>NC_135785.1:53970000-54277500 GCF_051106095.1 Pogona vitticeps
CTTCTAGGCTGATTTGACTTTTGCTTTATATCTGCTCTCTCTGGAACAGAAACATTCCATGCACATCCTAAAAATGGAACTTTTTTTAAAAGAGCAGTATGCTGCTTTCTCCTGTTCATGCTTCCAAGCTCACTGCATCTCAAATAGGCTAGAAGTAAAATTAGGTCACTTTTAGAAAAAGCTCACCCAAGTCACAGTTTTTCCTTCCCCACACACTCTCTCAACTTTCACTTGCACATTACTGATGTTAACTACACTGCTTCACCAAACATCTTATTATGTGAGTAATCAGTAACATAGACACTGAAGGGTACGAGCACAGCATAGCTATAGTTAGCACCAGTTTGCAAATGCACAGAGTTTATCAGAATCAGCTATGAAATAATTTCTCTATTAACTAAAGAGCTCAATTGCACAACTGAGTTTCCTTCTGTTCTTTTCCAAGACTAGTTGGGACCAGGAATATAAGTGAGTATTTGTTCAGTTTGGGTTTATTATGGTTACACAGACAAATTAAGACTGAAGGCCTACCAATATATTAAACTTCTGCTCAATGGTGGTGCAACCTTGCTACTGCCTAAGAGGATCAAGCAGGTTGTGAAAGTCATTAATGTTTGCTAACATATGATGAGGAATCCAATAGAAATGTGACACTGGCAAGAAAAATAACTGCACCATCTGTCCAACCATCACTGGAACATGCAGGATTCACAACAAGGCATCTCCCATGCAGCTATGCAAAGATATGAGTTTGTCCCATTTTTGTTGCTTCCAATGGGTGCTAAGTAACTTGAAACACTGCATACCTTTTACAGCAAAGCAGGTTTAAACAAGGCGGGGGGAAAGAGAGGAACAGACAGAACCAATGAGATATGGTATTTATATAAGTTGGATTTTTCAAGGTTTAAACACAGGTCAGGGAACTCTACATTATGAAGCAGGCCAGATCTTGCAGACCTGAATGAAATGCATACCTGCCTGAGTGCATTCTTCTCAGGAATGATCTTCCTCGGGGGCTCATCATTATTACAATCTTCTCTGTCAGAGGAATTCTGTGCAAAAGAGAGGGAGAAAAAGGAAGAAAATATAATACAGGTTTGAAACTAATCTGAGAAAGCAGCAAAACAAAATGCTGGAAATTTCAAAAAGAGATGTAAATACGCTTTATTCCTCTTGTTTCTTCTTAAGAGTGGTATTTTTTTCCTAACATGAATTTGGATAGGTAAAGTACATTAAGTGTCTGGGTATATTCAGTACTGTTGAAAGCAGCAAGTCACTGAAAATAGATTCTAGATATAATCCGTTATGACAGTTACTTGATACAAAGCAACTTTCAAAACACCATGAAGTTGGAGACTTTATAGTCCTAGCACGTGATCTGACACTTCTCTATTGCTGGATCTTCATTTTACACTGCTAAATTGGGATGCATGTACAGTGGTGCCTCGCATTACGACATTAATTCGTTCCAGCGAAATCGCTGTAGAACAAAAACGTCGTAATGCAAAATAAAAAAGACCACAGAAACGCATTAAAACCCGATTAATGTGTTCCTATGGGCTTGAAACTCACCATCCAGTGAAGATCCTCCATAGCGTGGCCATTTTCGCTGCCCGTGCAGTGAGGAATCTGTCCCAGAAAAGAGTGGGGAGCTATTTTTTTTTGAAACTGCCGATCAGCTGGCCGAAAATCGTCGTTTTGCAAGAATCAGTTCCCGAAGCAGGGAACCGATCATCGCAAAGCGAAATTCCCCCATTGAAATCACCGTAAAGCGATCACTTTTGTGATCGCTAAAAGTTTGTCATACTGTGATTTTGTCGTTAAACGGAGCGCTCGTCTTGCGAGGCACCACTGTACTACTAACCACAATAGGGTTTGATACATTAGGACTATTGCTTTACATTTTAGACTAATATTGTACCAAGATAGCCATCTCATTGTATAGCAGTTAAATATTTTAAATGTTTAGCTACCAGAAGTAAAATCTCTTTTCTAATAGCAAAAGATAACAATACATGGTTAACAACAACGATGACTAGGACTGCTTTGCCTACTGGAAGAAGATGAAACTGATGAAGGAACCACGGTTTAAAATACGGACACATACAGAAACAGGATCTACTACTGGTTCAAAATATTCAGTGGGGCTTTAACCAAACAGTCACTGTATTGCACAATAAAAATTTCTAAAACACTTCCTATGTGTTACAGTCATTCAACCATGAATCATTTTTTGTAATGTCTATTAGTGTAAATTGCTTAAATTATTTTACCTGCTTGTTCTTGTACTCACTCTGAGACTGTATTATAACAGGGCAGGATATAAACAATATCCTTAAATACACTTCATAAATAATAATAAAACTGCTAATCATAATGACTATCGTCGTTGATTGTGTGTCGATGTTAAAGTTTGGACAAGACTAACAGTCTACTCTTGGTGTTACAATGATAACATATATATATAAATTATTAAATACAGAAGTACTATTATCTTCTCTAGTCAGTTCTAAATGAATTCAGGTACTTGTTTAGTTAACATATCCATGGACTCAGTTTAACTTTTAAACATCAAGAACCTTCTATGAACAACTACCTTCATATTAGGTTTGACAAGTGGTTCATTCATCTAGTACAACTTATTCTGAATGGCATCAGATCATCATGGTTTCAGGCAGAGATCTTTTCCCAGATGTGCTAACTAGGATCCTTCAATTTGAAATGCAAGGAATAGAACAAAAGTACATAATTTGCTCTGTCACTAAGCTTTGAAGCCTTCTGAACAAGACATCATATCAGAGTGGAAATTATATAATCCCCGTATCCACCTCTCTCTACCAACAAGAGTATCTGATTACCCACATGGGTAATTTTAGAACAGATAGCCATGTAAGTCTGTTTCAGTAGGTAGAACAAAAACCTAGTAAAAAATAAAAATAAGTACTGTGTCTCCTTAAAGATTAATATATTTATTTCAGTTTGAGTTTTCATGGATTACAATTTACTTCCCAAGACACAAGGAATGAAATATTTAGCGATAAGTCTATATAGAATATAAACAGGAGCTCTACAGCCCCACAAAGCATACAGTATATAAACATATCACAAAATATTTCATACCATGTGTTTGAGGAAGTAGGTTGTAACCCACAAAAACGTACAATGAAATGTATGTTCTTATTTTTAAGGTCCCAAAATTCTTTTCTTGTAACCCTTCTCTACTTCTCCTATTCAATGAGAAGGGCTTAGATGTGCTCCTCACATAGTCTCCTGTTAGGGCAGTGCATTGAATCAGATCTATGCAACTTCATCAGTAAAATTGCATTGTTGACTTACACAACATTATCTAGCACTTTGTAGTTCCCAACCTTAAGTCCTTATATCTTGCTGAACTACAATTCTTATCATCCTGTCACTGTACATGCTAACGGGAGGTTATGGAAGTTGCAGCCCAAAAACATGTATGGTCATCCAAATGTATCTGAGTACCTGAGATGAGCTGATACCACTTTAAGTAGATATCACAGAGTTATATTTACAGACGTAATGCAGAAATAGGGATTGATTTATATTGTTTGGTACCTTCCCAAATCTTATTATAAGAGTGAAAAGCATGTACCAAAGGATTTAGAAATATAGAATGGAAACAACTATAAAAATAATAACATTGATTGTGGGAAAACACAAGTTTGAATGGTAGACTAATATACAGACGGCCAAAGAGAACTTTAAAGCACCATGGCAGTATGACAATATACCTTAATATTTTGAAAACAAACACTAGCAGTGGTACTAGGTATCCTGGAAGCTCTTTTAGAGTTCAAGAGGAAGGCAGTAGCTTTGTTAATGAGTGAATAAATGTTTTAGAGATAGGATTTCTACCCAACAGGCTTTTGGACTAATCCAAATGGAGAGAAGGCAAGAGACTCCATGAAGGGAGTGAACAGGAAGGAGTAGACAAAAATACATTACCACTCATTGTATATGTAAGTTTCTAAGAAAGCTTCTGCACTTGAATGACCAAAAACAAAACAAACAATAACAACAAAAACCTTTAATAAATAACAAATCGGGAGAAATACTAAATTACAAAAAATAGTGGACATGAGTAAACATAAAGCAAGTAGACACATTATATTTTAGGCTAACAACCAAGTACAGTACAGTATAAGAAGTAAAAGCACACTGAAGAGATTTACAGTATCTTTTCAGAGTTCATCACTCTTACTGCTCCTTGGCCTTCATTCGGAGTGAAATGCATCACCCAAAGCCACAGAATTCTATTGCCTTTATGTTGCCTGTCCCAACATGCTTCAAGTTTACCAATTTCTTTCTTGAAACTAAACAGCTAATTTGAAGCATTTGTTTTATTCATTATCTTTATAGGTGGCAAGACTAAGAGGTTGGCTGAACAAAGACCAGACAATGACTGCCAAGTGCATATGGTGGCTCACAGCTTGCTGTCGCCCCATTCTACTGCTCCAACACAGCAGACTATTAAAGAGGAGCACTGTTCCTGCACTTTTGTCAGCAAGTTAAGTTACGCTTGGCAAATACTGAAAGACTGGAAAACATTATGCTTCTTAAGAAGCAGCAAAGATGCAACCAACTGCTTAGAAACCAAAAGTCTTGCTTTCAGGTAGACAACAACTTTTTGAACATTTCTGAGGAAGAGACCGAAAATTATTCTCAATGGTAAGCCTCTTTTAATAGTCTTAAACAGCTAGCAGATATGCATATGTCTAGGTCAGTAGTGGTGAAACTTTTTGGGCTCCCATGCCCAAATTGGGGGAGGAAAAAACAGGGGGTGGTGGAACAGGAAGTGGAGGCAGCAGAACTGGAAGTGGTGGCAGGAGGGGGAATCCCAGGCATGGAGGTGCATTGAGACCCCACTCTGGATCTGGCGCCAGCACCAGCTGCTCCGGATCCTGATCCACCGCCAGTCCAGGCACCAGCACCGCGGTTGCAGCCACCTGCTCAGGTTTCGCTGCAGGGGGGAGGGGGGAGTAGCGAGCCGGCGACTTATGCCTCGTGTACTGGCAGAAAGGGCTCCGCGTGCCATTGGTTCGCCATCATTGGCCTAGGTACTGCTCCTCACTAACTTGCCCACTTAGTTCCTACAGTTTTGTGAATGCTTTCTTTAACAAAAGACTGTCAAAAAAAGGCGCACTCAACAGCAGCAGCTACCTGCACCACAACAGAGGAGCAAACTTTGCAAGGTGAGCCCAGACAGCCTCCAGAGCCGAGGTGGCTGAAGCAGGATGAAGAGGAGGAGGAGGAAGCACCGCCAGGCGCTGAGGCGGCCGCTGGCCGGGCTGGTGCTGGGGGTGCCGAGAGAGAAAGAGAGCCAGAGAGCCCCTTCCCTGGAAGAGGCGGCGGCGGCGACTGCTGTTGGTGGCTTGGAGGCACTCTTCGAGGACGGGCAGGGAGCAAGCTCCACCCTCAGGCATCGCTCAGCAGCGGCTCAGGCGCTCGGGGAAAAGGGCCGGCAGCGCGCGTAGCTCGCCGGCTCTCCCACAAGACAGCGCCTCTTGCACCCTCCATCCGGAACTGCAGCCTGCCAGCCAGCAGACAAGCGGGCTGGCTGGCAGGCTGCAGTTCCGGATGGAAGGTGTAAGAGGCGCTGTCTTGGGAGAGAGCCGGCAAGCAAGGTGAGGCTTTTTCTGACTCTTGACAGCAGAGGACGCGTGGGCACTTCAGGGGGGCAGGCAAGGTGGGGGCCACAAACTATTGTCCGGTGGGCCGCAAATGGCCCCCAGGCCACATGTTTGAGACCCCTGTTTTAGACCTAAAAAAAACAAGCCTGCTCCATCTTTCATATCACAGCCCTTCAAATAGCTATCATATCAACCACTGGCTGGTTGTCTCACTAAGTTAGGTATCTCGCTGTGGAGCAAGACATTCAGAGTTTGATTCCCCACTGTGCCTCCCTGACAAAGGCTAGACTTGATGATCCATAGGGTCCCTTCTAGCTCTGCATTTCTAAGACTGAAGCCTAATTTAGATAAGTTAATTCATATTCTTCCTATTGCTAAACAACTAAAAACCAAAACCTCACCAATCCACTATAAACCACCTAGAAATATATCAGAAAATCCCATGTACCTTCTTCTTCCCTTGTCTGTTCTATAAACAATGGGATTTGAACTGTACCAGTAATAAAAAGGTTACTTACCTGTAACCATGGTTCTTTGAGTGGTTCTCTGTGAATTCACACATATGGGTATTGTCTGCACCTGTGCTGACTCTCTCGGAAGATTCTAGAGCTAAAAGTAACAATTTTGTGGTGTGATCCTCCATGAGGTATATGCTCCTCCCACCCACCATCTTCCTCAGTTCCTATTATCCGCCAGGTGCGAAGGAAACAATTAATTAAGTATCCAATTAACCCGTGACAAATAGTGGGGAAGGATGGGTGGGTTGTGTGAATTCACAGAGAACACTCAAAGAACCATGGTTACAGGTAAGTAACCTCTTTCTCTTTTTCGTGGTCTTTGTGAATGCACACATATGGGTGACTAGCAAGCTGCACTTACCGGTTGGTGGGTTGTCACGGTAAGAAGGATGACAGGACAGCTCTGCCGAATGCAGCATCTTGGCGTGCTCTGACATCCAGCCGATAGTGTTTGACGACCGTTGATGGCGTGGACCAAGTGGCAGCACAGCATAAGTCAGGGACCTCGGTGCCACGGTGAAAGGCAGCAGAGGTGGACAACGCTCTGGTAGAATGAGCTGTCAGATGCTGTGGAGGAGTTTTCCCCAACAGGCTGTAGGCAAGAGAA
The DNA here is from genome assembly GCF_051106095.1 of Pogona vitticeps. Classification (NCBI taxonomy): domain Eukaryota; kingdom Metazoa; phylum Chordata; class Lepidosauria; order Squamata; family Agamidae; genus Pogona; species Pogona vitticeps. The sequence goes on from NC_135785.1 coordinate 53,976,783, forward strand.
ATAGTCTGTACTATCCAGCGTGCTATAGTTTGAGAAGAGGCTGAATGCCCCTTGTTTGGGCCATGGAAACACAGGAAAAGTTTGTTAGATTTCCTGATGGATTTAGTCCTTTCGACATAGAAGGCCAAAGCACGTCTGACATCGAGGTTGTGGAGCATATGTTCCAGGGGTGAAGATGGGGATTTGAAAAAGCACGGAAGTATGATGGGCTGATTGAGGTGGAAGTCGGAGACCACTTTAGGGAGAAAACAAACATCAAAGTAAAGAGTCACTTTATCAGGGTGGAACTGAATAAAGGGAGGATCAGCCTGTAGGGCTGCGAGCTCGTTGGCTCTTTTGGCCGATGTAATAGCAACTAAGAAGGCCGCTTTGAAGGTGAGGAACCTAAAGTCAATAGACGCCATAGGTTCGAAAGGATGCCACATAAGGGCGTTGAGAACCAGTTGCAGCGACTACTGGGGAGTGATGCGTTGCCGGGGGGGCGCATATTGTTAAGTGCCTTAAGAAATTTCTTAACAGTTGGGTGGGAAAACAACTTGGAAGAAGGTGAGTCGTCTGGCTGGTGAGCCATAATCACTGACAGGATTGAGAGAGACCGAACTCAAAGAGGTGAAGAAGGTAAGTAAGCACAGTCTTTAGGGAGACGGGTACAGCAGGTAAGCCGTTGTCGTGAGTGTATTTCAGGAAGGATTTCCACTTATTCTCATATAGGAGAGTGGTAGAAGGCTTACGGGCTTGAAGGAGGACCTGCATCACCTCGGGAGTATCCTCCAAGCTGAAAGACTGAGAGAGGCGACATTGAGGTGAAGGTCGAGGCCGTGGTCCAGTGAGAGGAGATCTGGATGGAGAGGAAGGCGGACCATGTCCGACCACATCGTGACCAGGTGAGTGAACCATGGCTGGCAAGGCCAGAATGGGGCTATGAGGATCGCGTTGGCTCCGTTGTGTCAGAGGCAAAGGATGACCCTCTGAATGAGGGGAAGCGGAGGGAACGCGTAAAGGAGGTCTTGGGACCAGTCTATGAGGAACGCATCCCCGAGGGAGGCGCTGTCTCTGCCTGCTCTGGAGCAGAAGCGGGGACATTTTTTGTTGGTTTGGGAAGCAAAAAGGTCCAGTGAAGGACTGCCCCATCTGCGGCACAGCTGTCGAAATATGACATCGTTGAGAGTCCACTCGTGTGTCCGAGTTGGGAGTCAACTGAGTCAGTCCGCCAAGGTGTTGTCATCCGTGGAGATATGGACGGCAATGGGAAAGACATGGTTGGAATAGCACCACTCCCAAAGGTCGACAGCTAGGTAGAGGAGAGAGGGGGAGTGTGTGCCGCCTTGTTGTCCGTTGCCAACTGCACTATTCGGCCCCATATGAGGAGAAGGAAGGCATGGAACGCTTTGATGATGGTTAGCAGTTCCAGGTGATTTATGTGGAGCGGAAGCTCCTGTGCTGACCATAGTCTGTGGACCTTGTGCTGTTGGCAGTGAGCCCCCCAGCCCGAAGGGCTGGCGTCGGTTGTGACCTGTATGGACGGTCGCAGTAGGTAAAAAGACCTGCTGATGAGGAGATTGTGTGGGGAAGTCCACCAATCGAGTTGGGAGGCTTGTTCTGGCGTTACGCTCAATAGAGAGTATGGATGCTCCGTCACTGGATTGAAGAGGGAAAGGAACCAGGCCTGCAGGGATCGTCGATGCCATGAGCCCGAGGAGGTGCTGGGCGTGGTGGGCGGAGACAGACTGATGGTTTTGAAAGAGCTGAATTGCTTTTTGGATTTTTGCGATTCTCTTGAGGGGTAGCCGCCTAGAGTGGTCTTAACTGACCAGATAGGCGGGGTATAAATAAAAGAAATAATAAATAAAAATAGGAGCGCCCACGCTCGGATGGAGTCTATCTCTATGCCGATGAACTTTGCGATCAGACGAGATTTTTCGATGTTGACCCTGAGACCGAGGGCATGCAGGGTGTGAAGTGTCATGTCCCGGGCCCGTATGGCATCGTGGTATGATGCCGCCACGATAAGCCAATCGTTGATGTAGGGATATACATTTATACTGCGAAGCCGGAGAAAGGCGGCCACCGGTGCCATACACTTTATGAAAGTCCGGGGGCAGTAGAGAGCCCGAATGGGAGTGCGGAGAACTGGTAGGTGATGCCGTTGAAGTGGAACCAGAGGAATTTCCAATGGTCCGGATGAATGGAAATGTGAAAGTATGCATCCTGCAGGTTGATGATTATGAACCAGTCTCCCTGCGAAAGCAAAGGGATAATAGAGTCCAACGTAAGCATGCGAAACTTGCGGGGAGATATGAAGCAGTTGAGATGAGTGAAGTCCAAGATAGGACGAAGTCCTTTGTCCTTTTTGGGGACGGTAAAGTACTTGGAACAGAAGCCATTGTGAGAGTCCGATGGTGGGCCTGGAGAAATGGTGCTCTTTTGAATGAGCTTGGTAACCTCGTCCTGCAGGGTGGAGGAGTATGAGGTGTAACAAACCCCAAAGGGGGTAAGGTGGAAAACTCTATGAGGTAGCCACGTGCTATTATGGACAAAACCCATTTGTCAGAAGTAATGGATTGCCATAGGTGAAAGAAGGGGGCCAACCTGGTAGAGGTCAGAGGGGGCCGGAGGTGAGGGTGGTAGGGATGAATGTCAATACTGCTTACCCTTTCGTTGTCCTTTATGAAAGGACTGGCGGCGACACGGAAAGGATTGCTGCTTGTATGATGCCATGAGAGGTTGCGGGGCCAGCAGCGATCTGTCAGTTTGCTGCGGGCAGTATTGCCTGTAAGGCTGAAAATGTTGAGATTGGTATTGCTTGGGGTAGAGCTGACCCAAGTGATAAAACGGTCATTGGTAAGAGGTAAACGGTTGGACCGAGTAAGAACGCGTGGTTTTGCGTTTCTTATGAAAGTCCTCCATGGTGTCATCGGTCGACTGGTTGAAGAGACCAACACCGTCGAAGGGGAGATCCTTGATTCTGGACTTGGTGTCGTCCAAGATAGTTGAGGATTTGAGCCAGGCGTGGCGATGGATGGAGATGGAAGTGACTAGAGTTTTGGCAGCCTCTTCGGCAGCGTGTCAGGCCGTAACCATCTGATATTTAGCCAGGGGGATGGCCTGGGCATGAATATTAATGAGGTCAGTCCTGACAGGTTCAGGGATCACATCAAGCAATGGAAGAATTTGGTTCCAGAGGTGACGCTGGAAGGCGCCCATTGTCGCTTGGTAGCTGATGCTTCGAAGTAAAAAGGCTTGTAAGGAGTAAATTCGTTTGGACAACGTGTCCAGCTTTTTGCCATCCTTATTGGTAAGGATAGGTTTGGCCTTGGCATGGGCTCAAGCTTGACTCGATTCCATGATGATGGAATTTGGCACTGGATGCCTAGTAAGGAATTCAGCCTTGGCGCCGTGGGTTCTGTAAAGGCCATCAGTACGGCAAGAAATCTGCATAGTGGAAGGGGGTTTTCCCCAGGTGTCCTTAATGAGTCGAAGGATAGACTTATTAAAGGGTAGGCTCAATGGAGCAACCCGTTCTTGGTTGATGTCATCAAACACTGGGTCGACATCAACGGGTGGAGGCTGTTCTGCATCAAGATTTAGGGCTTGTGCCATCTGGAACACCAAGTGGGTGTAAGAGGAAAAATTGTCCAAAGAAGACGAGGTGTGACTGCCCCTCGTACCGGGGGGGTGGAGGAGGCAGGTCAGGCTCCTGAGAGGATTCGGAGTGCTGTGGCTCCGTAGAAACTGGTGACCCCGGGGAGGAAGGGTAGTCAGATTGGGCAAGGCCCTCAGTTGGTGGGGCTTGGTGTCGCTGTGTCAGTACAGTCTCGAAATGATCCCGAGAGGGAATCGGGTCTGGCGCCGGGGTAGGGCGTGAAATTGGGGCCGAAGGGACCGTAGCATGTCTCATGGCCGGTGCAGACGATGCAATGGGGTGCAGCAAGAGTGATGGGGCCACTGTACCAGGGGCCATCGTATGGGACCGATGCAGATCCATGGAAGGGGCTGCCAAAGGGGGGGTCCGGCGTCAGTCGGGGGTGCTTAGCTTGATCGGGCTGGTACCAATCATAGAAGGACTGCCAGATATAGGAGTCAAAGCACTGGAAGGGCGCCATCGGAAAGTGGCAAAAATCGCCCTGGGGCGCGATGGGCCTCGGCGGGAAAGTGCTTTCGTTTCTCCGTTTTCTTTCGCGGAGAAGAAGGGGGAGCCTCCGGTTCTGATGCCGAGCTTTCAACTGCCCGCCCTGATTCGGGGTTGGAATGGGCTGAGGCCGGGCTGGACTGTGACGCAGCCGCGTTGAGGCCAATGCTCGGAGTACTGAGGGGAATCGAAGAAGGACCCGCTGGTTCATGGGGCTCATCTCCATCTGAGATTAGATAGGGGGCTTCCCTCGAGGACTCCTCGAGAATGGGAGAAGGTAATAAGGGTAGAGGGGGCTCCACAGCAGGAGGCTTCTCCCTCCTGGGCCTCTTGGAAGCAGGTTTCTGTTTCTTTTTCGGCCCCACCTCGGGTCGAGCTTTCCCAGAAAAAGGCATTTTGTGCTTACCAGAAGACTTTGCTTTCTCAACAGTGTCCTTAGCTAGTAGCACGAAAATGGAATCAGAGTAGATTGACCTGCTGGAATCCGGTCTGCTGAGAGAGCGGGAGATCTAGCCACCTCTGAGGACGTAGCAGGAGGGTTCATGGCCGTTTGCCAAAGGTAAGATCTGAGTCTTTGGAGTCTCTGCTTAAGTGCCGGCTTGGTAAGGTTTTTGCAAGCAGGGCACAAGTGGGTCTGGTGCTCCTCGCCCAGACAAAAAAGACACTGTTTGTGGCCGTCTGAGAGTGCGATTTTGTTTGCACACGTTGTACAGTGCTTGAAAGGCGATGGTGAGGCCATTCAAGGCGAGTTAGAGAAGGAAAACGGGGAAAGGGAGGGGGAAGGGGGGGAAACCAGCGGGGAAGCCAATTTAGGCTAACAAAAGGCTAGGAGGATCACTAACTAAGTGATAAACTGCAAACAAAAGCTCAAAGAGCCTGGAAAAAATAGCCTAAAGGCAAAAGCGAAGCACTCTAGTTTTCCTGAGAACTGTTCAGCTCAGCGGAAAAAAGGAACTGAGGAAGATGGTGGGTAGGAGGAGCATATACCTCACGGAGGATCACACCACAAAATTGTTACTTTTAGCTCTAGAATCTTCCGAGAGAGTCAGCGCAGGCGCAGACAATACCCATATGTGTGCGTTCACAGAGACCATGATAAAGAACCAGTAATCTTTCCTCACATCTAGCATTTTTCTGGACTGCAAGGAGAAATCAAATATCTTAAATTCAACACATATGTTATCAGTGAATGAACAGTACTTGGACGATCACAAAGATCCGAAGTTCACAAAATGATCCTCAGAAGAACAATGGGATGATGTAGGTGGGATACCGAATACAAATATCCCAAATTAACAATGCTTGCATCAAACTTTTTGTTATGTAAAAGGACCATAAGGAAGACAGTAAGTGTAAACTTCCTTAGCCTTTGTCCATGGAACTCTTATATTACATTTAATTACCTTTCTAGCACACAAAACAGAGACTTCCCCATCTTGATGTCTTTAGATATGTTGGTATAACTGTAGGGTTAGAGTTGCAGATTAGCACATTATCAGAGTACCATGTTAGGGAAGGCTGCCATGCAGACTGAAAAACAAGAAACAATCAGAATGTTTAGAACAGCTAAATATATGAACTGGGTCTGAAATCCACAATTTTATCTTAATTGTAGGCAATAATTTAATTGTCAGCAGGGAGGAAAAGATTGCTTATATTTTCCAATACCGATATCAGAGGAGCATGTTTCAAGACAGTTCTTTATTTTTAGATAATAATTGTCTATTAAGAGATTCTTGGCAAATCCAATCTGTGTGGGAGGGCTTTACTCTCTAATTAACAAAGAATATGTAAATGACATAGCTCTCCCAACTCACAGTTTCTTAAGAAAGTGCCATGTGTTATGAAACTCGACAGCTTCTCCTTTCCTTCTAACATCACCACAATTACACAAGGATCTAAACTGTAATACCACAAATTTCTTCCTCAGAAACCTCTCAAACAAATTTTGGAATTAAATGCAGTGGGTGGGAGAAAACATTCCATAGGACCATCAACTGACGGGAACCCCCTTTAAGACAACCTTTATCTCACAGCAGGAATTGCAATCACCATGCCAACTGGGGAGATGCTTTTCACAGGAAGGGAGCGGAGGACTTTGTTTGCCAGCACTAATTATAAAACCATACTGATGCAACAATTTTTCAAATAACTATATGTGAGAAAAAGAGATGGAGAAAGAAAGAAACCATGTCTATGCAGAGAACATTTTTTTTCTGTTTTCAAATCCTTAATCCTGTTTGGAGCTGTCAGTGGGGGTTAATGGAAGCTTTGGATAGGAGAATTCCAATCTGGTTGGCAGATGGATAGGTTGGTTATAGCTGCATAACTATGTCTTGCCTGCAGGCACAATTCAGAACACTGTTAAAGCAATATAAACTCGCTGTCAAGCTGAACCATTTGGATCAGTAGCAAGGAGAAATAATAATAAAAGGAGTTCATTTCTGGGCCTTGTGCGTTCATGCTAGTATGCAGAAACTGATTAATTGTCGTAGTGAGCTGGTCGGCTGTACCTCCGATTCCTACTTCTGGAGTAGATTTTGCATGCTAATATAATCATTCTCCCTCTTGAGACATTAGCAAATAATCAAATGAAAAACAGGATCATAATTTACTGAGATTCGGGCAATTCTCTATGCAAATTTGACTTGTTATTGCTGCTGCCTCGTTAATCTGAATGCCTTTGACAAACTCCTTTGATTTATGAACTCATGACAACTCCAATGTGTATATATTTTGCTAGATTGACATTATCATTAAGAGTGGGTGGACTGAGCTCACATGAATGGCTGATTTTATTCGCTGGTGTCGGCTGCTCAACAGCTGAGCATCTCCTTTGCACAAAGCCCCCAAGCACAAGGCTCTTCCCATCTACCCATCCATTCATCATCTCGATGTTAATTGGCCCAGGCTTTAAGCAAATTTTCAACACGATTTAAAGGCATGATGACACTGATTACTGACCCTCTGCCATACGGTGCCTATTGATTAACCTGACAGAGATGATGAGCTTGAGGGAAACTAGGTGTGTGGAGACCTCAAAAGGATATATATAGTTTATGCAGGCAAGACACTTGTCATTATCCCAGAGGCCAGAATTTGTACAGAATTGGTCTTTAAAAATGTTGTTGCCTTTAAAAACCTACATCCAATAAGGAAGATGCATGGTGCTTTGAGGGGGAGAAAACCAGTTACACATATCTTGTCATATAGTCTCTTATTTTGGCAGAGCTCCTGGTGACAAACAAATCTCTTCCAAACAAGTAGGACTTAATGCAAACCACCATGTATGAATGTACATTATTTCAGAGACAGGAATATGTGGATGGGGAGGGAATGAAGTATATTAGTAAGGATTAAATGCATAGAGCCTGACACCAACATGTCTGGCCTTCAGAACTGAGACACAGTAGTAGCCCAACTAATCAGTTTTTAACTAATTTCATAAGCAGCCAAAGGACACTGTAAAGGTCAAACATGACATTCCCAACAATTGGGGGGGGAGTTTAAATGCTTGGCTTCCCAGTATTCCAGGAGTGAGATTTCTGTGTGTTTCCAGTACAATTTCAGCATCTTATGGGATAGCACAAAGGATGAACGTAAGCAGGCTGGAAAAATTCATTTGAATTACCTTGTGACTCTGCCACACATAGATTAAAGAGGAGGGGGAAATAAATGCCAGTCTAATGGTTGCAGGAGAGTAAAACTCATGTAGTCCCTTTCCAATAACCTTTGTAAGTGATAGATGAATCCAAGAGCCCTGCTACTGTAAAGGGACCGTCAGCATCCCGATTTCATAAATGCAGTTTGGCAGTTTATAAATCTCAGCTATTTCAAAAAGCTTGAGTCTGAAAACTGATAGAGCTTATGTGAAAGAAAATGTAAACAGCTTATAAAACTTATGGGCTCACTATCTAATTAAATCATTTAGAAGACTTCCTTCACCCACTCCATGAGGAATTAGATACTTATGCCCCCAAAGCAATTCTACTTTGGAAAGTAGAATGAGGATGCAAGGCCAAGCTGAAACAAACCAAAGCTAATAGACTACTGAGCGTTGCCCTATCCCCCAGGAATTATCGTCAACAAAAGGGACATTGTGATATGGATCACAGTAACTGTGTCTAATTTTCTGATTGAGAAATTTATGTACAGACTGCTTAAATCCACTGCTACTCATCTACAGCAGGTTCCAATTCCTAGCTCTTTGGAACTTCATGTAAGTAAAGGCATGATGATATTTAAGACAACATGGATCCAGTTTAAGCTGTAACTGGTTTGGGGAAGAGGCTGGAAAAGTTAACAGTCTTCACTATTCTCTCTGAGAAAATGATACACTGTCTTAGGACATGGGTTTGCTGACTAAAGAAACTGTGTCAAAACTCACAGAGTCTAACTATTTACCCTTTAAGGCAAGCTTCTGCAAACCAAATCAGGAATTCATGTTTGAAGAGATGAAGACGGGGTCAGTTTTTAGATTCTATCCCCTTCATACTGCACTGAATCACAAGATATCTTATGCAATCATTATGACGTTTTTCTTATTTTGTGGCATTTCCAGAAATAACACATTAGCATGTTTCACTGTGACAAGGCATATCAAAATCCCACAAATTCAAAAAGCACAATCAAGTCATTCCTTGTTCATTCCTAGTTACATTTCTTGGAACTATGATTGTTAAAATACTTTAGACTTCAGTCTTCTATAGCCACATATGTAAAATCTTCCCTATATGTAAAAACAATATTTTCAAAATAGTCTAAGATGTGCCGTCGTTTAGTCGTGTCCGACTCTTCGTGACCCCATAGACCAGAGCACGCCAGGCCCTCCTATCTTCCACTGCCTCCCAGAGTTGTGTCAATTTCATGTTCGTTGCTTCGCAGACACTGTCCAGCCATCTCATCCTCGGTCGTCCCCTTCTCCTCTTGCCGTCATACTTTCCTAACATCAAGGTTTTTTCCAAGGAGTCTTTTCTTCTTCTAAGATGTGCACAGCCCTTAAAAAGAATCCTAGATAGCATTATGTGTAAGACAATATGCCCACTAAATACAGTACCTTTTGAGAACAAGTCCTACATTATTTTTATGTTCCAGGAATTTAGACAGAATGTTAAGTAGTACATTTCATAGGTATTCAAGGTTTCTAACCTCACAAGCTAGCTGGTCAGTGGTCTTTCAAGTTTATGTGTATAAAATCTTATTTTCACACTTAAACAGCCAAGATCCTTTGAATATAATTTTCCACATATTAAGCAAAGAACATTTGCTTCTCATAATCAGGACATCTGGTTATTTTTGTAACAGACATCTGCATTCAGCAGAGCTGTTTCTTAATTTTTCTTAACAAGAGGTTACATTAGAGCTATAAAAACCTTAAGGACTGTAAGGAATTATTTGTGAATTTTCAAAATGACCAGACCATTCTGTTCACTTACTGGACACAAGATTTTGATGGTTGAAAATGTCCCAATAATTTTCTTAAAATCATATCAGAAAGGCCACAATGCCAAACAAAAGAAAATATCATTAAATTGGATTTACTACTATGATTATTCAATTCCTTTTAATCAGCTATCCAACGTACCTAAAAATAAAACTGCCATGTGATACATCTAAATCTGAACTGATATCGTCTGTATTTTCTTGCCTACTATGCTGTTCTTTCATAGTCACCTTTAGACCTATCAAAGCTGAATCCAATTTTAAATAAAGTGCTAGAAGTGTGTAACAAATTATTTGTGGGCTTAGTTTTAACTTGGAAAAACAGTACAGTATATTAAAAAGAGAGGAGGAGAGAGCAGTACACTTGCAACTGTAATGATTTTTTTGCTTCCTTGTTATGCTTCAATTCCATTGTTTGACTACTTAACACATTTAAAAGGTTGGACTGCAGAACACAGAAGCACTAGATTAAGAATTAGTCCCTTTCATTCTACTTTCTGCAGTGTCAGTTCAAGATTTTTCTAAGTTCAGTACTGGTGAAATTTAAACTGAAGGAAAGAACAGCATAAAATCAGGCTATGAACCCATAGTGACACTATCTCTGGGTAGTGTGGGTGGCATATAAATTGAATAAATAAATAAAATAAATAAATAAATGTCAAAGTGGCAGCAAAAACATGTAGTAGTAAGAGCCAATACATCTGAGGTGGGGTTTGAAGGAAATGTTTTATTATAATTTTTTAGACATGGAGTCACTTCTCCTTTCAGTATTTATTGTGGCTTCACCTGTAGGCAAATTTAAAAGCACTTGGTAAACAGACTGTGAAATTGGCTAGTCTTACTGCACATTCTGCATCATCTCATATGCTACTTTCTAACTTCTCTTCTAATATCACTAGCAGAACATGATGCTGAACCCAATGTTCTTAAAATTAACTGGACTGTCCCCAACACCATTCTCTCCACTGAAACATTGCATCATTCTTTTGGCAACTCTCAAACTCTTTAGGGTCCCTAAACTGGCCATTCCTGAGCAAATTTGCTTCTCTATGTTCTGATGTCATACACACCCCTCACCACAAAATGTCCTGTTGTAGACAGTTATTTTTTTTAAATTAAAGTTAATAATAACAGCACTTAACATAAAATGTGTATACTGTACATACAATACAGTACACCTATAATTCCCCTCCAGTGCCACCTTCACCCTCAGGACTAGGTAACCAAAATATTATTTTAATCCCTTTTCATCCCATTCCACTCCAAAAATACATTGATTCTTCTTCTGGCTTATGACCTTTACCTTTCAAAGACATATTTCAAATATAGATTCCATAACTCTTTAAAATCATTATGTTTTGTCATTCCCCTTCTTACTTTCATTTCACATGTTAGTTTCTCATTAATTGCTAAACTCCACATTTCTTTGTACCAATCTTCAAGATTAATTTGCTTATCACTATTTCAATTATTTTCAAATACAAGTCTTGCTGCTCTAACCATTATAATAATTAACTCTTTCTGTTCTTTTTTAATATGGTCATTCTTAATTACTGTATTTTTTGCACCATAAGACTCACTTTTTCCCCACAAAACAGGGGGGTGGAAAGTCTGTGCATCTTATGGAGCGAAGAAAACAGATTATATTTTCCTGTTTTCTTCTCCTAAAAAATCGGTGCGTCTTATGGAAAGGTGCGTCTTATGGGGAGGCAATAATTGGTGATATTTGAATATTATATCCAATAATTTCTCTAATTTCTTTAAAAATCAGTGCTCGTTATTTCTTTCTTATTTCACAAGTCCACCACATATGCATATAGGTCCCCTTTTCTTTTTTTACATCTCCAGCACTGAGATGGTACTTTTTTATTTATTATATTCAGTTTTATTATATTCAGTCTTGGTGGAGTAAAGTACCATTCCATGCAAACTTGTGATGATTTTCTTTTATCCTTATAAACATATTCTTCATTATTCTTTGTGACCATATTTTATTCCAATCCTCACTTTGACCTCCTCCTCTAAATCTTCTTGCCACTGATTTTTCATCATAGCTTTTTCAGATCCTGCTTGTGTTAAAAACTTTTAGATTACACTAACTGTGCCCTTTCTTTTGTTTCCTTCCCCTTGAGTTTGTCTTTGCTCAATAATCTCCTCAAATTTTGTCAACTTTCTAATTTCTCCTACTTTTCTGATCAACATCTTTGTCCAACTTTCCATTTGGAGTATGTTTAACCAAGATATCCCTTCTTCTTGCCCTAAAATTTCCTTTATAGTATTTTTATCTTTCATCTTTTGCATCCAACTCATTACTGTATTTAACCCTTTTGCTACTAATACTTCTTTACGTTTAATTTTAACAATTTTGAGGAAGTTCTGAGTCTCCACTACTTGTTGTAATGGGGAAATAAGTGGACTTAGGATATATCTATTTTCTTTCCAACATTCTAATATGTTCTTCAAAAACGGATTAGTTATTCTCTTTACTTCTTCCACAATTTTTTAAAGAGGAAGTCTTCTGATCTATTAGAATATTCTGACATTTCCACTACCCTCAATATTAAATTTCTTGTGTTGAATACAGTTCTATTTTAATGTCTCTCCTTTCACAGTATCTTCAAAGCTGAGCCGCTAGGTTCAGTTCTGTCCTTTGACTTTATCTAGAAATAATTAGCTTTGGATGACACAGCTTTTCAGATTACAGTGGTACCTCGCTTAGCGATGTTAATTGGTTAAAAAAAAAAAAGCATCGCTATGGGAAAACATCGCTAAGTAAAACACCATTTCCCATAGGAATGCATTGAAAACCGGATAATCTGTTCCAATGGGAACGGATTACCATCCTTAAGGGAAAATCGCCACAGGAAACATCGCTAAGTGAAACACGGTTCCCCCATTGGAATGCATTGAACTGTAGGTTTGACATTCCAATGGGGGAAAAAAATTCACCAAAAATTAATGAAGAGTCAGAACAAAGCCAAATTAAGTTTGCAAAGGTTTTACAAGGTGCACTAATGATTCCAAGCATTTTAAACAGTTTTTGAACATTGTAAGACACTTTAAAAATAGCAAAAACGGACCTGTCAAAACCATTGAAATGCACTGAAACCTATTCAAGCATTTTAAACAGTTTTTGAACAGTTTAAGACACTTTAAAAATAACGAAAAACGGACATCGCTAAGCGAAACAGGGGGACCCAAACTGTCATCGCTATGCGAGGCATGGTCCTGAATATTGCTAAGCGAAAATCGCCCATAGGGAACATCGTTAAACGAATCGTAAAATGCTCCACAAAAAATAGCTAAGCGAATTTTTCGTTAAAGCAATCGTTAAGCGAGGCACCACTGTACTATGCTGCAAATTCTTTCTGTGTAGGCCATCAGCATGAAAACATAAACACGCACTTCATGATTTTCAACAACTGCTTCCATTCCTTCCATTTCACAGCTTTTGATAGCTTAAGTGGTAGTCCAATCGTCTCCCCATATTCTTGTTTAACCCTATTATCCTACTGAGCCATATCTATATGTTTTTTCATCAAACATATAGGAGAGGTAATTGTACAATAAAGTCCAACAATTTCTGTGGCTTAGAAATCAGTGTTCTAGATGCGCCATACGTAGAGGTCTAGAAATCAGTTTTACTGTGCATCTCTTTCATCTTTGGGCACCCTTTGGACGTGGGTTGGAAGCACACTTTAATAGTCAAAAACTGCTGCCAGATTGTTGTCAGCAGTCTTGATTCCACTGTTGGCAATCCAGTGGATTTTTTGTTGTTGGAACTATTAAAGGTTCCCCCACCCCCACCCCATCCTGGAGCTCCCAAAGCTTCTGTGGGACAAAAGGGATTCCTAGGGAGCCTCATAACCTGAAAGTGGTAAATAGGAAGTTTTCAATTTGTTTAAATTAATTATTTCTGGTGCTGGATTCAATTTATGCCACTGTAATACAACTGTAGAGTAACCCAGAGAGGCTAGTGTGTTAGATTAAGAAGGCAGCTGGCCCTCAAGCCCAGTTACCAAGACAGTAGACAGAAACTAATGCAGCTACACCAGATGTGGCAAAGATTACCATGGTGGAGATACATAATTTTACAAGCTCATACTTATATTCAAAGAAATATACAACAGTTCCTTCATCTTTCTCTGCTACAGGCCAATGGCACTGAAGAAAAGGAATACTGTAGTTATAAAAGAATCCAATATAATTCACTCAGCATAGAAGATTTAATGTGAATAGGACAACGCTGCCAACTTGATTTCTAGACTTAACCAACATCATTGTTGGATTATTATTGTTATACCACTGTTATCACTATGCTATATAACCCAATTGTTGTAGTGATGTCTATATGCATTTCAGTTTTTAAAACTCTGACACTAGAACACAGTCTATTACATAATATTGATATTGATCAATGGTTTTAAATATGGCAAAATAATATAAAGCTTACAAAATCGGTTAATTTTAAGGAAAACATATACAAGATGTTATACAGGTGGCATATGACTCCGGAAAAATTGTCAAAGATTTATACAGATGCGTCAAATGTTTCCTGGAAGTGTGAAGCACATGAGGGAAGCTTTTAACATATGTGGTGGACTTGCAGAGTAGTGAAACAATATTGGATAGGAGTGCATACTTTGTTACAAAAAATATTGCTTTGTAAGGTTCCACTAACTCCAGAACTGTTTCTATTGAGTATGATACCAGACAACATAGATAAGACAAAGTGCTTAGTTATATATATAGTCACTGCAGCCAGAATTCTTTATGCCAAAAATTGGAAAAGACCTGTGATACTGAAACAAGAGGAACTTATTGAGAAGATACGGGAAGTGGCAGAAATGGACATTCTATCAAAAGCGTTGAAAGACTGTCCAGTACAAAAGGCAACTGAACGATGGGATTTATTTTATAAATGATTCGAGTCACCAGATAGTGCTTGAATAACATAGATCTAAACTAGGATGTAAATGTCAATTAAACTCTGGAGGGCAGCAAATAGTAGAAAAGCAGAAAGTTTGAATTTTGATATTGCAATATGAATAGACTGGATGTCAGTACATTTTGTGTTTCTCCTCCCTCCTCCTTTTTTCCCCTTACATTTCCTTTTACCCTCTGTATCCCATACCCTATCCCAAGTTATAAATAAATAAATAAATAAATAAATAAATAAATAAATAAATAAATAAACAAACAAACAAACAAACAAACAAATAAAAAGAACACAGTCTATTGATTCAGGAAAAACTTCAAAGGCAATACATTTCCTCACTGCCGGGGACAAGGCATGATAGTATCAAGCAACTTCATCACAGAAGAAAGAAATATGTCTACATAATAGCTCCTGATTCCATACCTGAAAGCCAGGCAGATTTTAAGTTTCTAAAATGAAGTCCGCAGCTTTAAAGTGGGGTATATTGAAAGCCACACTCTCTTGCTTGTACATGAATGGCCTATTAAACCAACAAAATATCTGTTTTAGTTAACTTCAGGGTGGGGAGGGAACCAAGAGAGAAACTAAATGTACTTAAATACTGGGGGGGGGCTCCCCCTTGGGCTGAATGCCTTTCATCCAGCAAGACATTCAAAGCAGTGACCCAGCAAATGGATTGAAAAAGCAATCTTCCGTCTGAGTGCCACATTATCCTTCCTATTCAGTATTCTCTGTGAGATATCTCAATCAGCTGTGTGCCTGTGTAAGTGACACTGCAGCCCATTGCTGGGTTAATTAAACATTTGACTTTAACACCCTCCCATCATTAAGCAAATAAAAACAGATAATTCGAGCCACATTTCATATACAAGGTACACAATACACGTCAAAAT
The DNA here is from genome assembly GCF_051106095.1 of Pogona vitticeps. Lineage (NCBI taxonomy): Eukaryota > Metazoa > Chordata > Lepidosauria > Squamata > Agamidae > Pogona > Pogona vitticeps. The sequence goes on from NC_135785.1 coordinate 53,992,186, forward strand.
TTTAGCAAGTTCTAGGCCCCGAGGGGAGTTCCACTGGGGAGATAATCAGTTTAACTCTTAGCTGGTTTATCAATTATTCTATTGATTAAAGTGGGGTGATTATGCAAGACTCTGTTTTGCCACATGGGATAAACATTAGAGCAAGTCAAACTCAGGAGGCCCAAAAGAGTCTTGGAAAATTAAGAGGCCGATATCTGCTCAGAACAACTCACTTGAGACACACAGATGGGAAAATTGATTTCTTTTTTGTTTGTTCCCTTGCTTATTTGTTTGATTCAGGATAACAGAAGTTCCTGATCAAAATATGACAGTATGGTTATCTCTCATGAATGTATATGTATCTGCATGGCATAGAATTTAAGTTTGTTTTTCTACATTTCAAGCAGGAAAGCAGTGCTTGATTTATAAATTCTGGTTTGAAAATGCAATGAGGGAATACTATGTTGTGTACTGGAACCCAATTACTTAATTATCATACAGCACTTATATATTAACTAACCAAGTGTTACCACCAAGCGGACCTGTGAAGGGTGATGGGGCCTGAGTGAAAGGCTTCCCTGATGATCTTAACAAGATGTGGTCCTTGAGACAGCTTGGACCCAAGTGATTTGGAGCTTTATAGGTTAAAGCCAGCACTTTGAATTGGGCCCAGAAATGGATCAGCAGCAAGAAGAGCGACTGTAACAGGGGAGCTACATTATCATTGTATCCAGCCCCAGTTAACAAACTGGTTCCAGTGTTTTGAACCCTTTGAAACTTTCAAACTCTTTCCAAAAGTAAGGCCATATACGTACCGGGGGGGGGGGCAATTAATTTCTATAGGGAGGGCCACATGAAAAATCTGAACTGTGTTCGGGGGCCAAATCAACTTTACTTAAAAATAAACTGAAACAGTGATGTTATGATTGTTGTTATTTTAAACTTGTTAATCTTCACAAATACTAAAGAGGTTTTTTTGCGGTATGCTAAAGATAAGCAACTGATCAACTTTAGACAAAAAGCTAAAAATGATTTTGATATTCAAAACTGTCCGCGGGCCAGACAGGAACAGCTTGCGGGCTGTATGTGGCCCTCGGGCCACACTTTGCCCAGGTCTGCCATATACAGTGCTTTACAGTAATCCGTCCAGGATGTACGTAACTAAGGCATGTGTCATTGTGGCCAGATCAGACTTCTTCAGAAATAGGCACAGCTGGTGCACTAGTTTTAAGTGTGCAAAGGCACTGCTGGCCACCATCAAAACCTGGGCATCCAGACTCAAAGACAAATCCAGGAGCATGCCCAAGCTGTGCACCTGTGTTTTCAGAGGGAGTGTAATCCCGTCCAGCATAGGCTGAACCCCTCTTCCTTGACCTGCTTTTTGACTGACCAGGAGTACCTCTTTGTTGTGTGGGTTAAGTTTCAGTTCATCCACCTTTATCCAGTCCATTATTATCACCAGATACTGATGTAGAACTGAAAGAACCTCCTTGGATCTTAATTGGAAAGTGAGATAGAGTTGGGTATCATCTGCATACTGGTGTCATGAAACACCAGAACTCCAGACAACCTCTCCCAGCCGTTTCATGTAGATGTTAAATATCATAGGGGACAAAACAGAACCCTGAGGGACACAACAGACTAATAGCCAGGGTGTCAGACAAGGTGTCACTTTCTGAGTTCTCCTCTCCACAAAGGACCAAAGACACCATAAAACAGTGCCTGAGAGACAGCCCAGAAGGATACCATGGTTGATGTTATTGAAAGCTGCTGAGGTGTCCTGCATGTATGGGCATATTTAGATAAAAATTGTAGGACAGCCAGAGTCATCATGGTACAGACTTAACAGAGATACAGGTACAAAGAAATTTAGGAAAAGAGGTTAACCCATCTATTTTTTCTGAGTCCTCTATGGGAAAGAAGTGAAAACATGAAAGCCCCAGTATCGATTACAGTATCATCAGAATATGTGCATCTATTCAATTTTTCTTTCTTTGTGTTAAGTACATTTCACTGGTTGTGTTCAGTGGCTTGTCTCAGCAGAAAAGACATCTGACTTGCAAAAGTCAAAAGCAACTAATTTTTTTTTAATTTTTCTCCAATCTAGTCAAGCCTCCCTAGAAGAAGGTCTAAGTAAAACTCCAGAACAGAATGGAATATAAAGCTGAGAGCTGCGGTATATGTGTACTGTACTGGGAAGGGGATCCAGCAAAAATTCTGCATCACAACAAAAGCAAAGCCACCAATGGATATAACCCACCACTTCCTGTTTAAGTGATAAATTTGACCATGGTGGCTAAAATCTGTCTGCATTTCACATGACTTACTGTATGCTATATTTAAAATCTGATACTAATATACTAATAACATTGTTATAATATTTGATTAAATATTCAGGTTACACAGTCTACTAATCATTTTCTGTTTCTATTAATATGAATTCACTTCAGAAAAATGGTGCTGAGGTCTACATTCTATTTCTAGAAACAAAGACACATAATCCTCTTTTTGTTCTGTCAGAGTTATTCTGCACTGTTGGTTTAATTCTGAACTTCACTTTTCCACTATTTTGTGAAAAGCAAGAAAATCCTACTTAAAATGCCTTTAGAGTATAAGAACTGGGGATTCTAATACAGTGGGGTCTCTACTTAAGAACGTCCCTACTTAAGAACAATCCAACTTAAGAACAGCTCCATTTGCTAAATTTTGCTTCTACTTGAGAACAGAAATCCAAGATAAGAACAGGAAAAAAAACCTTTCCTGCTCTTTTTTGAACCTTAGGTCATCGTAGGTTAAAAAAAATTTCTCCCCCTAGTGGTAGAGTACGTATTAACCAGCTTTGCATTAGTTCCTATGGGAACTAATGCTTCAATGTACGAACGCACCTCTACATAACAAAAAAACAGCCAGAACGGATTAATTGGTTTTCAGTCCATTCCTATGGGAAATTTTGCTTCAACTTAAGAACGTTTCAACTTAAGAACACCATTCCAAAACGGATTAAGTTCTTAAGTAGAGACCCCACTGTACTACTTATATACATAATTGTTGTTTGAGTTTCTAAAAATTGTAAAAGAATGATATAATATGCAAGCTAATTTATGCATTACTCATTTCACCTTATTAGCACATTTACCGCCTTACTCTTTTGCCCTGTCCTCATCAATGTTTATGGAATTACAATTTCAAGAAACTTCACATCATGAATCACTAAACCTTAGTTCACGTGGAGAAATATGGGCTGACTCTTGCCACTTGTAAGAGGACATCAAGCCAGACCCCTTGTCCTTACCACAGCCAACTTAGTTGAGCCAGATTCATTCTTTTCAAGCATATTTCCTTTTCTTCATCTTTTAATTCAAAATCTTCAAATTTCAGTCTCTAAATTTTATACACAAATAGGAATCAGCTTCCAAAGAGCGGCTTCAGCTGAGTATCTTGATTTGTCATATACAAAAATAAAATTGGAAAAGTCTAGAAAAGTCACAGCAGAAATGACAAAGAATAGTGCAGCACCTTAAAAATCTATACATTTAATGTGACATAATCTTATATAGGCAATAGGTTATTTCAAATGCATGAAGTTTCCTGGCTACTGTATGAAACTGAATATATGTGACACAAGCTTTTGTGCACTCCAGTCTTTTTTATTAGTGGAATTCATTGTGAGAAAACGTAATGCATTTCAACTAAACTGTAGGCTCATGTCACAGTAAGGGTTCATTTTAGCTGCATCAAAAGGCACCCTAAGTTACTATTCCCTTCAAGAATTTTAGAAGACTTGAGTCCAGAATGTATTTAGCTTTGTTTAATTACTGATCTTTTTAACAAGTACTTATTTGCCACCTCAACACTGTGTATATTTGCAAAAAAAATTGGGAAAGGTAGAAAAGGACCAGAATAGGCACATGGCTGGATCTCTCCTAGAATGATTTTAAAAATACAAAACTATTTATAAGAATACTCTTGATAAATAATAATATGTGTACAGATATATGGAGAGGTGTCATTTATTTGGTATTAATAAAGGGGAAGTGACACAGACTTTTGCAAGAGTTAAAACAATCTTGAATGCGGAATGAGGATCCACAGAGGAAAAAGAAAATGTCGTAACTCCCAAATCGTCTCGGTGCAGGGTGCGGTGGGGAGCACGATTTGCATAGTTTTTTTGTTATGTGTTAGTATATTCGTATGATTTTTGTTTATATTTTTTAAAATGAATATTCCTTCTGGAATACTTAGAATGTTGAATGTTGAGAATGTTCAAATCAATGCTGTAAAGATAAGGCCTCCTATGTCGTGATATGAAAAATACCAGCAGACAGCACATTCCAAAACAGGTGCTACTTTCCTAGATTTCTTCTCTGTGTGTGCATAGACATATAATAATAACTATTCTGCATCAAAGCTGAAATCCAAGACATCCAGTCAAGTCATCCGAGGCTAGCAACAGTTCCATCTACATAAGCATCCTTGTTTCAACAGTTTCAACTACCAACAACTGCAAAGAAAGCCACTCTGAACCTAAGAGGAACCATGCACATCAAAAAACAGACCTAGAATCAAAGTACAAAATCAAAAACTGAACTTCTGTCTCAAAACTACTTAAAACTAGTAGGATACCTAATGAAAAGTGTGACATAGGCACAGGTTAGTCCTTCTTAGCCACTTCCATTGCAAGCTGCATTGGAAAAACATGTAAATACAATATCAGTTGGAGCTTTCTCCCTTCAGATCTTCCATCTCTTGCAAAGGCAGTTAAAAGAACAAGTTGTATTAACATGCTGCATTTTACCCTCACCACTAGAAATACTAAGGGTGCTGTTTGTAATGGTATTCTTTTAAGAGGTTTGTTCTCTGCAGCTGTTTTCTGCTTGCAGTGTATTTTGTGTAATCAGCACATCATCATAAATACATTGGCTGTTCCCCTGAGGGGAGCTGTCAGTGTTTAATTTACAGAACAACCTGGCCAATGTGAATTCTAACACTACAGCACTAAGGCAAAGCATTGCCAGACTCAGGGAAAAAAACAGATTTCTATGAATTTTTATATCAAGAGCTGGTCCCAGGACACCTTGGGTTCAGAAACAGATTATTTTAAAAAGCCTTTTGTACAGTGTATGAAATGGATTCTTTGCCAATTACAACTTAAAACCTCCCCTACAGGCATTAAGAAGACCTGGACTAACTAAAAATAAAAATAAAAACATACTCTGATTTCCATAAAATCCAACCAGCAGGAGACAGCAAGGCTCTTTGAAGAAAATGAACTTTTACTGATCTATTGTTCTCCTGAATGATGAAGTAGGGAAATCCTGTGAGTCTGTACATGTTTCACCTGTAGGTTCCATAGAATTAAAAAGTGCATTATTAAAGGATAACACTATAAATACCCCCCTCCGCCTTCTATTTTAAAAGCTGTTTCTTGCTATCACTTTGGCATAGTATGACTACCATTTCAGATTACTGAAATGTGTTTCAGCCCATTTACATGTGTTCAGAGGATTCTCTTCTTCAAAGCTCTATGCAAATCGTATTCAGGAATACTATTGTTACTGATGCAAAAAATACAAAAAAATTATATGCAACTATAGCAACATTTGGAAGTTGAACATTAAAACAGTGGCAATCTATTTAAATTAAATTTGAGAATGCCAAAGAATCTGGGTTTCTCTTTCCAGACATAACACCACAGAGGCACTTAAAAATTAGATCTGTTTATAAACCTGACATATTTTAGCCCTTCTGAAACATGACAGCTTTCCCACCTTGAGAAGTTTCTGAATATTTGAAAACAAAAGTCTGACCACACATTAATAGCACCATCTAACAAATATTTAATAATGGCTGAGCGTAATCATTAGCTGGACTGATTTCTGTGATGTTACACCCAAAAATCGGTGAACCAGAAATTGTATTATTTCAGATTGCAAGTAGGCATAAATACACAGTGTTCCATGTAAAAATTTCCCACACAAAGCAAACCATACATCAGAAAAAAAGATTCCTGCATTCCTTACTAGCTTTCGTCTTCCTTTGCGAAGATATTAGGGTGACAGCAGCAATGAGGGAGTTTAAACAGGAATGACTATAAGTGAGAACAGAATCTATCAGTAGATCTCTGGATATTCTGCAGTAGATGAGTAATGGTCTCTGCCTCCCAACTGTTCAAAATAGCAACAACAAAATGTCTTTCCCACTCAAATTAGACTGCTGACATGCAGAGAATATAGACTAACCAGGAGTGGTGCTGTATGTAAGAGTACTGAAAGTTCAGTTCGGTTCTGGTAGTGAAAAGAAACTCCTAGGCCAGGATCCAATGTGGTGGTTGCACTGATGGAATTAATTCTGTCAGCTGAACTAGGAGACGGCGATACCCTGCACCCAGCACTTCCCTGTAAATCCTGAAAACCTGCCTTGGTGGTATGGGAGGTTCTCCACAGTCAGGTTTTGGGTAACATGCAGAACTACACCTGTGAGGAACATTCAATCATGAGATTCCCCACTTGCAATCTGAGGTCCTACAGCCCAGACACAGTTCTGCTATAAGAAGAATTAGAGCCAAAGGCACATTACATAAGAACCTTGTTTCTGAGAAATAGCTTTATGAAAATTAACAGTTTCCCATTTGCTACTGCAATTACTAGAGGTAAGTAAATATATAAATATATTTAGCTATTTTTGTAATAAAAAGTAAGAACTTTGAAGGTGAGGTTGAAAAGCTGAGGGAAATACACTATGAACCTTTTCATTAACTACTATATTTGCAAGAAGAGAGCTATGATCTTATCAATTTTTCTGAACTTTGAAATGAGGTAGGATGCTATTTCTATATGAATATAAATCTATACTTGTTAAGGTTAAACACTGCATATGTAAAAACAATACACATGACCAATGCTGACTTGAAAGGTGAGATAACAAATCTTTAACAAAACTAAATTTCCTCCCATGTTTGGAATAAAATTAATTATTTGAATTATCTGCATCTGCATAAAGAAAAACTACTATTTTAAGATATGTCTTTAAGCCATATAAAAGACCCTGGCATTGATTTTATTGGTCAAAGAGAGGACAATTTGCCTATTCAGGTTAAACTGCAGTTTTCCACATACTACATGCCAAAACTACTACTTCTTATGAAATGTAAAAGATCTTTAAATAAATAAGTGAAAAAATGCAGGTGTAAGTTTATTTATTGTCCCCAAAAGTATATGTTGTGCAGCTCTTCTGAAGAGTTTAATATCAATGAGTGGGATTTAGTCACTATACCTGCTCATTACTGAAATGTATACAGTAGTTAAAACATTCAGACTAGAATTATTAGCCTTGATTCGGTTTAAACTAAGGGAGAAATGGTTTCTGGTACTGATACAGTACCACAAACAACCATGAGGTAGCAGCACAGTACACATGATCTCTCCCTTTTTATCATACAGCTTTGGTTTTGCTAATTTCAATGTGCGCGCAGACGCACACGCACACATGCTAATTCAATTAGTGCAGTCTGCAACTCTAGAAAAACAGTGATTCAATTAGTGCATTGTGGGACTCTGCTATACCTCTAAGCAGATGTTCACAATACTCAGGAACTTGGAGCTAGCTTTAAGAGTACCTGTATCCCATGCCATCAGTGCTACATGTATCATTTGACATAATAGACATGCATACCTTTTCAACTTCTAACAAGGGAAAGAGGAACATTCACACTTGATCAGTACAGGTTCCCCTTTACCAACACAATATTCAGAATGGGCAATTTTTTTGAAAATTAAACATTTCCCCCTCCCATCACAAAGTCCCTACAGGTCTTTTTCATCATCAGGAATCTGTGGGGGCTGAGGAACAGGAGGCAAAATCTTTAATTGCAAAAAGTCACCACAGCTGGGATGACTTAAGCAGAAGTAGCAATTTTCAGTACCGTAATTAAATACTTCCTCTTCCCATCCTTGGCCCTCACAGATTCTTGACAATGAAAAGGATTGTTTGAGACCCACAGAAGTTTGTGATAGGAGGGGGAAATGTTTAATTTTCAAAAAATTGCCCTGGCTAATGACATCATTAGTCTTATGCTGCAGCACTAACAGGAATAGGATTTCAGCCAGTGTTTCTTGCATTATACCTGAGGTATGGCAACAGACACCACAATGTTTTTTGCAACTTTTATATAAAAAGAAAAGGGAGTAAGGAAAAAAGAGAAGAAAGATGGCTCCAATTTTGTCATGGAAGTGCTAGATAACAGCTTGCTTTGAATCTACCTTTCCCATGTTTCACGTCTGCCTTGCACATTTTGAAAACAGTAAAAATGCAGGGTATAAACCGCCCCCTTTTTATTATTCTTTAAATAGCATAGCATACACATCTCCACTATACATTTCCTCAGGCAGTAAACTCACTCATTTTCCTCTATAAACTCTTGTACAGCTAATCTTTATCTACCACAGATGTGTTTGGGTGGGAATATCAAACTGCTGATTTTGTTTTTGCCCTTCACAGTTGTTAATTTTTGTTTTCTCGGTGAGAGAGGAGGGTGGGCTTTTTGGAAAGTTCTAAAGGAGAAGAAAACAGAGAATCACATAGCTTGGACATAGTCTCTTCCAAATGAGGATCATTGCTTAAAACTGAATACTATCACACACCATGGCACTTCAATATTTCATAGGCAATACAAGGAATGAGCAACTACAGAAACTTTAAATCTTGGTAAATCCTCTATGTCAGCCTCTCCCTCTCATTGAAATGCCAGAGGGAGCAGCAATCAGAAAGGAGATGTTCAACGTGATAGAGGTCAGGACACCAGTGGATCAACGTATCAGAAACACGACCTTGTTTATTTTTTTCTTCCAGTATTATTGTTTACAGGGTGCTTTGTTCATGTACCTTGTGGTTCTTAGCTAAAAGATGAAATTACAGCCCAGAATGGTGCGCTCAGGCACATATCCAATTTGTGTTTCCATCTCAGAAAACAAAAAGCTTTGGAGGCCCTCAGGCTGCCATTCAAACTGGAGAGGCTGACATTTTTAACAGCATGAACCAGAGACTGGCAGAGGGAATGATCGAATGCATTTCTAACTTGTCAATCAAAGATCTCACCTCTGCTGTCTTGTAAACAGTTGGAAGCCACCTAAGTACATTCATAAATGGAGGACAAGCCAGGCCCCAGCAAGTGAGGCTGAAGCTATGCATTTTGACTGCTATACCCCCAAACTCAGATTTGGCTTTATAATCCCACAGTAAATAACCTGCAGATACTTTACCAGAACCACCAAAAGCAGAGCCAGAGTAAGCAATACTACTGTATATGGATTTCAGTAAGAAAGAGCCATCTCTTCTGTTGTGCAAATAGAACTTCTGACCATGGTGTTCACCTTGCTATCAGTTATAGAGGGGGGAAAAACACATTTTGTATTACTAGACCAGCTCATTCGTTCATCAGGTTACTAGCTGAACACTGCATGCTATTCTAAAAATGTCACTTTCTAGATAAGCATTGTGGGCAATAATGTAAATAACTTGACAAGTCAGTATATTTTTGGAATCCAGCCCTAGATTCTTCATCCCTTCATTTTCTTAAGCAGTGGTATTCTATTGGTATGCTTCTTTATGTCTTTCAATTTGCCAGAGAAAATACATAACTGGTGATGCAATCCTTACTAGCCAAAATGGCTGAGGGTTGGCTGAATTGACACTAGTTAATATTAATTTTATTTCCCCCTTGTTTTTTCTTTTTCATTTAATGAATTTTGGATCTCTATCTGTGAACTGTCATACTGAATATATTGTTATAGGGGGTCTTGCTGGGTACTACATTTTAATCTGTAAAATGCTCAGCAAAATGTTTGCACTAAACTGCCCAGAATAGTGCTTTAACTAACTAACTAACTAACTAACTAACTAACTAACTAACTAACTAACTAACTAACTAACTAACTAACTAACTAACTAACTAACTAACTAACTAACTAACTAACTAACTAACTAACTAACTAACAGTTTGGGCCATACAACAATTCCATTAGATAATGAGTGGAAATCCCATACTGTACACTGTAGAAAGACCTAGGCTCTACGGGGACTGCTAGCATGCCACAAATAAAATAGCATAAGGAACTCTGTAAACTTCACTTCCCTAAGAGTAAGAGAAGCTCTGCCATGACGACTGCAGCCAAGAACAAAAGATTTCTAAAAGTAGTTTCTGTTCATGCAAGCTTTTAGTAACTGACTGGATGCCAAGGAAGAATCTTTAATGGCGGGTACTGTACTTTTTAAACTTCTTCTAATGCGCTTTTAAATACTGTAGTTTAAAATGTTTTTTATTCAGGGGTTGTTTTAATATGATAATATGTCTAATTGGTTTTTAAAGCTGTGATTTATTGGCTTTTTAGCTGTTGTTTATTTTAAAAATATTTAATAAGCTGCTTGAGTCCCTTTATTGGGGAAAATGTGAAATATAAACAGAATGAATAAATGAATCTTTATTTGTATCAGAGCTTTGTACAATTTAAAATTATGGACATGTATGTATAAAATGTAATTTTATATAGAGAAACTTAAAACAAATTGAAATGTTAAGATAATTAGACTATATTTGACAAGATGTGGGTTACTTCAATAGCATTGTTGTGGTCATTTGTGTCTTCAATTCCAACAGAATCTATGAATGAATGAAAAAGTACTTTCATGTCAGTAAACAAAGGAAGGAAATTTCAAACATGTGCTGATGTCTTCCTAATTGCCAAGTCACCACCGGTAACCATACACAAAGGATATCTTGAACAGACCAATCTGAAAATTATTTGTTTATTTTATTTAACTTAAATGCCGCCCACATACCCAAAGGTCTCTGTATCCTCTCTTATACATCTATACACAGTGTTTAACATTAGCTTAAGACATCACCAGATCACAATCTGGGAGCATAGCTTTGTAATAACTGGCCAACATAAATTCAGTTACATAACTGGAAATCAAAGAAGAATTTCTATTCAGCGCAGAACCTGAGCTACTTTAAACTTTTATCTGACCCCTCCCACAAGCATGCCCAGAATTGGGACTCCTCTGTACTTTTTGCCTATGCTTGAGCCAAGCTTTCAGTATGGCTGCACACAGATGTCCTTTTGTGGCAGCAAATGATCTTCCCAGGGTCTCTTTGGTATACTGCTTGTTCCTCATGATTTGATCCTACCAGTAGCACTTTCTCTGGGCCAACACTACCTTCTAGATTCCAAGCATTTTATTTGATTGCTCAAACCTGCCCAAAAAGACCTCACTCCATGTGAAGCTATTATTGTGGCTGTTTTCATCACAGTGATGCACCACAACCAAGGCAGTGAGCCAGATCATGTGGCTGAGATATCTAGAGGGACTTTCTACGTGAGCAGCTACAACACTGGGGTTGTGTCCATTTTTGAACCAGCATTCACAAAGCTACATGGAGGACAATATACAGTGGTGCCTCGCAAGAAGGGCGCCCCGTTTAACGACGAAACCGCATTACAACGATCTTTTTGCGATCGCAATTGTGATCGCAAAACAATGGTCTGAATGGTTTTTTTTTCGCTTTGCAATGATTGGTTCCCTGCTTCGGGAACCGATTCTCGCAAAACGATGATTTTAAAACAGCTGATCGGTGGTTTCAAAATGGCCCCCCGCTGTTTTCTGGGACGGATTCCTTGCCGCACAGGCAGCGGAAATGGCCACGCTATGGAGGATCTTCGCTGGATGGTGAGTTTCAAGCCCACAGGAACGCATTAAACAGGTTTTAATGCATTTCTATGGGCTTTTTAATTTCGCTTTACAATGTTTTTGTTCTACAGTGATTTCGCTGGAACGAATTAACATCGTAATGCGAGGCACCACTGTACTATATTTGAAGTACTATTCTGAGTTGCTGGCTTACAATGAAATTATCTGTCTGTCATGTAGCCAAGTTGAGAGCAAACAGCATTTAGCAAAGGTTTCCAATGGGTCCCAAGCATCAAAGAATAGCCAACTAGAAGAATTGGTGCAAAAAGGTTCCAAGATGCATCAGCATTATTTTCACATCAGTTTAGGCAAGAAGCAAGGTTTGAAATTTTTTGGCCAAGAACACCTGATTTGACTTAATTTCTTGTTCTTGGCCAAATAATGATCACTAATATAAGGAACATGTTGGATTAGCTATGAAGTTTCTCTATTGTTTTGAAGCAGGAAACCATACTTGTTTTTACTGTGGGCATGTATATATACAGTCATTCAGGTCTTCACACTGCTTACATTTAGAAAATCCTCCTTTTAGCTATCCCTAAACAGTCATCAAGATACTTCACACATACCTTTAATTCAGTGATTTGAAAAAGGCAAGTTAGGTTTGTGGAAATTAGACCAAGCTATTGTTTCCGTGTATTAATTAAATATTGAAAAGATTTTAGATACATATAGGTTATAGATTTAATATAATTGTCCCAGTGATATGGCAAAACTATTTTTTTGGGGGGGGGGAGCCACTTAATACTGATTCATAATAAACATTCATTTTATTTTATTTTTTTAAAAAAAAACTCTTCAGTAAAACATATACCTCTCTTTCTAACATGGACATCTTGAATGGGCACTTCCCTAGAACAAACCCTGTTCTCCAAGACGGCAGTTCACTTGCTGCTAACATATGCTATTTAGGGGACTTTAAAATCACAGTAAGTGTCAAATGTTCAGCCTAGAAATCTAAATTAATCATAACAGGAAAAATTTATGAACTGACACTGTCACAAAACATCAGGCGTATTTGCTCCAATCTGTCTCCCTCTATTTGTAAAGCCAAAACCCTAAGGAGTTTGGGGTGGGAGTTTATAAACCTAAACCAAGAAAGTTAAATTTGTAGACCTCCAGCTCTTCCTGGCCTGCAACTTTTATAGGTTCCAGCCAGCACAACCACTCCTCAAGAATGATAGCAGTTTCAGTTCAGCAACAGTGAAAGAACCACAACTTGCTCGCTTTTTCCTTGAACAAATGATGGTCACCACTGTTCCTATGAATTTATTTATTTATTTATTTATTTACAATATTTTTTAGCCGCACCATTGCCAGTGGCTTCTGGCATTCCAACAGTTTTCTGTGTATCATAAGAATATGTGAACTGGATGTGAGAAAGAGAGCATCTTTTCAGTTGTGCCAGACTTCTGAAAACATCCTCCTAATGAAGACCTATGTAACTCCCACCACTGCACGTTTTTTTAAGCAAGCAGTGAAAACTTATACTGGTCCACCGAGCACTTAGGTCTGCTGATCTGAAAGTGGGTTTTAATGAATGTTTCTGCAACCGATGTTGATATTTTTGATTACCTGCTGTTATATTTAATATGCTAATATTCTGTTGAAATTTTCAGGGTTACTTTAGTTTGGTGAGATGGTGGAAATTTATTATTAGCTATTGGATAAGGAATCTAGACACAAATACTCTGAATAAATAAGCAGACAAGAAAGCTGCCGGATTGGGAGGGGGGATTTATTTGCAGATTTCATCTTATAGTACCGGATCAAAGATAGCTCAATTCTAGGACTGCCTGATTTTTAATACAATCATATCGCTAATACCATCTCTCACAAGCTGCTCCCTCTAAGTGCTGACTAAAACTCCCTTCATTACCATCAACACAGAAAGTGGTCATGCTGTGTGGGATAATAAGAATTGACATCATATGACAGTTTGGGGAAACTGGCTCTAATCCATCTAATAATGACCAAGCGAACAAGTGACATACTTCATGACTAGCATGACAACCAATGCTTCATCTGCAGGATTCCTTTCTCCGGGCAGATAAAAACCAGGATCTTAAGATTAAATGTGAAGTTCATACTTTCCATCAGTACTTGCTCAGTATTTTAGTAAGACTATAAAGTTTCCAACTGCTGTTTTCAGAATAATACAATGGTAACAAAGCAAAGGCAAGCTGGTATTACAGACTTTTGGCTCCTTAGCAAGGAGACGCCCCCTGAGTCTCAGACAGACCCAAGAAGTACGAAAGTCCTGGAACAATTCACAAGGTGCAACAGGGGTGGCAAATAGCAGGAAATAAAAAGCACAACATGCAACACTGCTATGCTCACATTTCTGGCCTCTCCCTGCTTTCTTCCACAATGTTACCACTTTTTCTTGCAGCTAGCTTCAAAAAGAGAAAAGCAATAGCATATAGCAATAAGCCAAGGGCCCAAATGGTTTAAAGGCAAGACACTAGCTCTCATAGCATCACTGTCCCAATTTAACAATCAAATACATTCCCTTTAGCAATTCCAGAACATTAAAGGCAAGGGCAGTGATACCTTAAGTACATCCAGATCTGTTAGTTACTGTAAGTACTATATGTTACTGTAAGTACATCCAGATCAAAATTGCATTGCCCTTTTGGTCAAGCATTATCAACAGGCTTAAGCAAGTAGCATCCAATTATGTGTGATGGTTTTGTTTTAGCGGTCAGCTGTGAATCTATGCAAGATGAAGATGGTATCTAATAGCTTAAATGAGATGAAGGAAGCACAATTATTGAACAAACAATAACATAATCATCATGATAGGGTGTTAATGAAAGCAGGCACAAGCACAAGCAGAGACAGAGTGAGAGAGTACCTGGAAAGCTGTGAGTGCGCCAGTCCCTGGGTTATAGAGGCATCGAAGCGAGGGCATACTGTCCGCCAGGCTGGAGCAGCCCAGCCACAGAGACCGGGGCATAGAGCACTGCAGAGAAAGGACAACTATGAGATGGGACTGTATGAAACAGGATGGCACAGATTATAGGAAATTCTAAGGTTGGATTTAGGTTCTCTGCAAAATTATATATGACCATATGATGCTGGAGTAGCTTCCACACTCCAGCACATACTACTGACCTATCTATTTGGCGGGGGGGGGGCAGAAAGGGAGGGGAGAGGCTAAGAGCCAACATACATACAACACCAGTGAAATACCTCTGACTTTTGATAAAGTTTTTCACAGAAGTAGTCTAGCACAAGGAATTTAATCCACAGTGCCTTTAATGGATTGAAATCACTTATTTTTTACCCAGTTAGACTACTAACTAAAACAAATCTGGCATTAGCCAGTGCAGACATCACCATCCTAATCCTTTAATCAAGAGGTAGAGAGCATCTGATCCTCCAGCTGTTTTGGACCATCTCTTAGGAACCACAACCAGCATAGCCAATTGTGATGGTTATTCTCTCAAACACCAGGAATGTAAAGGTTATCACTGTCTGGTTTACTATGTCCTCTATTCTTCTATACAAATTCACCCTATTCTTTCTGATAGCTCTTAATCATAACTAGCTATAGTCATATCTGTAACTACTTTAAACATGGGACCGATTGAACAACAAATAAAAAGCTTTTCTTTAAAAAATGATTTAGAGTTTGATTAGTAGGAAACCTTAACAGGTTAAAATCAGTGGAGGGACACTGGGGTATCTAAACAGACAGGTCGTTCTCAAATTTAGGGCTCCAAATTCCTGGATTGAAACTTCCAGAAGCCCTGACTATTGGCTATGGTGGCTAGGGCTTTCAAGATTGCAACCCCAAAGTATCTCACACTCCATGTTTAAGAACGACTGTTACAGACTCTGCAAGGCACTATCTAAATCTGTGATTTTATGGATTTAAGCAAAAGAAAATATACATTTCATGGCTTAACTGTGATTGTTTAACCATGGCTCAAAGATGCACATCAATAGTATCCACTGTATTAATTCAGTTGGTATTTTAAAGGATATTTAAGATAAAAGTTTCTGCGAATACAACGAACGTCCTATGCTACGCCTTCCCATCTACAGAATTTCACATTAGGTTAATACTTCTGCACATGGTGCAGTCAGTCGAATCATTGTGCACGGCACAATGATGGCAGAAATCCTGTTGCTTAGCATAAACTGAATTGTAACTTTCAGCCATTTTCTCTCTGATAAACAAACTACCCCTCCAATGATTCTTGGAGGTGTGCACACACGCTGTCTTGCTGAGCGTGCACACTGAGAATTGTGGCAAGGTTCTTTTTTTACCAGCAAGAAACAAGCTGAACATTATGATTTGGCTTACTCCAAACAACATGATTTTAGCCACTGTACTCTAATATGCACTGTAACATTTTCTTCAAAAAACCCTAAGTTCTCCTTTGCCCTAGCAAGGACCAACTGAGTTAATTTATTTCTGGGGGGAGTTTTTAAGTTAAGTTCTTTGATTCTAAATGAATAAACGCCTTTCTCACATACTTTTCTGGATTTCAGGATTCCAGTACAAACAAACAAACAAACAAATAAATGCCGCATCTCACAACCCAGAATTCTGACCATCTGGACCACCATCATTTTGCTCCCAGCTAAATCTAATAATTTTTTCAGTGTATTTATGGGGAGAAGCTTTTTACTCTGTCTACCTTTTCTCTACAAAGGACAATTTGTTCTTAGCCTTCTACTGTTCTATGGTATAAAATACTGTCTGTAGAGAAGCTTATGGCTTATCTCGAAACACCCTCCAATACGTATCTTTGGATGTTGTACCATTATTTGAAGTACAATCCATCCAAGCTGTAACTTTTCATGTTCCTTTCAAAGACCTTTTCTCTTTACTTTTATTTACTGACTGCATAACATCTATCAGTTCCACAGACATAAAATTTTTCATTTTCTCACAAATTCCTTCCCCCTGCCCACCCTATTTTCAGGCAGTTGTGGAAAACATTTTACTTCTGTCTTCACATCCCAGAAATATATCTTTTTCTCTCTAACACCTCCACAAAAACATGGCTTTGTAACATCACCTGATTACTAAACTCACCTCTTCTCTGATGTCCTACTGACAATTAGATCCATTCTTATTTGTTCATCACTATGCTGTTAAAATGATTAATCTCTACCACTGTCACATAACATCCCTTGTTAAAATCCTTACAGTGCTTTCCAGTCTATTGCTAATCTGCCAACAAACTACTTGCCTTCAAAACTCCCCATGGCTTCTGTCTCTCCTTATTTCTCTAGTCTTATAACATAGCCATACTTCAAGATTTGACAAATACTCAGACATTTTCTCTATATCAATGAAAAATTGTGTCAGCACATGGGTAAACCCTATGAAAGTTTATCAACCACTGTAAAACCTGGATGAAATGCCACTAGTCCACAAAAGCTTTTGCCATAAAAAAATTTAAGATGCCTCAGTCATGACTACTTGTTGGCAATACCATACACCGTAACTAATTCTAAGTACATGAAATAAGTTCAGTATGATTCCCTTGTTTAACTGCTGACTCCTTTTCCCTGTGGGCTTCTATGTGTCTGTTTTGGCAATATACTGTAATTACTTTCAGGTAGGGATTTATTCCCGTATTCTCTTTAAAGCACAAAAATAATGAAAGTAGATCTGTGATCTGGATTATGAATAGATCTGTGAAGTGTGGATAAACAGATGGACATTGTCTGGCAACATGTGCATATGCCAGGCAAAATAAAAGCACTAACGCCTCTCTGATTCTTCTCAACACATTCTAAAATTGTTATGGCCTATTGTTATGTTAATCTCGCAGTATGCACTTGCTGAAATATTACTCACGCCTCTATGACTTATAACATGTACAACACAAATTTACTATTGCATGGTCACGTGATGGGAAACAGCAATCAACCTGAATGCCCTTTCACATAAACCTACCTAATACAAATCTTTCTTCCAGTCGTGCAATAGGTTTATTCACAAAAACCTGAATATGTCAAAAAGTTACGATGTTTGGATCAATCCTTGAATAATACTAAATCCTACCTATGCTATAAGACACCAATTATTTATCAGTATCACTACAATACCTCACTGTGGTCACTGATATGGAAGAACTGAACTAATTCATATTCTCACATTTGATGTAATCACCTGGAATACCATCATGTGCTGCATTTAACAAGATTTATATTTACCTTCATTGTTATTGCTTTCTCTTCTCTTTTAAAGAAAACAACATTAATTGCCTTTAAAAGACCATATATGAACAGAAAATGTCATTGCTGTTCTTGCATTCTGCCCAAAGAAAGCAGAGGCTTTAAATTGGTACTTGTGTCTGAAAGAAGCTTATTCACAAACTCAAATAAAAGGCCTCTGGTGTTTCAATAGAAACAGAACATGAGTAAATCAGAAGAGCAACCCAACAGGACACCTTCATTTGCTGCTGAGCGCTAGGAAAACTCAATAGGCCCTGGTTGAAATGACTGGTCAAGCTGTATGTTTCAAATACTCACTATGGCATTGACACCTCCACAAATAAGGACCACATTGCTTATCACTGGAAAAGTGACTGACAGAATCTCCTTATACTGCCATCAGCTGCAGATATGTTTTAAGCCACAACATATAATGCAAACAGAAGTGAAGCCAGAGTTGTCAATCAAGAAAGAAATGTGTGATATTTCACAAAGCATCACTTGAGGGAAACTGCTTAAATAAAGGAAATAACTGATCAGTGTTGGAAACCAAGCTCTAAAAAAATGAAATTAAGAGAAAACTTAATTTCATGTCTATGGTTCACTCATTTGATGGAATATATACGGTATATAATTTCTGGCACACAAAAAAGTAGAAAATAGAGAAATTAGGCTGTAAGCCCTATCTCCTGCAGAATGTTTTCTTATGCAGTAAAGGGGGAGCAATCTTGTGATCCCCACCCATAAACCTGTCTTTGGAGTCTTAGCAGGTTCAAAAGAAAACAGAGCAACCTCTTTTGATCTTTCTTTCTTTGCAGTTGTAGTAGAGATGAGATTGGAGGAGGGGGCATTGAACTACAGATTTCACAATTCCCAATTGTGAGTGTTCCACCTGAGGGACAGACAACCTCACAGATGCCTAAATGTGGTTCACCAGGAGAAAGTCCTCAAATGGAAGGTTGTGAAGCTAAGTTAGGCACAATGGAGAACTATGAGATTTGTAGTCCATTTCTGGAGGTATCTGATCTGGCCATGTCATACACACCCTAATTACCTCCCAGCTGGATTACTGTAACTCGCTCTACATAGAGCTGCCAATGTAAAGTGTCAGGAAACTTCAGCCAGTCCAAAATGCAGCAGCCAGATTGTTGACTGGGGCTGGCTACTAACTGGCAGCTCCACTGGCTGCCAATTAGTTTCTGGGCAAAATTCAAAGTGTTGGTTTTAACTTATAAAGCTCTAAATGGCCACCTCAAAGACTGTGTCTCCCACTATGAGTTGGCTTGGGTTAAGATCATCAGGTGAGGCCTTTCTCTAGGTCCCACCATCTTTACAGGTACTTCTGATAGGGACAAGGGTGAGAGTCTCCCCTGTTGTTGCTCCCGAACTTTGGACCTCCCTTCCTCAGGAGGCCAGACTAGCCCCATCTTTGCTGTCCTTCTGAAAGGAAGCCAAGACCTTTCTCTTCAGGCAAGCTTTCCCTCAGTGGCGGCCTACATGAGTGAGCGGCCACATCATGGCTGGCTACATTAGTAACCTTTAGATGGATTGTTAAATACAGTGGTGCTTCGCTTAACGATTTTAATTGGTTCCAAAAAAATCATCGCTATGGGAAAACATTGCTAAGCGAAATGCGGTTTCCCATTGAAATGCATTGAAAACCAGATAATCCGTTCCAATAGGAACGAACTGCCGTCCTTAAGCGAAAATCGCCATAGGAAACATCACTAAGCGAAACGCGGTTCCCCAATTGAAATGCATTGAAACCCATTCAATGTATCTCAATGGGGGGGGGGAATTCAACAAATTAAAAAAGAGTCAGAACAAAGTCAAATTTGGTTAACAAAGGGTTTATTAAGTGCACTTTATGATTTTAAACATTTTACACAGTAAACTTTAACTTTATAACATTTAAAAAACAGCAAACAGGAGGCTGTTTAAACCATCGTTAAGCGAAACAGGGGACCCAAAAACCTAATCGTTATGCGCTAAGTGAAAATCACCCATAGGAAAACATCGTTAAACGGAGTGCAAAAATGCTCCGAAAAAGTCATCGCTAAGCAAATTCATCGTTAAACGAAGCGCTCGTTAAGCGAGGCACCACTGTATTACTGCTCTGACTGCTTGTGTTTACCATCTCTCAGAGTGGTGTTTGTTTATTCCCTTTTAGCATTTGCATACTTATTGTTTTAGTTTTAATACTGCATTTTAATTATGCAAAGTGCCTCCTTATACTCATTGTTCTTAGCTTTAAATACTGTCTTTTAATGACATAAACCACTGCTGCATACTCACCATTTTCCACTTTAAATATTGTCTTTCAAGGATGTAAGCTGCCTTTGGTCCTTTTTAAGAAGGAAGGCAGTGTAAAAATATTTTAAATAAAAAAATAAATAATAGTAAAAAAAAAATCCAAATATCCCACCCCTACTGAGAACATGCAACACCTAACCACAACCTAATAATGACTCATCTTCCTTTTTAATCAAGGAATTCAGGTTTTTTAATACAAATGCACTAGTATGAAATTGAAGCTAGATTTTAATTTGAAAGCATCTGAAGTAACCTCTTACATATTTGGTGAAGAGTATGTATCTCTAGAAAAGAAGCAAATCAGAATAATACTTCTGAAAGCAACAAGATATAAGAACAATGACATATTACTGTACAGAACTTCAAACAATGCTTTCTTGAGTCGTTCTGGGTTTTTCGAGCTCTTTGGCAGTGTTCTGAAGGTTGTTCTTCCTGACGTTTCGCCAGTCTCTGTGGCCGGCATCTTCAGAGGACAACAACCTGTGCTCTGGTGTAGTTGGCTTGGAAGTGCCGCCTTCGCGAATATACTTTCTTGAGTCCTTTTGAAATACGTACTTCCTCAGTGCACTCTCACCTTTTAAGGCTTTTTCTTTTATGTAATGCACTAATCAGCATGCTCCTTCTCATTGTCTTCTCTTCCCCTCCTCCACTATAATAATTTATATATCATCACCATTATCCTCTTAGAACTGCAGAGTTGGAAGGGACCCTATGCATCAAGTCCAGCCCCTATCAAGGAGGCACAGTATGGTGCCAAATTCCCAATATCTGGCTCCTAGGCCATCTGCCTAAACCACTGAGCTATCTCAAGTTCAGGAGTAAGGTTGAAGAATAAATCCCAACATCCACTGAATGTTCAATCTTCTGTAAGAACTTTTACCCCCATCCCAAGGATCCTAAATGTGATGGATTCAAAACTCACAATGTGCATAATAACACAAGGTAGAACAGCATTCATATGGCATAGATATGATTTTCCAGGTCATCAGTTTTGTTCATACAATGACAGCCCTTCCAGGGAAAATATTTCTCTTGATCATCACAGTGCCATGCAAGACAGTTTCTACCAATTCTGAATCCATCTAATGTGCAAAATCGAGTTAATATCATCTCTTTTTGTAAGGTACTACGAAAGAAGTATTTCAAACTGCCTGAATGTCAAGTAACATTCATTCACCCACCAGGCTGTCTACCTTCTTGAACCAAGCAGTTCAGACTGCCTTCCCAATGTTCAAATTTTACTACTCACCCTCCTCCCTCTTCAGGCTTTGTCTAAATAGATAAAAATAATCTGTCACTTTCAGTTTCAGTTTAACAAAAAGAAAGTATTTCAGCATGTCTATCATGTTTTAAATTATATTTTGAAATAATACTTTGAAGGTCTGAAGTATGAACTGTATGAAACATATACATATAAAAGCATTTCCAACAGAATCTTACAGTGTAACTGTGATGCATAATCCAAACTATGGATGTACTGATGCCACCGCCTTACATATATAATAAGGCTGCTATCCTAAATACAGAAGGGAATAATCCCCACTGAATACAATGAGATGTATTTAGGGTAAACACATACAAGATTGATTTTCCAGTCCCCCTGAAAAATGTGCAATTTTGCAGACTAGACAGCAGTCACAATGTTAAAGTTTGAACCATCTTAATAAAAGAGAAAAATGAATATATTGGTAAAGTCAATTTTGCACAGCTATATTTAAGATATCTCAGGAAGACATTGCCTTTTTAAAACATAACCTTCAAATTTAAATAACTTATGTTAAAACTATAGTTCTGGAATAGAATGGTAAAGACACAGCGGACACGTTTCAGTGAAAGGCAGCATAAAGCACAACTCTTTAAAGACCAGCAGAGCATGAATTTATCTACTTGCATTTTAACGGCCTTGAATGCAGAGGTAAAAAAATACTTGTAATTCTTCAGCATCACCAAAATTAAGTGTTTGGTACTTGGATGATTAGATACTTCTGATTTTACTGCTGCTATGTTAATTATATTTAAATATGGCATTGAATCAAAATCTGAAATTCTGTTATTTTTTTATGCATGTGGAAGGTAAGCAGCTTAACATTCAGCCATTTCTAGCTGGCAGTTAATGAGTCCCCACTGGGATTCACAAGCATGTGCCAAGCCAGATTGTCCCTAAGAATTCCAGCAGTAATTCATTAATTGCCAACAAGAAACAACAGAATACTAGGATGTTTGCCGTCTACATTCATAACAAATATCAAGATTCCAGCCAAACTATATTATCATCAGTGTTACTAGAGGTAATCTTACAAAATGTAAGAACTGGTGAGAGGGGAATCCCATTGAGAGAAGTTTATCAACCCTTTAAAATGTGACATTAAAAAGAAAATAAAGATTATGGGTTTTAGAAACAAGCATCTGAAGTTTAAAATCATTTTTTTAAAAACCTATATAGACGGTTTGGGAAGAGCAACAGCTGCTATGTTATTACAGGGGCTATAACAAGGTAAACAGGATATAGTGCAGAATACCAAGGTGTTGTTTTCTGATTAGCTCTGACTGACAGTTACATTAAACAATGTTTTTGAACATTTTATCAAGGACAGTTGCCACAACCATGACGTACCACATTTTTCTTTGTCCTTACCAAAGAAATCACACTCTCATTTTGTTCCTTATGCTATTATTCATAGCCAAAACAAATTGTTTATACAGTACTCCATAACACTTCTGTGATACAAAAGGGAATCCTTCTCATAATAACTTGTAAAATCTTTACTAGTTTAAAAAATAGAGTAAATTTTAAAAGAACAAAAACAAACAAACCCCAAACTCTGTATGTTAATAAGAATAAAGGCGGGAACCGGAAATGATTAAGGAGCTCAAATGATCAATGCTAAACAGTTTTCAAAAAGCATTCCTACCTAGGCTTTCTAAAAGAATTACTTTTACTCCATTGCTATGTCTCTCTTATCTCTTTCCCTTTACAGACTTACAAAGGTTAATTGCTTTTCTGTATGTCATCCAACAAGTTAACATTGTACTCAAAACCAGGACCAAATTTCTTTATTCGGAGACATTATTTAGCCATTCCATCACCACTCTCCTTCTTGCTCCAGTGCAGGATGCTTTTGAGTCTTCAAATACTTATATCCAGCTACATTTATTTGGTTACTTCATCTTCTTATAGAACAAGAAACACCTCCAAGTCTTCAAGTAATTCAGAAGAATGGTCATTATCTCATCTCTTGGTAATCCCATTGTCCTCAAGGTAGCTAACATGAAACTAAAATATAGTAAGTGCCAACAAGAAATTCTAACATACAAACTCAGTCACATTCTAGCAGACATTTCATACAAACACCACAAACGGGGCACAACATGCGAAACATTTATTTGTAGCCACTTCTTGACCTCTGATGCAATGGGAATGGAACATTGTACAATGACTCTCATGGAGCTCTCTCACTGTCAAAAACAGCACTGAATTGTGCTCAGACTAACTAGAAGCCAATGCAATTCCTAAATCCTCATACCATGTTTTCCCTCCATTAGTTCTTGTTAATAGCTGCCATATTCCGTATTTTTGGGGCTCAGACTATCTAAAGTATTGCTTTGTTCCCTATAAAACTGCTCAAGAAGCCCTTCTCTCAGTCTGTCACCCTCACAGACACATTTAGAGGGGAATGCAAGAAAGGGTATTCTCAATGACGGTTTCCAGATTGCAAAACTCTATTTCAAGAAACATTAGCTTGCCTTCCCTCCAAGTTTTCCTTCTGCATGCAGACAAAGGCCTTTTATTCAGGTAGGCTTTTGGTAGCTCACTGGCTATGGAGACAGATTTTAATGAAATAACATCGTAGATATTTTAAGTGGCTTTAAAGTTTTTTGAAATCACAATACCATCTTAATATTATCATTGTTTTAGTTTTACAACTTTGATTATATTGTTTTTTCTGTTTCTACCTGCATTTGATTTAATCATTCCCTTACTACCCAGTTAGGAGGACTATCTACTATAAATTTCTCTATCCTATACGGGCTGAGCTTCAGTTTATTTGCTGTTGTCGAACTCCAAACAAGCTCGTGTTCAGAATATGTTTTGCATCATTGGAATTTCAAGGAGGAAAAAATAAGGATAGGCATCATAAGCTTAAGGGCAAATATCCCTGCACAGATGGGTCCAGCCCCATGGGGCTGGACGGTCCACTCACTGATCCGCCACGATTCTACGAATGGCTCTGCAGCGTGCAATCCACTCGCCACTCTCCGACCTTGCAATGAGACTTGTCCTCCCGCCTCCTGCCGTCTGGCTCCATGGGGCAGGACCCTCGTTAATGCCACATGTGCGGGGACATTCATATTTGTATATGAATACCCCCATCTCTATTAAGGGCTCAAGCATCTCTTCCAATGATTTTTTTTAATATTTATTTTTTTTACAACTAGGAATAGGGTAGGGAATACAAAAGGTAAAAGGAAGTGGGGGGAAAGGGAAAGGATTAGATGGATAGGAGAACACAAAGTATACAATCATCCAATCTATTCATATTTCAATAACAAATCAACTTTCTGCTTTTTTTACTATTTGATTACCCTCCAGCTATCAACTTAACAGTTATGTTTTAATTTAAATCTAAGTTACTCCAACACTATCAGGGAACTGAGGCCATTTGTAAAATACATCCCATCATTCAATTTCCTTTTGATTTGGACAGTTATTCAACACACCTAAAAGAGTATCCATTTCTGTCACTTCCCATATTTTCTCAGTAAGCTCCTCTTGTTTCCGTAGCTCTGCTTTCTTCCAATTTTTGGAAGAGAAGGATGAATCCAGGACAGCAGTCCAATTTTTAATATAACATTTTCTGACTGTAATAGCTAAATAGCTCACTGAGAAACTCTTTATCCCATCTATGTTACCTGGTATTGCACTCAATAAAAGCAGTTCTGGAGTTAGTACAGCTTCTTTTAACTATTGCTTAACATCTGATAACTTCTCTTTCATCAGATCTTCTATCTGGCTAAGACGTTCATTTACTTGCTGAAATCCTGCTGTTATTATCTTTTGCATGGTAGTCTTTATCTGATTTTTGTGCCACTATGCTCAAGTTTTGATAAAGATAAAGTCCCAACATTTGATATTTTAATTTTTTAGAGGTCATTTCAATCTTTCCAATGAGTAGGGTCTGTATAAATAATTACCCTTGACGAAAGTGGCCAACCCTCAAATAACTTTCAAAAGTTTCCACTATTTTATCAGCAAACCAAACCCACAATCATAAACCTCCCCATGTTCTTCCTCCCATCCCTACACAGATATTATAATATATAAATCAACTTTTAAAATTTAAAATTCAACCGTGGCAATATTATCAGAGTCCCACACAGTCCAGCCAAAAAACTCGACTAAACAGCATTCATAGGGGGTCAGTCTCTCTAGTAGATATCCTTATAATCCATCTAATGTTCTTTCCATTAATCCAAAGATTCAATAAAAGAAAAAAAACCTCCAGTCCTGGTTTTTCTAGCTCCTCAGTCCAGTCGACCACATTGTCTCAATGACAATTCTCAGTCCGTTTTCTTGCCTCCAAAAGCTTATTACTTCTTCTCCAAAAACCCAACAAGATTCTGTTATCAGAGTCCCATACAGTCTAGGGAGAAACGTCCAGGCTAAACAGCAATCACAAAATTTCAGTCTCTCTTTAAAGCCTGTCCAGAGGTATTTCACTCTGGGTTTTTTTCCAAAAACAATTTTTTTTTCTGTCTCTCTTTTGGCCTTGAACCAGCCTGCTGTTTAAGAATCAGTTTTGTTTTTGAAGAAGCAGGCTGGTAAGCAAAACTTGCCACTCCTTGTGGCCAAATATTTTCACTCGGATTTCATTTTCAGCTTAATGGGGTTGTTCATAAATCAAAGGCTTCAACTTACTTTGTTATTGTATATTTTCAATGCCATATTACTTGTTCTCCTCCCTCTCCTTGGGGGGGGAGGAGTTGCTCACAACTCACTGCCAAAATGGCTCCTGCATCCAATCTGTGTTCGGGTGAATTTTCAGAGGGAAGAAATACCGGGTTGCTGCCCAATCTTCCTCTTTCTGTTGCTCACCAGCTGCTTCAGAGTGACCTCTCCTAGTCTCCCCTTTGATCCCCCATTTCTAGAGGGACCCTAGACTGGGCAGTTCCAGCTTTTCCCGGGAGCTGTTGATGGCACCGCGACAAAGCCCCGCCTCTCAGCATCTCTTCCAATGATTTTTGAACAGCATAAGTGATTAGCTCATACATCCAACCACTAAAGGTAGATGGTTGAATCTTTTTTAGCTGCAGTTTTTGGAATAATTAAAACTACAGTAGTACAGTGTTACCACAACCCATCCTGGTAGTTCTCATCACTATGAAACATTATCACGAATTCCAAGAGAATCACTATAATTGCAACTGTATTGCTCACTGGCTAGCAAAAATGATCCAACCAAATCACCAGGGCAAAGTGTGTCCCTACAACAGATTGGAATCTTAACTAAAAGGGGCCCTGACAAGTTTCAATGAGTTTGGTGATCCACTATGAAGACATTGGATATATTTGCTGTGTATCAGGCAAGCTATTTAGCATTTTGCTGAATGGGCATATCAATAATCATACAAAGATAAACAAATCTGAAAAATAATTTGCAGGTACATGAACACAGAGAATGAAGCAGTTACGTATATTCAAGAATACATCCTCTGAAGAACACCTAATCATAAATTTATCACAGAAACTATACAGGCTCAGGAAGTTATCACCTTTTATCTCTTTTGAAGATAGTTAAAAGGCTGGGGAAAACACATGAGTATAGGTGACAATACATTAGTTATAACTAACAATGCAATTTTATTGCTTAGACAGTGCTACCAATGGAGGTTCACAACGTCCTGAGCAAGAAACCAGAAGATAAACACATATTGCTGCTCAAGAAATTAACAATCTAAAATCTTAGACAGAGGGTGAAACAAAGTGACAGAGAAAGAATAGAGTTGAATGATTAAGGCCTGACACATTTTTTTCAGTCTAAAATGGCAGGAATTAAGCTGCTCGGACACTGTTTTCTACAATGCACACTTCCTCAATATCAAAGTGGAAATTGGGGGGGGGGGGGGCAACCTATACACTTGAAGTAAAAAAGGGGTTGGTGGAGTAGCTTCATAGGAAAATTGTCTGAAAAAGATATGGTTTCCAGTATACTACATAGCTTTCTTTCACTTCTCTAAATTCAGTGGTCCTCAAACTTTTCCAAACCGTGGACTGGTGGGGGGCAGGGTCTGTTCCGGGGGTAACCCCTGCCCTTATGGGTAGGAGGGGGCGCTTGCTCGTGCATGCATGGTTGGGTGGGGCACACTCACAGGTGGGCAGGGTGCGCTTGCACACATGCACGGGGGCACCCGTGTGTGCGGGTGGGTGGGCCATGCATGCGTGTGGGCGTGGGGAGGAGTGTATGTGGGGGTGGTGGGAGATCTCTCTCTGCGGCTCAGTCCTGCTAAGGCCACGGCCTGGTACCAGGCCATGGACCGGGGGTTGGAGACCCCTGACTTAGATCAAGTACACTGAAATGTTGCAGTCTAAAATAAACATGGCAGTAGTTGTCTGCTGCAAACATGAGTTTTTTCCTCTCTCCTCTGTTCCTGCTGCAACCTTCCACAGCATTGAAAAAATAACTACTGAGGATTTCTCAGTTCTGCACAACAGATTTTGGGGGTGCATGGAGAACTACAGTGAGGAGAGGGAGCTGTTGTTCTCTAGATCCAGAGATGGAAAGAGATGTCAGTAAAGTAATTCCTTGAATTTGAGGATTTGTCCAGTAATATTTGCATCTGATAACATTGTTATCAACTGCAGCAGGAATAAATTCTGTTTTAATAGACAGTGAGTACCTATAATATTCAAGTTCAAAAACACAACTCAGCTGTTATATAGAGTTAGATAAGTTACAGCCTCTTCATTACATCATATGATTTGCATGACAAAATATGACGAGAAAGAATTTTTGAACTAGCATTTTGCAGTATGTTCCTCCCTAGAGAAGCTACACAAATAGGATTTGCTCCAAGACACCAGTGAAAGTTTGCATACAAGTGATTATCGAGATCTGTGTTTTAAAAATAAGATAAAATGTGTTGCTGGATGTTTTTACATCTTGAGAAAAGTGAAAAAGAATGATTTTTCGAATCTCTGTGTATAATATACTATTTTGTATACTCAAAGTGTTGAGTATTAGCAGTCTAGCATAGTACCATGAGATAGGCATAGCAAACCAATTAGCACTGGGGTAACATCTCCATTGACTGCACTACTCTTGAAGATGAGTGTCTTAGCCCAACTCTGGAGCCAGGCTTGGGGGTCAAGGCTCAAAACTCTTTGGTTCAAAGACCTCTGACCTTTATCTCTTTTTGTATAACATTGACGGGCTAGAGACTTCCTCTGTTAGTGCCACAAATTCTACAGGCTCTGAGGCTGTGTCCAGGTCACTGCAGGACATTAAGATCACGACAGCAACTTGTGTGAATAATATTTCAGGTTGAAATAACTATGACGAGTATTACAGACATTATAAAGGATTTAATACTACATATAAAGCCATGGTTGCCTGAACCTACTTTAGAAGCCAAGTCGTGGTTTAAGCTTCCAATCGTACAGCAGAATATTACATTTTAAACCTGCCTACCTGCTTCCGCTCTCTCAGAATTCAGATTCTTAAGTCTGCTTCTGTCTTTATTATATATTATATTATATAAAGGTGCGACAGTGGTTGTAGTTGAGTTCTGTTGACTCAGAAAGAATGATAAAACACAAATGGCTCAACCCTTGGTAGCACAAACCATAGTTTTTATGCTATATTGCTAGTCAGTGCCAATCTGTCAATTCAAATATCACTGAAAATTATAATTAAGAGTCCTTAAACATTGTTTGCTTAATGAATTGTCTTAATGAATCCAATGACTTCAGAACTCAGCTTGAGTAATCAAACCTTTAAATCAGGAATGGGGAAAGCAAGTATTTGTAATATTGCCTTCTAAATATATATAAGAAAACCTTTTTGTATGAAAGCTCACTGTTAAAAAAAGACATCAGCTTTCTATAGATGGAATATTAGAGATGAAAACAACATTCCATCTGACAAAAGAGGATTTGCACTCTCCTCTTTCACCCTTATTATGAGGTTGTTTAATTCCTCCTCACTTTCTACCATCAGAGTGGTATCATCTACATCTCTGAGGTTGTTAATATTTCTTCCAGCAATCTTAATTCTGCCTTGGGATTCATACAGCCCAGCCTTTCGCATGGTGTATTCTGCATGTAAGTTAAATAAGCAGGAAGACACTATGCAACCTTCGCATACTCCTTTCCCAATTTTGAACCAATCAGTTGTTCCATATCCAGTTCTAACTGTTGTTTCCTGTCCCACACCCAGATTTCTCCGGAGATAGATAAGGTGGTCAGGAACTCCTATTTCTTTAAGAACTTGCCATAGTTTGTTGTGGTCCACACAGTCAAAGGCTTTTGTGTAGTCAATGAAGCAGAAGTAGATGTTTTTCTGGAACTCTCTGGCTTTCTCCATAATCCAGTGCATGTTAGCAATTTGGTCTCTAGTTGCTTTGCCCCTTCAAAATCCAGCTTGTACTTCTGGGAGTTCTCCATCCACATATTGCTGAAGCCTACCTTGTAGAATTTTGAGCATAACCTTGCTAGCGTGTGAAATGAGTGCAATTGTACAGTAGTTGGAGCATTCTTTGGCACTGCCCTTCTTTGCAACTGGGATGTAGACTGATCTTGCCCAATCCTCTGGCCACTGTTAAGTTTTCCAAACTTCCTGGCATATTGAGTATAGCACCTTAACAACATCATACTTTAAGATTTTAAATAGTTCAATTGGGATGCCATCACGTCCACTGGCCTTGTTGTTAGCCATGCTTTCTAAGGCCCACTTGACTTCACTCTCCAGGATGTCTGGCTCAAGGTCAGCAACCACACTATCTGGGTTGTCCAGAACATCCAGGTCTTTCTGGCATAATTCCTCTGTGTATTCTTACCACCTCTTCTTAATGTTTTCTCCTTTTGTTAGGTCCCTACCATTTTTGTCCTTTATCATGTCCATCTTTGCACAAAACATTCCTTTAATATCTCCAATTTTCTTGAACAGATCTCTGGTTTTCCCTTTCTTTTGTTTTTCTCTATATCTTTGCACTGTTCATTTAGGAAGGCCCTCTTGTCTCTCCTTGCTATTACTTGGAAGTCTGCATTCAATTTTCTGTAACTTTCCCTATCTCCCTTGCATTTTGTTTCCCTTCTCTTCTCTGCTATTTGTAAGGCCTCGTTGGACAGCCACTTTGCTTTCTCGCATTTCCTTTTCTTTCGGATGGTTTTTGTTGCTGTCTCCTGTACAGTGTTATGAGCCTCCATCCAAAGTTCTTCAGGCACTCTATCCACCAAATCTAGTTCCTTAAATCTCTTTTTCACTTCCACTGTGTATTCATAAGGGATTTAGTTTAGATTATACCTGAATAGCCCAGTGGTTTTTCCTCATTCCTTCAGTTTAAGCTTGAATTTTGCTGTAAGAAGCTGATGATCTGAGCCACAATCAGCTCCAGGTCTTATTTTTGCTGACTCTATAGAGCTTCTCCATCTTTGGCTGCAGAGAACATAATCAATCTGACTTCGGTATTGCCCATCTGGTGATGTCCATGTGTAGAGTCACCTCTTGTGTTGTTGGAAAAGAGTGTTTGTGATGACCAGCTTGTTCTCTTGACAAAACTCAATTAGTCTTTCCCTTCTTCATTGTAAATTCCAAAGCCAAACTTACCTGTTGTTCCTTTTATCTCTTGACTCCCTACTTTAGCATTCCATTCCCTATAACGACAAGAACATCATCCTTTGGAGTCAGTTCTAGAAGGTGTTGTAAGTCTTCATATGAGGGGGTGCTGATAAGTATTGAGCCTTTCCCAGAAAAAAATGAGCTAGGAAGCTGTAACTGCCACACTATTCTACATATTCCCCCAGGAAGTCAATGCACTTGCGACATCTGTCCTGCAGCTTCTTAAGTCCCTGCAAATAAAATTCTTCCGACTGCTCATATAACCACTCATTTGCAGCAGTAGTTGCCTCCAGAACACTCCCAAATCATTGTCCCTTTAGGTGTTTTTTGAGTTTGGGGAACAGATTATAGTCAGAAGGAGCCAGGTCAGGAGAATAGGGTGGATGGGACATCACGTGAAAGCCTAAGGAGGTCAGTTTTGTTATTTCACCTGCAGTGTGTGATGAGGCATTGTCATACAACAGGATGACACCTTTGGAGAGCTTTCCTCGACGTTTTTCCTTGATGTTTTGTCTCAACTTCGACAATGAAGCACAGTAATATTTTGCATTGATGGTTGAACCCTGTTGGAGGTAGTCCACCAGCAGAACTCCCTTCTTATCCCAAAAAACTGTTGCCATTTGCTTCTGCACCGACCTTTGCACTTGGAACTTCTTTGGCCTGGGGGAACCACTGTGCCTCCATTCCTTAGACTGTTCCTTTGTCTGAGGATCATAACAGTAGATCCATGTCTCATCACCAGTTACCAGTTTGCCCAGGAAATCTGACTCTACATGACAGTGCTAAGTAGTTGATCATATTTGGCTATAAGATAAAAATAACTGAGGGTAAACAATGTAAACCGAAACAAAGAAAGGGTAGGCACATAGGAGGCAACAAAACCACAAGTAAGAATATCTTTTGAAGCACTTATGAAAAACAACGTTTTTAAACACAGGGAATTTCTGAACGCTAAGAATGTTCCTGAAATATAGTGATTAGCTTCAGCTCAGCCATATTTACTGTCTTATTTTGAATCAATACAAAATTCTGTGCAGGTCCTAAGGGCATAACTATCTGTCGACTTGGTAAAAATAATTTCTCAGCAAAATTACTTTTAATATGTGAGGAGAGTACATAAAACAATGTCTCTACTAACTCCTTGGCAAACCCCTTTTTTAAACCTTTGGAAAGAGTCACTTTCTGTTCTCAACTATGAATTACTGTAAAGACTGCATCACAATAATTATACATGTTTATCATCAAAGAATCCACAATATAAGTGTAATACGTTTGCAATGGGAAACGTCAAAACATTTTGACTTTGTTGCACATATAAAGATATCTGAACAAATGGCTGCTGCATCTTCTGGGTTGCCTATCAGGCTACAGAACCAACTGATAGCAGGCATATGACAGTCTAGTAAACTCACACAACTTGCATAATTGCCCCTACATAACTGTGTAAGCAAAAGGTTTTTACTCCAAAGTTTAAGTTTTCAGGAAGAAGTTGGCACATCCACACAGGGGAATATTTACTGATAGCATAGAACTAAATGGATATCTAAATCTATCCTCGAAAGTAAACAGGGAAAGCCAATATCACTCATTCATATCTATCAACAGATATGATAGATATGAATGGTTGACACTGGCTTTCCCAGTTTCATATTTATCAACAGATATGAATTGCCTGGTCAAGTTGTGTGATTATAAAACCACAATTGTAATAGCTAATTTTGCTTTAATTAACATAAACATTAATGGACAAATTAATGTATAGTTAAGAGTTATTTAAGGGGTAGTGTGGCAATCTATTTCTGAACCGTCCTACGAGCCTGGCTGCTGAGCAGACAAGGAAAATAGCAGATTGATCAGTAAAACTGAGAGCAGAATCTACCACTTTGAGCCTTATACAAAGCATAGACCCAAAAAAATGGTTTTAAAAAAATGGATTTTGTGTACTTACAGTTAAACTGCTTTTTATTTTAAAAGCCCTTTGTGATAACAGCAGCAATTTAAAATGCACTGTAGATCAAAAATCTCAGTATGGAATAGGGATTATAAATTATAATTCTATTATTACGAGACTATTCATTCACATAATCTCTTCAAAAAACTTTTGTAAATAGGGTCCAACTTCTCTTGGATTGTGTCTGTTTTAAAGGGTTCCACAGGTTTTTGTAGAGATTATATAGGATAATCTATCTCCTCTTAGTCTAGTATTCAAACTGGAAAATCCCATGAGAAAATGTTGCAGTTCTCGCACAGGGTTTGTCTCACAATTACATATAAACCTATTAGCTCTGTTTTCATGCTGATGTTATTTCTGGACCTTCTGCCTGCTTTAACACAATGTGAGGTAGGAAATTCTTATTAAATTATCCAGAATTGCTTTCAATAGTTTCCTTGAGCAATGCTGATTCCTTTAAGGTAGCAAACCTAGCTATTTTCCTCTGCAACTCTGTGTCAATGAAATTAAGCTCTTAGCTGCACCAATATAAAATGCATATTTTCAGATACTGGGAGTGTCGATGAACAGAGGACTATTGGAAATGGAATAAATCAGGGCAAGCAGAGTGTGAAAAATAGCATACTTTGGAAAATATGCATTGAGGATATAGCAAGCAAGAGTGTACTTTTGAGAGGTGGAGATTACAGGATTAAATTGAGTCTGATTAGTGATTTAAATTATAATTTAAATCAAAACCACACTGCTTCTACATCACCAGCTCATTAGAGATGGTATGCAATGTCACTCAGTATCTACTACAATCAAACGTATTAGGGTAAAGTCTTAGAGAACAGTGCTTTACAACCCTGGCTACCTTTCTGTTTGCAGAGTAGGACTCACAGATTAGCATGTAATCAGAAAAGGATGAAGAGACATCAAGAGTCTGTCCCTCCACTTAAAACCAAACAGTTCATCCTTGATTATCTTATTCCCTTTCATTTCATCTCAAGGTTTTTATTCATTTGTTTCTTTAAGTTCAAAACACCAAAAAGACCTTCAGTCTATCATAATCTTCACAACTGTAGCTGACAGAACAACACAATGCAGCTTATCAACATTATTTTCTCTTTCAAGTGCTGCAACAATCATGTCCACATTCTACCATGCAACAACTTTCCCTCTTTACTGAAAGGATGCTGCATTTTCCCATAAAGACACATACATGTTGTGAATGTGCATGTCTCATACATGCAAAGTTTAAAACAAGATTCTTTGGGGAGAATTGTTATACTAGATTTGTTTTGAGATGCTGACAGCAATTGCTATAGCCAGGCTGCCGAAACATCTAAAGCCTGGCCTTTAATAATCACCAAAGTAATATAGCACCAGACCACATCTGAGCAGGGACTCCCAATAGTGTCACAGTGTGTCAAACTGTAGGATTGTTATGGGATGTGAGCAAATGACCACACTTGTTTTACCCAATCAAATCTGAATTAGGCTCTAGATGCATGTCTCCTGTGTATTAACCCATTGGCCTTCCTGTTATTACCACTACCATAGACCTTCACACTTGAAGGCTAATTTTAATTTAGCAATTTGAGTTTCTGGTACAGAGCTTTCTACACATTGTCCCACTCTCCCTTCTGATGAGCCTTGTTTGAACTTTTACTCACAAGGAGTGCAAAGAAGACATACACATAACATGCAGACACACAATACATACAAATAAAGAGATGCAGTGAGTATCTGATCACACAGCACCATGAGGGTGTTGAACTTATGTATACTTCACTAATGAAACAAGCACAAATTTCTGATGCAAGCCCCCAAAAGAGATGAGAAACAGTAATACAGTCCAACCTGCTTTAGCCATGCTTGGTATCCGGAAGATGTAAGCTGAAATCCATCTTTAGGCATGTGTATTCTGGGCTAGGAGAGAATAGACATAAGAGACCTCCTTTTACATTGTGACCTGGCTAACCTAACCATTCTTTCCAGGTCATGGTAAACACCAAACACAATTTTATACATATAATGATTTGTCCTTAAGGCATACTGAGGAAGGTTATTACTCAAGAGTTTTCAGAGCAACAGAACTGCAGGTTCAGAAGAACTGTGAAGATAATTTAGTACACAGGATTCTGCAGAGCTAAATTTCTAATATAATGTAACTGTAAATTTGAAGACTTTAAAAAGACAGTAGTGAACATTAAGCAAAGCCTGAGCATCTCCTTATATATACTATGTCTACTATTACTGGGATCGAAAGTTCTGATCCGTATCATTTCATTTAAAACAAACTTGGTATCTGACTGCTTCCCATTTACATTTGCAAAGTAAAGGACACATGAAAACAGTCTTCTGCTTCCACAGATCTGATTTAAAGGCCCAACAAAACAATGTGAGAATTCCATTGAAGGATTCGTTAAAAATACTGAAGCATAAAAAAAAATAACTGGTTGCTTACCTGTAACTGTTGCTCTATGAGTGGTCATCCATAGATCCACACAAATGAGTTTGCATGTGTGTAGAGTCACGTTCTGGAACATTTACCAGCTAGGCTTTCTGGCGGTGATCCCACCATATCTACCCTCTGCATATATAAGTGTGCCCCAACCAGCAGCCCTCAATTCCATCTGCTGAAGAAAAACATAACAAGACACTGAGGAGAGGAGGGGAGGTTGTGTGAATCCACAGATAACTACTTAAAGAACAGTTACAGGTAAGCAATGTTGTTCTTCTTTGTTGTCTCTGTGGATCATACAAATAGGTAGACTGCAAGCTAACTTACTAGAGGCAGGAGAGTCACTGTAAGACAGATGAGAGCAGTTCTCCTGAAATGTGTCATCTCTGGCTCTCACATCCAATCAATAATGCTTGATGAAGGTAGATGGTTGAGACCAGGTGATAGCTTTACAGAAACGGTGCAGGGTAATACCCCTGAGAGCTGCAGAAGAAGCAGCAAAAGCTCTAGTTGAATGTACCTTCAGACATAAAGGTGTTTGAAGGCCTGCTAATTGATAAATCAGAGTGATACACTTTGTGACCGAATGTGCTAAGCACTGTGATGAAAGCTGGATGCCTTTTATTTAACCTCCATTACAAACAAAAAGATGGCCTGATTTACAAAAAAGAGTAGTTATTGACAGATAGAATGCAAATGCTATCTAACATCCTACACGTGTAAAGGCATGCTCAGGCATGCTCCAGAGGCAAGGTAAGATAATGGAAGAAAGCTAGCATTATGTCTTGGTTGGAACGGAATGTTGAAACCTCCTTTGGGACAAAAGATATGTCAGGATGGAGTACAACTTTCCCACATGAAAGACAGGTAAGGCAGATCAATTCTGAATACACAAAGTTCAGATGTGTGCTGGGTGAATGTTAGCCACTTAAAAGGAGTAAGTAGAAAGCTTAGTTTGCTAGAGGCTCAAACTGATGTTTCATGAGTAGAGACAAAACAAGCTGGAGAGAACAAGATGGTAATGGATGTCAAACTTGAGGAATCACATTAAGTCCTTTTTTAAATCTCTGTACAACAGGGTAGGTGAATAAGGAACAGGAATCCATGAAACTAGATCTCTTAGCTGATATAGCAGTGAAACTTTAATAGACAAGTATGAAAGTCCCTTGTATTTTAGAAATAGAAGAAAATGAAGAATGTCAGAAATGTCACAGGAAAATGGTGAGAAATTGCTCTTGAGCAAACTTTGCAAAAGCTGTCCATTTGTCATCACAGAACGTATGGGTAAAAGGTTTCTTGGCCGCTTGAATCACTTCCTTAATTTCAGATTGTAGGGATTGAGGGGTTATATCTAGAGGCTATTAATTGGCGAGATTCATCTATGGGCCTGAGGCAATAGGTCTGTTCCGCTCAAAACATGAATAAACCTGTTGCAGAATGGACAAAGAAAGGTCACAAATCATGGTTGCCTAAGCCACTAGGGAATGATGATAGTGGCCTTGGTCTTGAACCTGGCAATATGTGCTACAGAAGGATCAACAGGCAAGGAGAGAAAGAGGATCAACAGGAAAGGAGAGAACATGTACAGGAGGCCCTCCTTCCAAGGAATCATGAAAGTTTATCATCCTTGAGAGTACCCACCCACTCCTACTATGGTACAAAAAAATGGGGCATTTGGCATTCTGGGTAGATGCAAAAGTATCTATCATGGAGGAGCTCCATATGCTTGTCAGATAAGTGAAAACCTCTTGTCTGAATTCCCACATGTGGATCATGCAGGCTGATCAACAAGGCTTTGTCTAAGATGTCTGAGGAGCCAATTCAGTGGATAGCTGCAGGATGGATAGCACTGCAAATGCATCAACACCAAAGGGACAGTGTGAAGTTGAAGTTAGTTGAAGTTGAAGAACCAGCATTGCAGAGCTCACATGTGAAGATGAGCAAATGGTGTGATAGACATCATTGATGCCATATGGCTGAGCAGTTTCTGTATTATAAAGATAGAAAATGTGGAGTTCTGAATGACTTTCATAGCCAATCTTGAATGCCTTTTCTAGGGGAAGAATAGTCCAGCTTACATGGGAGTCCAAGAGAGTTCCAGTGTAAGTGACGGAACAAGGTGGGACTTCTCTTTGACTAACAGTCCAAGCTTGGGGAGAAATGAGAGGATGTAGAAAACATGACACTTCAGAGGGTTTTGTCACCTTGCTTCGAGCAACCAATCATCCAAACAGGGGGAGATGATAATACAACTTCATAGGAAGCCACCACAGGGACCATCCATTTAGTAAAAATCCTGGACACTGTGGCCAGACCAAACTGGAATAGCTAGTACAGTATTGTCCCAGAGTGAAATGGAGGTATTGATTGTGGGCTGGGCTGGTGGTAATGTGAAAATAAATCTACTACTGCAAACCACCCCAATCTCCATGATGGAGCAGAGGGGTGATGTTGGCAAGGGTTACCATTCATAAGATTTTTTGGATTGATGATGGGATTTAGGTGCTGTAGATCCAAAATGAGTCTGAGGCCTCCATAGTGTTTGGGAACCATGAAGTAACAGTAGAAAAAAAACTACTGCGGAACACTGGCAAAGAACACGAAGAGATATTAAATCTCCTCTTGGAGAGGAACCAATGCAATGCTGGAACAAAATACACTGGGAGGAGGTAAAATACTTGATGGCATAGCCTTTATGATCAATGGTGAGCACCCATTGATTGGTGGTGATGGTCCACCAAGGTGTTAAATGGTGCAAGAGAGACAGGGTGAGCTGGTAGGTAGGACCGACAGTGGGAGAAAAGAGTACTGATCAAAATCGGAATTTAAGATGCAAATGAAAATTATTTGGCTCTGGAGGTTGAAGACATGTTTTGGACTGTTTGTAGAACTATCATTGTGTTTGTTACGGAACTGAAGAACAGGACAGCTGAGGAGAAAAACAATGTCTCTGAGCCGAATAACACATGTGACATCAGATCTGTTTACGGGGGTGGTGTGAAGGGCCTATTTACCTGGCCGTGGTATGGGACTTGACCAGGTGGCCCATGACATAATCCATGGTGGCATTAGAGAGATTATTTCCATCAAACATGAGGCCCTCTACCTAGGCTCCATAAGTTTTCTTGTATATTAGTGTAGAGAGCCACAAGTGTCTGCCTGCGAACAGCTACTGTGCCAGCAATGATATCTGATGCACGGTTAGCTAAGTGTCATGCTGTTTTGATTTGGTGACCAATCAGTCTATGCAATTCTTGATAGAAAGAAAGAGCTAGGAGCTTTTGACTTTCTGACAACTGATGGAGGAGAGACTCCAATTTTTCCGAAAGGAGTTGTAGATATGCTGCCTGGTAATTAAATTTCTTCTCTATCCACCAGTGAGGAGTGCGGTTTCTGTTTTCCTTTTGTTTGGGCTGTCCTAACCACAATTGTTGGGCTTGGCATAGTGAAAGAAGGAGGAAGCTCCATCTTCTTAAATGCAAATTATCTATCCTTCACAATGATGGCGGGATGGATGAAGGCTTGGCCCAAGACTTCTTAATTAGAGTCGAAAGGGCTGGTAAGAGTGGCAAGAGCACTGGCATAAAGACTCATGGTTGTTCCCTTGCAAAAAGAAGGATAGTCAGAGGAGGTTCCTTCATGTCGATCCCAAAGGATCATGCAAGTTAAAGAATTTGATCAGCACAGAGATGAAGGTCCTTTGATGGAGAGAATGTAGTTGAGTCCACAACAACTGGGTCTGAAGATGAGACCCTGGCAAAGGAGAAGGGGATTAAGTGGGGCTCAAACAGCCCTTCATCTTCAGATTCAGAGCAAGGAGGTGAATCTGAAGGCTTTTATATGTCAACATGGTGTGACTGCTCCATTAAGAAATGTTGTAACAGGGCCTCAAGAGCCATAGTGATACGCAAAGAAACAGGTGGGGTGTGCAAGGTGATCTGATAGGCAGATAAAGTTATGATCACATAGATTGAACTTTTTGAGCAACTTGTGATGGTCGAAGAGGAAGGGCATGGTGAGGAGACAAAGCTGGACAGGGATCTTGTCAATACAGGTTCCAAATGTGACTATGAGATAAGAAAACAGTATGAGGTATGAAGCTGAGGTGACTGATATCAAGCTGACTGGTGCCAAGTGGAACAGCAGAACGTAGAACAGCTATCAGGTGAGTATCAAGGTGAGAAACCTCATTGATATTGAGAAGCACAAGATCTGGAGTGTGAGGAATCAGTGCAGCCAGAGTAGTCAGAGACATCTAATATTAGTGCACAGGATCTGCCATGTAGTATTGAGAATGACAGATTTGAGCAGGAAACCGGTGACAATGTGAAGTAGAGGGAAAAGGCTGATGTGTGAAAAAATGAATTAGACTTCTCCCTCCAAACCAGACAGGATATCCACAGGATCTATTGTAGATGTAAATAGACGGTAAAGTTACTACCACAAAAATAGACTTAATTTGGATTTTCTAAAACATAGCCCCAGCTTAGTTAAGCCTTTGTAACAGTTTCCAACGTACATGGTTGGAAGAGATGAATTTTTCTCAAGCAAAAAAAAGGCACTTAGAATGTTTATCAGTTGGGACAATGCTCCCTCCACAGGCTGTACATTTTTAAAATAAGGCTTCAGTGGCCAAACAACTGTACCAACGTTGGCTGCTGTACTGCAGTTTAACCACTGCTCCACAAGTCATTTACACAGGAGAAAGGTAAGGGAGAAATAAAGACATTAAGAACTTATACTAGCTGAAGATCTGAGGCAGAGAAAAGGAAATGCAGGCTTCCAGCTGAGGTGCATCTTTAAATGTGTAAGAGTGGGTAGGACAAGGTTGTATCACCAAAAAGTCTAGCTGGAGAATGTTCTGGAATGTGACTCTGCACATGCACAAACTCATTTGTGTAATCTAAGAGACCAGGGAGAAATAGTGATACTTCTATCTAGAGATTTGGAACACTGTACAGTACCAGACCCATGGAAGATTGATCTTGTGCTCAGGCATCTGATATATTTTTTCCAAGCAAGTGTGTTACAACTAATTCAATTTATCAGATACTTTTTCTTTTAAAAAAGATTAAAGGTTTTCAATATTGAAATATTTGTAAGTTAAATACAAGAATAACAACCATCTACCTACAATGTACAAATATTTGAACACCTAAAATCAACAAATGACAAGGATAATAGAATGTTCTAACCATCCAGGTTAATGTAAAGTAGTTCTGTAGTTAAGTCATAGTACAGAACATGAAAAGAGAAGGTACAAGTTCATCTTGCAGATAAAAACATCTGTAGAAAAGCCATATACATTTGGCAAAAAACAACAAGCTTTTTTCATACTGTAAAGCAGTGGTTCTCAACCTTGCATCCCCAGATGTTCTTGGACTAAAATTCTCAGAAGTTCTTCACCACTAGGTATGCAGACCAGGATTTATGGGAGTTACAGACGAACAACATTTGGAGATCCCAGGCGGGAAACCACTGATATATGGGATGACAAAATGATCTTAGGTGTGCAGCCTGAAGAAATATTTTCCTCCCCACGTGTAGACCAATATTCTATCTTAGTGGTTCTCAACCTTGAGTAACCCAGGTGTTCTTGGAGTGCAACTCTCAAAAGCCTTCACCACTAAATGTGCTTCCCAGGGTTTTTGGGAGTTGCAGTCCAAGAACACCTGGGCTAACCAAGATTGGGAACCACTGTTCTATCTCATTCACTCTACTATTTCTGTGTTGCACCTGTATTCTGTTCTTCCAAGAAACAAGAAATCTTCCATTCAGGAATTGTCAGGTCTGAATCTTTTTACACTCAAGAATGAACTATTTTACTCCATTATCTATACCAGGACTAAACTACCTATCAGGCACATATAGGATCTGCTACAGAAAACACCTTTAGATGCAGCACAAAAAGATAAAAATGTGAGGGCTTTCAGTTTTGGTGTACTTGATGTGGCTCCTCTGGTATCAAGATGACTGGCTAACAGTCACATGGGCTAGAAAGGAAGTTTCAATTACTGTGCAGTTGATTTGGCAACGTTGAATATATCTGATACTTTTTTCAAAGTAGAATTCTGATTTTCAGTTCATGTTATATACATAAGTCAGCCTGCTACTCCTCAAAATTCAGGCACCACAGACTAGGGCAACATTAAGGTGCAACTGGAGATTCATATGAACTTGCTGAAAATACTGGAATATCAACCTGGAATTGGCTACATTGCTCAAAGTTTGTGCAGCAAACCGGCCAAAGTGAAATGCTTCACCGAAAACAAGTAACTAAAAGACACTGATCTAGAGAATAAGGTCTTAATTCCTTCAAATCTCCAAGCTGCTTTAAAGTCATTTTACGAACTTCTCATTCTTTCAGCTTAAGGTGTATACAGTGGACCCTCTACTTAAGGAATTAATCCGTATTGGAATGGTGGCTGCAAGTCGAAAAGTCTGTAAGTCGAATCTCCATTGACCTACAATGCACTGAAAACCGATTAATCCCATAACCAGTGGTTTTTATTCTATTTTTATTCCATTTTGGTTTTTTTCTGGTCTGTAAGTTGATTCTCTGGCTGCAAGTCGAATCTAAATTTTGCAGCCAGAGAAGTCTGTAACTCGAAAAGTCTGTAAGTCGAGCCATCTGTAAGTCGAGGGTCCACTGTATCTGTTAACATCAGGCTCACAGACGCAGCCTAGTCCTTAAGATTGTAATGAAGACTGCTGAAAGAATTTATATAAAGCGACTTTAGCCCCTTAAAAATCACAATATAATTTAATTAATTATAACTGTGTTCTCTGAACATAGCAGCTAACAAGTCTTCGTTTAAAGGCTACAGTCTCTGTTCTACAGTATTGCAGCATTTCACAATGAGACAGTTATCAATTAGGGCAGAGTCAAAAAAGAGATAGTACAAGTCAATAGAGTTCTCTGTCTTTAATTTTTCATCTATTTACCTTCCTATAGTCAATAACTGCTACATATTCTGGAATAAACTAAATAAAATTTCCACCCGTAAATTACCAATCTGCTCCCTCTCATCCTATTTACATTTGCAACCATCAGCAGTACATTAGAGATGGTTTGCCATAACTATAATGTCAACATTTAAGTGCCGCTTCATTTGAAGCAGTGTTAACTTAAAACAGTTTCTGAAAGGAATTTTATATGTCCTCCCATTTTGTGAAACTTCAAGTGTCTGTTAGAACATAAATCTCAAGTAACTGTTTTAAAGAATACATTCTGACGCAAGGTATGTCCTGCTCACAGATTCTGGTTGGAAATTCCAAGATACCCTAACTCTGTTATCCTGACCTGAATCAAATACATCAATAACCCAGAACATGGTTGTGAGCATTGTGTATTCATACAGCTATCAATGAGCCTATTCAGACCAGGGGGAAGCAAAACCAAAGTGGAGGATATATCAGGGATCTCCTACCAACTCTCTTCAGACTGAAGAAGCTAGTACTGTACTTGGATGAGTAGTGAAATGTTTCAATCTAAGAAACAAGTCCAGTTGCCATGACTCAACTTCCAGATAACCTCGCCTGGATGACTGAGAGGCTTCACAGATACATTCAGCTATCAAGTCGGCTCTCAAAGGATCCCTATTAACAATAGTCAACATAATAGCTTTTGTGATACACCATTCCACAGAAGTTTTGCAAGCACAATCCTAGGTTTTGCTAACCTAACACCTACGAAATTATACTTCTCTAAGACACTGTAACTCAAATATTGCTTGTAATATGCAACCTATTTCCAGTTCTGCCTTCTCTATAGTCTCCTTCTCACAATGTGCCAAAGCCATTATTAGCTCATTCCAATTTCATTCTGTCCATCTTTTTCCTGCAATCGTTAACTGACTTTTTGTTTTATTACTTTCCTTTACCCCTTCTTCCATGGATCTGAGTAGTCTCTGGTGAGGTTTGAAAAGGCTGTTTTCTCAGAATGACTCGATATTTTAAATTTCTATGGAAGGCATTTATTTTATCCCCTAAAAATTAAATAAATAAAAAGAGCCTTTAAAAAACAGACATTAAATTACAGGCATCGGTTCCTATTTTCTAAGCCTAATGCAACCCCTGAAGGCTTACAATATTTGAATCACAGCTGGAGCCATGGTTACCACACAGTTTAAATATCAGCTTCTTTACTGTGCAATTTGTTTTAAAAAATCAAATCAGAGCTGTGTCATAAACAAGTACTCATTAAGTAGCAACCAAGAACAAGACTTTCTGTGCAAGAAAGGTTCTTAAGTATCTGCCTCCCTATGCTTGTAAGAAAAGATAAATAAGACTAGCTAGAAAATCATAGGCCATAGCTAACATGAAATGAAATGAAATGAAAAGAAAAGAAAGAGAGAAAGAAAGAGAGAGAGAAAGAAAGAAAGAAAGAAAGAAAGAAAGAAAGAAAGAAAGAAAGAAAGAAAGAAAGAAAGAAAGAAAGAAAGAAAGAAAGAAAGAAAGAAAGAAAGAAAGAAGCTGGCATTACCTCCAGTGTTATTCCTTCTGTAGCAGTCAAAGTGCTATAGATTATTTTTTTAAAAATGTCCTGCTTTAGGTGAATAATGCTGAGTTAGTACTGCAGTGTGAATTGATCACACTATTCTTTAAGAATA
This sequence comes from Pogona vitticeps, assembly GCF_051106095.1. Lineage (NCBI taxonomy): Eukaryota > Metazoa > Chordata > Lepidosauria > Squamata > Agamidae > Pogona > Pogona vitticeps. The sequence continues at coordinate 54,036,253 of NC_135785.1, forward strand.
CAAGCCTATTTCCAGCAAGCCACTCTCCTTCAAGCTAGTCTACAGTATTCTGAAATGAGAAATATCAAAACAGCAGGTCCTTTCTGGAGCCACAAAACTGCTGCTAGGATGGCACAGGATTTATTATTTTTATGCAGTCCTTTAGACAGATGTATTTGTTAACATCAAGAACAGCACAATTTATTATTATCTCCTATTTAGTAAATTCATTTATTCTTAGCTAAATGCTTAGATAAGAATAAATGAATTTTTAATACAGTTTTTAGAAACACTTGTCACTGCTTCAGTCTTTCCATTTAGTGAATAGGACTGATGTTTCTCTCAGCAGGGGGTGATATTTTAATGATGCAATGCTACACTTCCTAGAAGACAGACAAGCCTCATGAGGCAGATTATAGGACGAAAGAAACTCAGATCCCATTAAAAGCAGACAGCTCCAGACCATTTTTAAAATTAATTTTGTTTAATGATAAAATATGTTATAACAGGTGGGTAGCCAAATGTAAAATTAACCAAAACATACTTAAAGGAACAGAAGAATGTGAGAAGAACAAATACAATAATGTTCTTGCTCTCAGTTTACTGTATGGCTTCATGGAAATAAAGTGGTGCCTCGCAAGATGAGCGCTCCGTTTTACGACGAAATTGCATAACAACGAAGTTTTTGCGATCGCAAAATGATGTTTCCTATGGGGGAATTTCGCTTTACGATGATCGGTTCCCTGCTTCGAGCACCGATTCTCGCAAAACAGCAATTTTCCTACAGCTGATAGGTGGTTTCAAAATGGCTGCTGGGTTAAAAAAAAGGCCGCCCGCTGTTTTCCGGGATGGATTCCTCGCTGCACGGGCAGCGAAAATGGCCGCGCTATGGAGGATCTTCACTGGACGGTGAGTTTCAAGCCGATAGGAACATATTAATCGAGTTTTAATGCATTTCTATGGGCTTTTAAATTTCGCTTTACGATGTTTTCGTTCTACAGTGATTTCGCGGGAACGAATTAACATCGTAATGTGAGGCACCACTGTACTGACACTTTTCAATACATTGTTGTCCACATTCACAAAGCAGGTGAAGGCGTTATGGTCATTTTAAGTTGCCACAGTTACAATACAGTACCTTATGATGTCACTAAAAGCCGCACATCATTTTCAACATGCAGTTCACTTCTCATTGCACTGTGTAAGATTATGAATATATCCATACAAAACATATAAACTAATCAAGAAGTAATGCAGTAACAGCAATTACTTTTAACTTGAAACTAGCCAGTAACTTCTATCAACCAACACACACCACTGAAAACAAAGTACTGCATTGTAGTTCTGAACTGCGCTATCTCTGGAGAGAAACAGTGTTCTTACTAAATTTGTTTGTGCTTTTATTTACATGAGTTTGACTGAGAGAGAAAACATTTTGTTGTTGTTTAGTCAATACCTGGCAGATCGTCTTCTCCCACCCAGATCTACCCGAATCACCCGACACAGCCAGCAGGGACGGCTGAGGGGTCTGACGCTGAAGGAAAAAACAAGAAATCGGGCCTTCTCAGCAGTGGCCCCTCGGCTGTGGAACACCCTTCCCACTGAAATTCGGCTGGCACCCTCGCTGGGCATTTTCAAAAGCCAGCTGAAAACTTGGCTATTCAAGCAGGCCTTCCCTTCAGTCAATTAAGTCATTCTTATTTTTCTTCTTTTATTCTTGCCATCTTGGGACTCTTTGCTTTAAATTAACTGTTAAAATCGTAAATTTATATTACATTTTCTATCATTTTGTTTTTAATGTAAAACTGTATATTTTAAATTGTTTTTAACTTCTAAGTTGTGAGCCGCCCAGAGTAGACTATGTCTAGATGGGCGGCATATAAATGCAATCAATCAATCAATCAATCGATCGATCGATCGATCGATCGGATAAATAAATAAATAAATAAATAAATAAATAAATAAATAAATAAATAAATAAATAAATAAATAAATAAATAAATAAATACATCGTGTCCAACTCTTCGTGAATCCATGGACCACAGCATTCCAGGCCCTCCTGTCTTCCACTGCCTCCCGGAGTTGGGTCAAATTCAAGTTGGTCGCTTCAATGACACTGTCCAACCATCTCGTCCTCTGTCATTCCCTTCTCCTTTTGCATTCACACTTTCCCAATACCAGGGTATTTTCCAGGGAGTCCTCTCTTCTCATGAGATGGCCAAACTATTGGAGTTTCAGGATCTGTCCTTCCAGTCAGCACTCAGGGTCGATTTCCTCCAAAATAGATAGGGTTGTTCTCTTTACAGTCAAGGGGACTCTCAAGAGTCTCCTCCAGCACCACTATTCAAAAGCATCAATTCTTCGGCGGGCAACCTTCTTTATGGTCCAGCTCTCACTTCCATACATCACTACTGGAAAAACCATGTCTTTGACTATCCAGACCTTTGTTAGCAAGGTGATGTCTCTGCTTTTTACGATGCTGTCTAGGTTTTTCATTGCTTTCCTCCCAAGAAGCAGGCGTCTTTTAATTTTGTGGCTGCTGTCTCCATCTGCAGTGATCATGGAGCCCAAGAAAGTAAAATCTGTCACTGCCTCCATATCTTCCCTTTCTATTTGCCAGGACGTGGTGGGACCAGTGGCCATGATCTTAGTTTTTTTGATGTTGAGCTTCAGACCGTTTTTTGCACTCTCCTCTTTCACTCTCATTACAAGGTTCTTTAATTCCTCCTCACTTTCTGCCATCAGAGTTGTATCATCTGCATATTGGAGGTTGTTGATATTTCTTCTGTCAATCTTAATTCTGCCTTGGGTTTCGTCCAGTCCAGCCTTTCCCATGATGTATTCTGCATATAAGTTGAATAAGCAGGGGGACAAAATCCAGCCTTGTCACACTCTTTTCCTAATTTTGAACCTATCAGTTGTTCCATATCCAGTTCTAACTGTTGCTTCCTGTCCCACATACAGATTTCTCAGGAGGTAGATAAGGTGGTCAGGCACTCCCATTTCTTTAAGAACTTGCCATAGTTTGTTGTGGTCCACACAGTCAAAGGCTTTTGCATAGTCAATGAAGCAGAAGTAGATGTTTTTCTGGAACTCTCTGGCTTTCTCCATAATCCACCGCATGTTGGCAATTTGGTCTCTAGTTCTGCCCCTTCGAAATTCAGCTTGTACTTCTGGGAGTTTTCACTCCACATACTGCTAAAGCCTACTTTGGAGGATTTTGAGGATAACCTTGCTAGCATGTGAAATGAATGCAATTGTACAGTAGTTGGAGCATTCTTTGGCACTGCCCTTCTTTGGGATTGGGATGTAGACTGATCTTGCCCAATCCTCTGGCCACTGTTAAGTTTTCCAAACTTGCTGGCATGTTGGGTGTAGCACCTTAACAGTGTCATCTTTTAAGATTTTAAATAGTTCGATTGGAATGCCATCACCTCCACTGGCCTTGTTGTTAGCCATTCTACCTAAGGCTCACTTCACTTCACTCTCCAGGATGTCTGGCTCTAGGTCAGCAACCACAGTTTCTGGGTTGTCCGGGACATCCAGATCTTTCTGGTATACAGTGGTTCCCTCACATTACGAAATGGCCGCTGGGTGAAAAATATGGCCGTCCGCTGTTTTCTGGGACGGGTTCCTCGCTGCACGGGCAGCGAAAATGGCCGTGCTATGGAGAATCTTCGCTGGACTGTGAGCTTTAAGCCCATAGGTATGCATTAATTGGATTTTAACGCCTTTCTATGAGCTTTTTAAAATCGCATGACGACGTTTTTGTTCAACAGCGATTTCTTCAGAACGAATTAATGTCGTCATGCGAGGCACCACTATAATTCCTCTGTGTATTCTTGCCCCCTCTTCTTGATGTCTTCTGCTTCTGTTAGGTCCCTCCCATTTTTGTGCTTTATCATGTCCATCTTTGCACAAAATGTTCCTTTAATATCTCCAATTTTCTTGAACAGATCTCTGGTTTTTCACTTTCTATTCTTTTCCTCTATATCTTTGCACTGTTCATTTAATAAGGCCCTCTTGTCTCTCCTTGCTATTCTTTGGAGGTCTTCATTCAATTTTCTGAAGCTTTCCCTATCTCCCTTGCATTTTGTTTCCCTTCTCTTCTCTGCTATTTGTAAGGCCTCGTTGGATAGCCACTTTGCTTGTTTGCATTTCTTTTTCTTTGGGGTGGTTTTTGTTGCTGCCTCCTGTACAATGTTACAAGCCTCCATCCATAGTTCTTCAGGCACTTTGTCCACCAAATTTAGTTCTTTACATCTGTTCTTCACTTCCACTGTGTATTCATAAGGGATTTGGTTTAGATTATACCTGTCTAGCCCAGTGGTTTTTCCTACTTTCTTCAGTTTAAGCTTGAATTTTGCTATAAGAAGTTGATGATCAGAGCCACAATCAGCTCCAGGACTTGTTTTTGCGGACTCTATAGAGCTTCCCCATCTCTGGCTGCAGAGAACATAATCAATCTGATTTCGGTATTGCCCATCTGGTGATGTCCATGTGTAGAGTCGCCTCTTGTGTTGTTGGAAAAGAGTTTTTGTGATGACCAGCTTGTTCTCTTGACAAAACTCAATTAGTCTTTCCCTTCTTCATCGTAAATTCCAAAGCCAAACCTACCTGTTGTTCCTTTTATCTCTTGACTCCCTACTTTAGCATTCCAATCCCCTATAATGACAAGAACATCTTTCGTTGGTGTCAGTTCTAGAAGGTGTTGTAAGTCTTCATAGAATTGGTCTATTTCAGCCTCTTCAGCATCGGTGGTTGGTGTATAAACCTGGATTCCTGTGATGTTGAAAGGTTTGCCTTGGATTCGTATTGAAATCATTCTATCATTTTTGAAACTGTATCCCAGTACAGCTTTTCCCACTCTTTTGTTAACTATGAGGGCTACTCCATTTCTTCTACGGGATTCTTGCCCACAATAGTAGGTATGATAATCGTCTGAATTGAATCCGCCCATTCCCATCCATTTTAGTTCACTGATGCCCAGGATGTCAATGTTTATTCTTAACATCTCCAGTTTGACCACATCCAGCTTACCAAGGTTCATAGATCTTACATTCCAGGTTCCTATGCAGTATTTTTCTTTGCAGCATTGGACTTTCCTTTCACTTCCAGGCGCATCCACAGCTGAGCGTCCTTTCGGCTTTGGCCCAACCACTTCATTAACTCTGGAGCTACTTGTACTTGTCCTCCTCTCTTCCTCAGTAGCATATTGGACGCCTTCCGACCTGAGGAGCTCATCTTCCAGCATCGTATCTTTTATCCTTTTGTTTCTGTCCATGGGGTTTTCTTGGCAAAGATACTGGAGTGTCTTGCCAGTTCCTGCTCCAGGTGATCGCGTTTAGTCAGAACCCTCCACTATGACCTGTCCGTCTTGGGTGTCCCTGCATGGCATAGCCCATAGCTTCTCTGAATTACTCAAGCCCCTTCGCCATATCAAGGCAGCAATCCGTGAAGGGTTAGAGAAGACATACATTTGTTTTAAAAGATGATTCCTGCCTCACAAAGTAGCTGCTCCATGTCACCCTGACATGGAGCAGCTACTAAGCTAATTTTTCTAAGTCAGAAAAATTTATCAGTCTCTTACTACAGAATGGGTCCCACATCTGAAGTACAGCATATTCATCGGCCAAATGTTAGTTAGAAAAGCACTTCTCATACCACACAGGAGCTGGACGAAAGGAGACAGTCTGATTCTTCAAGATATGCAGATGACACCCTAGCAAGATCTGAAGCATTCAAAAATATTCACAAAAAAGCTCCAAAAAGATTGCCTTAAACAGATGTTTCTGTCAAACCCTACAAAGTAAACACTGCTATATAGAGAATGAATCAACTGTAATTATGGATAAGTGGCAAAGACATACAATGAACAGCTCCATATAATGAATAGCTCCAGACAAGGCCCATCTAAAAACAAACAAACCAAGATACTGTGACAGAATTAACAAAATTCAGGAAACATTGAAGATGGAACAGCACATGCAAGTGACATCAGAGGCAGATAAAAATCAATTCTTTAAAAAAATCAAATTGAGTTAAATCACAATTTAAATCAAAAAAATCAATTTTAAAATTTTAAATAATAAAAAAATCTGATTTTTAAAATTTAAATTGTGATTTAAGTCAAATCCACTTTGTCAGAAACCACAACATCAACAATGACACACATAATTCTAACGGCCAAAATCTTGGTGCATTATGTTTTAGACACAACAGGAGTGATGTCACAGACAGTGGCAAACAGTCACTAATTAAAGGGTTCCCTCCTTTGATTTTGGCTTACATGTGACTTCAGCTCATTGCACAGTTGTGCAAAAACTATAACTGAAGCAAGAGTTCTTTAATCCATGGCAAACTGACACCGCTAGTGGTATCACTCCAGCTATGTCAGTAGAAACATGTAACAGAATACTATCCATATCCATATGCTAACTGCAGTCACCTATTACCAAGACTTTTATTTTTTTTATTTATTTAAAATATTTTTACCCCTTTCTCCTTAAAAGGACCCAAAGCTTCATATCCTCCTGCTTTTCAGAATTGTGCATATTGTACTTCTCAAACATAATGATGAGGACCAAACTGCTAAGACTGGGGTATTTAAGAATAGAGGAGAGGGCCTTCTCTATTGCTACTCCCAAACTTCCTACCATAGAAGGCCAGGCTGACCACATCTTTACTGTTCTTCCACAAAGAGTTGAAGACCTTTCTCTTCAGGCAAGCATTTCCTTGATGACTGGCTGTCTGAGCAGCATTTTTAAATGGATGGTTGTGCCTTACTGCTTTGAATGTGTTTTTGGTGTTGCTGTGTTTATTGTCTTTTATTGGTGGTATCTGCTTGTTGTCAGCATTTGTATACTTACTGTTTTAAATTTTTAATATTTTCTTTTAATGATATAAACCACCTTGGGTCTTTCTTTAGCAGATAAAATATTATAAATAATAATTCTTTCTAACATTTTCAGTTCAATCTGTGGTGAGTCACAGATACACCTGCTTCTTGTAGAAAGAAGAGAAACCTTCCTACAATCTAAGACCCAATGGGCTATGATTTCTACTACTTTCAAATTCCAATGTTGCAATATGTCTATTTTATCCCTATCTTTCCATGATTCCCACCTAAAGGTTAGCATCTAGTATTGTTTTGATTCACTCCACTAACATGAAGTATAATTTAGCTTTAACCACTCATGAGGAATTATAATGGGGCTGGCTGGTGGGTAATTTGCCAAAGAAACCAGTTTGGCTACATAAAATAAATATCCACCTGCATATACTAGCACTAATCAGGGCGTGAAATTAAACTTTTTATTCAGTAGAAAATAACTGCTGCAAGGCAGCAATTTAGTAGAAAACAAATATTAAGGTCACTCTATTCTTTCCCAACGTCTATGGTAAAATTTGCTAAAAGAAACGGCACAGAGCATCAAAATCCACTTTTCTAAATCCATAAAGCTAAATACTTCATTGATGCATTAGCAAATTTACTATTTGCTTTTACTAATTGCATACATTTAATGAAGCACACAAAATACTGTTAACTTGAACCCTGCACTTCTGTTGCACTGCACCTAAAGCAACTAAAAAAGAGAGCCAGTTTGTAAACTCTAACATGAGAACGTAAAACATTCATTGCTTATCTTGCACAAATTCAAAGGCTTCAACTATTTGATACATACCCCTCATTTCTTCTCACTGGCCATAATCTTACTGGTTTTCATGTACGGTTTGTGTAACTTTCTATGGTTTTCAGCTAACTTTCAATTGCAGCTAACCAATGACATGCCAAGGCACCTAACCATGCAACTGACATGCATATTGGCACTATCACTTAGCCACGGTATATTATGCCCACCTTATATAAACATCTATAGGATTCCAACTGTTATGCTATGGGATCATACAATATACAACTCAAGACAATGTACAAACCTCATAAAGCTGGCATTAGCATCTTGAGACACAAGGAGCACTCTTGGGGAATTTTGCTACTACGGAATAGATTAGTAGAGTTTGATATAAATGCAAAATAGCTTGTTTCTTTCAAATGAATAGGATTCCCTATATGTGTAAGAGATCCATGTGTACTAAACAATGCATAGGGATATAGATTGAGGGGTCTGTTCATGCTGGCTTTCCAAAAAACAAACATCTTTTTAGGATAGAGTAGCACAGTTTCTTCAGTTTATTTGTAAATATATAATGATAAAAATGTGGTATTTATTATCATCAAACTATTAAAACTGGTATTTACAGCTCCTTCTTTACTGAAATACTTGGATGAATAAAGAATTAGAAAACCAACTGCCATTAGAAGTATATAACAAAATAAAGTACAGTGGTGCCTCGCATAACGATTTTAATTGGTTCCCAAAAAAACGTTATGTGAAACATCGTTATGCGAAACACCATTTTCCATAGGAATGCATTGGAAACCAGTTAATCCGTTCCAATAGGCACGGATTGCCGTCCTTAAGCGAAAAAACCCATAGGAAACATCGTTAAACGATACAATGTTTCCTCCATTGGAATGTATTGAAGCCGACTCAATACATTTCAATGGCTTTGCGAAGTCAATTTTTGCAAAATTAAGTGTGTCATAAAAGGGTCAAAAATGGTTTTAAATGCTTGGATTAGCTTCTGCACCCTCTAAAACGGATGCAAAAGTTAATTTGGCTTTGATCTGACTTTTCGTTAATTTTTTCTGAATTTTTCCCCCCAACTTTTGACAGCTGTCAAAATCTGACAGCTCCATTATTTCCTATGGGGGAAGAAAAAATTCACAAAAAAATTAATGAAGACTCAACAACTGTTCTAAATTCTTGGGTTCGTTAGAGGACCTCCTAAGTCGTGAGCAAACCTGATTTGGCTTTGATCTGAACTTTCGTTAATTTATGGTGAATTGTTTTCTCCCCCATAGGAAAGCATGGAGCTGTCAGATTTTGACAGGTCCATTGGTTCCTATGGGCCGGAAAAAAAAATTCACCATAAATTAACGAAAAGTCAGATCAAAGCCAAATCAGGTTTGCACATGACTTAGGGGGTCCTCTAACGAATCCAAGCATTTAGAACCGTTTTTGACCCTTCTAAGACACTTTTTAAATTGAAAAAAGAAACATCGTTAAGTGAAGCAGGGGACCTAAAATCGCATTCGTTATGCGAAGCATGGTCCCAAACTTCGCTAAGCAAAAATCGCCCATAGGAAACATCGTTATACGGTGCATATTATTTTCTAAAAAAATACATCGTTATGCAAATTCCTCGCTAAATGAGGCAATCGTTAAGCGAGGCACCACTGTAGTAAAAAGGCTTTTTAAAAAACCCAAACCACAACTTTAATCTATAAATCTAAAATAGTATTGCTCTAAATTTTAAAATGAAACACAGGAAAAGCCAGATGTTATTTATATCAATGGAATTACTGAGATTACTACAACATGTCAGGGTAGCATATAGGATTTTCATATAGCTTAAGCCAGGCTTGCAGTTAACCCTTAACATTTGCCACAGGCAACAATGAATTACATATAGAAGAGATAGTTGCCAACTACTGTACATATCAGAAGGTGATGCAGAGACAGCACTTCAATAGCCCCTGTCCTTATGTGCCAGGCACAGAGCAGAGGAAAAGCCCAGAAGGGAAACCAAATCCTTCACTTAGTCATCATTTGCTTAAGAAGGAAAGGTAAAAGTGCTATCTTATAAAATTCAAGTCTTAAAAAGGATACAATTTTTCCAGAGGTGTAGTACAAAAAGGATCATACAAAGTTAACAGGAGAGGTGGAACGCTGAGTGACTGGCAATCCTCTTTCTAACAAGATTGGGAGAAAGATTCCAATCAGCACTATCAGAGGCAGAATTTGAAACCTACACCTCTGACTTGAGTCTGAAACCTATACCTCTGAACTTCTATGTTTTTTCTGCACCATCCACTGCTCTCTGGTGACCAGTCTCATGGAGACCTCTATGGGGTTGAGCTTCTGTGATCCCCCCCCCCAGTGGTTTAACAACATTTATCATACACCTTTGCTCCAGATTCCCATTTATTTATGCATCTCCACCATATGCCCTCACCTCAACAAAATGTAGGATATTCAAATAAGCCAAACTAAAAGTATTACAGTACAGGTAGAAAAGATAACCAGAAGTCAGTTTCAAAAGTATTTAATTAGAATTCAAAACTAATAAGGTTTAACTCTATGCATTGGTAATTAGATGAAACTGAAGTGGTTGCTAGTCCATTCATGAAAACAGATGTTGCTTCACAAAACCTTGATATCTTTCTTAAATACCTCTGAAAACAAGGATCAGAAAATATGAACTCTTATAAAAAGGGCTTTATTGTATTTTTATAGCATATTACATACCTTGTAAGAATCAGTTTGTTAAGTGTGAATGTCAGTTTTATTTTCTGTCCCCTTTTTTTCCTGGCTATTTACAAGCTTTGTAAGAAATTGTTCTTTAATTAAGTCTAAGCATAGTTTTATATAAATGGATTCCCGGAATTAAAAACGTTCAGACTTAAGAAATGATTGTTGCAGAGACTGTAAGAGGCTGTAAAAAAAGAATGCCACTTTAAACAAAGATTTCTCATTTTAATTAAAAAGATAATCATCAGAACATTCCTACATTTAACAGAATCATTTGAAGCAACTTCGAAGGGGGGAAAAGCTCTTTTTTGATGCAGGCATATGAAGTGAAGTTTAGATTAAATTTAATCAAAGTCCCAGCCAAGTCCATTCTGTTGTATTTTTAAGAGGTATACTGCCATTTTGGTAGTTTTGTCAAATATACACATTCCTTATTAAACTCATCTATAATACACTTACAAATGGTTGCAACATATTCTAAAGCCAATTTAAAGAATTATCTTGGGTTGTACGGATTTCCTAAATTAAAGACTTAAAAAGAGAACATTTGATTCCTTTATATCAGAATCACCATGCATCCCACCAGCTGGGTTTACAAACTACACCATGAATGTTGTTGTTCTAAGCTGATCAGCATCCATTGCTTTCATGCAATGGTGCTGGTAAACATCCATCAGATGCAAGCCAACATATGTTTAGGCAATTGAAGTATGCATAACTCTTACACATTCACACTGAAAGAAGCATCCCTAAATCAGTATTGGATTGTGGGCATTTGTATCTCCCATATTTTAGAATTGCACACAGCAAAAACAGTTTCTCCTAGTAAGCATCAACAACAAAGTTAGATCAATAATAAATTACAAAGGAACCTGCATACATGTTTTTTTTCTTTCAAAGGACTACTAACAGAGTGGACAAATGTAACAATATCTGCACTAGATGAGATAAACAGATTATATACCCTGGTATTCCATTGTAGTCTGTGGCCTACCTGTAATTCATACATCCACTCTAGTAGCACAAACTCCCAGAAATTTAACAATAACCTGAGAATACATAGGATATTTGAAGGGTGTCAGCCTAAATCCAGTTAGTGGTTTCAACCACAGTAAATTCATTCAGTTCAGGTGAGTCAGGTGTTGAATCGTTATGTTTATATTTATGTAAACCTGGTTGATTAAATCGATCTACTGTAGCTGAGACTACCAAATGGATTCAAACCAATATATCTTATACTTTGAATGACAAAAAAGGGATGTAAGGTAATGTGATACTATACACTGATCAGCCACAACATTAAAATCACCTGCCTAATATTGTGCAAGTCCCTGTTGTCCTGCCAAAACAGCTCTGATGTATTGAGGCATGGATTCCACAAGACCTCTGAATGTGCACATTTTTTGGTAGATAATAACCACCGCATACCTGGTATGCTGTTTTGGAGATGATTTGACTCAGTTGTCTGGCCATCACTATTTGGCCCTTGTCAAAGTCACGTAGATCTTTTTGCTTGCCTGTATTTCCTGCTTCCAGCACATAAAATTCAAGAACTGATTGTTCACTTGCTACCTAATATACCCCATCCCTTGACAGGTGCCATTGTAACAATATAATCAATGGTATTACTTCACCTGTCAGTGGTTTTAATGTAGTGGCTGATCAGTGTATATAAAGCTTGACTATGGTTCACTTTCATGGGCACTGCAGGAAATGGTACATATTAAAATAATGAATTTAAAATTGGATGCACTGACTAGTCATTATGGAAGTTACAGAAGTTAAATTGGTCAATTCAAATACTGATCAGTATACAGTATGCTGCATACTTTCTAGTTTGAAAATGCATGTACTATCATGGAGGTGTGAAATATTACTTTGATACATGGAAATATTAACATACAGACCAAGGAAACCTTTCTTATGTATTGTACCCCCCAGACTTAGCAACACCAAAGATTCCCTTTCCTCAACACACAAAAATATTCCTTTGTAACACAAAAAAATCCACAAATCACACAAACCTAAATGTATAAACTGCACTCTATGTAGCATGGAGAAACTTCAAATGTGATTTTCTTCACTAAACAGGATAAGAAACAAATATACAGTTAGGTCTGAAAATAACTGGACTGGACACTGACACAATTTTCATAACTTATGTATGCAACCACAATGGATTTGAAAGGAAACAACTGAGATGCAATTGAAGTGCAAATTTTGATCTTTAATTCAAGAAGTTGAACAAAAACATTGTATGAAACCTTCAGCAATTGCAACCATTTTCATACACAGTCTCCTTATTTCAGGGGCTTGAATGTAACTGGACAAATTAACACAATCATAAATATAATGTTCATTTTAAATACAGTGGTGCCTTGACTTACGAACGTCCCTAGTTGCAAAAAATTCATGATACAAAAAACTCTGGCCACAAAATATTGCTTTGACTTGCGGACAGAGCTTTGAGTTACAAAAAACAACAACAACAAAAAAAAACAAAAAAAACACGGGGCAGGCAGGGAAAGCATGAAATTTGAACTTTCAGTTGACCGTTGGCCAGCAAAGAGGCTGTTTGTCTGCTCCCTCGCTCGTCCCAGCAGTTAGAGAGTGGATAGGGAGAAAGTCTTCACCTACTGGTACTGCCTGGTATTGCCTGGTACTGTACAGTACTGCCTGGTACTGTATTGTACGAACTGTATTTTTTTCACTTTAAATTTTTTTTTGAATTTTTGACTTTTTTTAAACAGAGAGACTGCCTCTTCTGGTGAGTACATACACTGTATAGTATTTACTGTACTGTACAGGGTTTTTTGCAGCTTGGGGGGGTAGGGCTTGGTGGGGGGTTATGTTTCTGTGCCCTGATGGGTCTTGCAGTGTGGATTTAAAATATGAAAAGTAGACTGTAATATTAAATTAAAATTAAATGTGAAAATTAGACTGTAATTTTAAAATGTAAAATTTATTTATTTATTTTTGCATTCCGTGGCTTCTAGGGTTTGTATACTGTGACCTCTCTGTTGATTTAAAATGTGTGGGTTTAAAATGTGACTCCAAAGTCTTTTTTTTCTTTGGGGATCTGTTTACTCCAATAATGGTTGCTGGTTGTTGATGTAGGCAGGCTGTAAAATCCAGTTTAGACTTCACAGTCTTTTTTTTCTTAAAATCAGAAAATATTCTGTGAGGGGCTGTGCTGGCTGTTGAAGGGTCTGGTAAGGCAAGGGAGGTGGCAGTTTCGGTCCTGGTGGGCCCACGTGGGGGTGGAGAAAGGCCCAAATTGATGCCTTCAGTACCCTCCCAGCCGTCCTCCACTCCCCCCGTGGGCCCAGCGAGCCGAAATTACCACCTTCCCTTCACACACCCTTCCCAGCCATCTTCCACACATCCCCGCGGGCCCAGCGGGCCAAAATCGGCAGAACATTTTTTCCTGTTTTGCTCCCCTAAAAATTAGCTGTGTCTTATGGAGAGGTGCGTCTTATGGAGCGAAAAATATGGTAAGTTAAAAAAACAATTTTTAAATTTGAATTTGATTTTTTAAAAACATGTATTTTATCCACTCTGTTCACAGCATTGATATCAACCATCAAGACTGTATATAGGATCCCACTTGTATCCACTACCATTCACAAACAAGCATCAAGCAAGGGAAAATCCCAGAACTGGACTTCTTTCTTCATTGGCTTATCCACACACAAAGCAACTGCCATAGTTGTTTTTCAACACACTCTCTAAGTATTTATTGCTGGGGCATTAAAAAATCCAAATGCCTAGAAGAAATTCTCTTTTCAAATATGACCATCTGACTTATTATCAGACACTGTGATAGAATTTCAGTGGCTCATTCACCCGCATGAGCAATCATATTTATGTGTCAACTTGCCTTTAATCTAACTGCAGGTTTGTATGGAGTGGCTTTGACTCCAGATTTCACTTTCTGGATTTTGTGGATACAGAGGACAGCAATCTAGTTTCCTTCTCTACATCTCCATAAACAAGCTTTCTTCTCTCTGATGATCATTCGTAGCAACAGAACCTGATTTCAGTAGTTGCTGCTGCTGCTCGTGCTCTCATTTTGAATTTAAAATGCCCTCAGTGTGCTCAATAAGGTAACAATTCAAAAATGTATTTATTAGGGAGCAGGTCAAGGTAATAGTTGACATTACTGGCTACTCTACAAGTCTTCTCACATAACTATGAATGTTAATTCAAGAGGTGGGAGGTGCAATACTAATGCCTACGTAGACAGAAATTCTGCAACACACATCTTTCACTGATACTTTGATTTGGTTTAACTTGGAAATGCAAGAATTAAAGGGCAATATAGAAGAATATTATGTTTAGGAAACACAATAAGAATTATATAAGAGAGTTGGAAAAATTATTTTTGAAAAACATGCTGCAAATCTGGATTCCTTTAACAGCTGTAATTGAATTAGGTAAAATTCCAGAAAAATTATTTAATGCATATATGAAACCACTGGGAGAGGATGTCCAAAGCTTTGGAGTCTGGTACCAGAAATATGCTGATTACACCTAACTCTCACTCCTTTCCATTGAATTCTAAGGAAGCTATATAGTTTCTGAACTAGAGTTTGGTATCTCATCTATTGATGAGAGCAAACCTATTGAGACTTAATCCAAATGAGAAAAAAGTACTCTGGGTCAATCAAAAGGCAGGTTATGGAATAGAGATTCAACTGTGATGGATGGGATTACACTCCCCCTGAAAACTCAGGTCTGCACCTTGGATGTACTTCTGGACACTCAGGTTTCAGCAGTGGCCACAAATGCCTTTACACATTTAAAATTAGTGTGCCAGCTGCAATGATTCCTTACGATGACTGAGCTGGCTATAGTGACACATGCTTTACTTATATCCCACTTGGATTATTGTAATATGCTATATGTGTGGCGGTCTTTGAAGATGGTTAGGAAACATCAGCTGGTTAAGTGTAACATTTGTAACTTGCAGCTGCCAGAATGTGGACTAGAACAAGTTACAACAATTGCACTGACTCCCTTCCCAGCTCAGTTCAATTCAAAGTGCTGGATATGAACCTATAAAGCCGTATAGGCCTACACTAAGGACCATATATTCCCATGTGAGCTTTCTCAGCTCTTAAGATCTTCAGAAGGGGGCATTCTCCCAGTCCCACTGCCATCACAGGCATGTCTGACAGAAACATGAGAGAGTACCTTCTCTGTGAATGGTCCTGGGTTGTAGAATAGTCTCCCTTGAGAAGTTAGCTCAGCACCCTCCCTTTTATACTTTCACTGACAGTTCAAGACCTGACTCTGCAGGCAGACTTTTAATAACTGTGTCCCTACTCCGTACTCAGTTTTTGTTCATTTAGGTGTCTTTTAAAAGTTTTTAAACAAGTTATAAAAGTATTACTGTATAATTAATAAATTGCTTTTAAATTATTATTGTATGTTCAATTGTTTTTAATCTTGTAAGGTATTGTGTTTTTAGTGTGCCTCCTTGTAATCACTGTGAGCTGCCGGGAGCTTACTCACCAGGAGAAAGTGGCCTAAAAACGAAACAAAAAAACCCCCCAAAGAAATATGAAAAGAGTTGTGCAGTTAATGTCCTAAATTGCCTGGCCTATGCATCCGTTCAACTGGCAGACACCCCTTTCATTGCTTATTGTTTCAACTGCATGCATGTTTCTACTTTACATTAGAGAATGAATCTCCATTTGATGCTTCCTCTCTTACTTAGCTGAGAATAGTTTCTGCATTTGAATACAGTGGTGCCTCGCTTAACGGCGATAATCCGTTCCAGGAAAATCGCTGTTAAGCGAAAACGTCATAAAGCGAAAATAAAAAGCCCATTGAAACGCATTGAAAACCGTTCAATGCATTCCAATGGGCTAAAAACTCACAGTCCAGTGAAGATCCTCCATACGGCAGCCATTTTCGATGCCTGTATAGCGAGGAATCCGTTCCTAAACACAGCAGGGAGCCATTTTAATCACCCGGCGGCCATTTGAAGAATCGGTTCCCGAAGCAGGGAACCAATCATCGCAAAGCGAAATTCCCCCATTTAGACCATTGTTTTGAGATCGCAAAAAACGTTGTTGTGAAGCAGATTCGTCGTAATGTGGGGTAATCGTAAAGCGGGGCACGACTGTAGTTTCAAATTCTCTTTGAAATTCCTCCACCTAGCCTCACCATGCAACTTCCCTGATTTCTTCCACACAGACAAGAAAGACCTTTGGATTTCCATCAATAAAATAAGTAATTAGCCTCTTTGGGAAAGCCTATCTTGCTGCTTCTATCTATTCTGATATCATTATTTTATTAAAATCAATGAAACAATGCTGTTAGAAAGTATATTTAATTTTATTCTGCTTACATGCCATTTTATGTATTCCTTACTAAAGGCATTATTTACTATCTTTTAAAATCCAACTATTCCTCAAGATTTATGCTTGCTGTCACAGACATTTCATGACACACATATTTAAAGACTTCAGTATTAATCAAATTCAACAATGGTGCAGAAAGAGGTCTTCTGCATTATAAAAGCCTTTAATCCATAATAGCCAGAGTTCAACGAACATGGCCAGTCACTTCTAATATTATTTCAAGGAGACAAGTAAGACATTTCTAACCAGCAAGACATTTCTGATTACCGTTCAATGCCAATTAAGTTGGTATCAAGCATTTGTGGGAATTTGTGTCACTATTCTCCACACAAATCAGCAATATAAGCCATGCTATTAGGGAATCAAATAGGCTGAATCAAGTACAGCACTCAAGAAGGCCTGACGTAATCTGAGTGCTGTTCTTCATTTCAGAGTGCTAAAAATACTGTCTAGGAGCTTTCTACATACTATGATGCATTAAAAATGCAATGCTTTACTGTAGACCAGTGGTTTTTAACTTATTTCTTTACCACAGACCTCTTTTAAATATATTTTCTTGTCACAGACCACCAAGACTTAAATCTAGATTTAAAACCCGAACGTGCATCAAATATTTATTTAAAGTTTCTCATGAAGGGTCTCATTGACAGATATTCCTTGCCACAATGGTGACACTTTTTAAAATGACTGCAAGAAGCTTCATTTTGCTTTGACCAGGATGCACCCTCATCAAAAGCATCAGTACTTTTATGTTTCAAATTCAGCCAGCAATCCAGTCTGAGTCTCAGCCAAAATAAATTGTTATGAAATTCATTGCAATAATAGCGAAAAGTCCCTTTACCCTACAAGAATCAAATGGTTTTATAAGCAGAAACAAAAGAAGAAACACAATCATGAAGTACGTCCAAACGCTCACTCACACTGACTGACTCCAACCCTCTCTTCCTGTGGCTTCCGAGACTACCCGCACAGTAGCAAGATGCTGACTGTCTCTTGGCCAGTCAGCATCATTCACTTGCATGTTCTCACCATGTGCAGAAATATCAAACAATTATTTGTTATCAAACTTATTTTCATAACCAGTTCTTAGTTTTGTTTGTTTTTAATGAAGGCCATAGGCAAAAAAAGCGCCAAGTTTTATACAAACAAGCAAGGAAAATTAAGATTTTGTTTTACGTTTCCTTTTCTTTCTTTTCTTTCTTTTCTTTCTTTCTTTCTTTCTTTCTTTCTTTCTCTTTCTTTCTATTGGAACTGCAAAAGGTCATAACATTTCTTTAAGCCTTCATGGATCCCATGAGGACATCGTAGTCCCCTGGGGGTCTGCGGACCACAGGTTAAGAAGCTGTGCTGCAGACTACCCTTTTGCTAATGGCTAGTAAATAACAGAGGCAACAAAGGGCTAACCTCAATACTGTAGCAAGAGAGGATAGAGATGGTAAATCTCACTTTCATTCATAGGGACAAAGGTTCCCAACTTCAACACTCTCTGCAGATAAGTCTAGAAGACATTTTTTAAAAAAAGAAAAGAAAAGGCAGGAAAAGCTTGAAGATGTAATAGAAGAGATATATTAGGGGACCCTGATTAATACTTGTACTTTTGAATATGTATAAATGTGGTTTTGGTCCCCCATCAAGGAAAAAATCTTGTATAACTTAATATCAGTTCTACTGCTTATAAAAGGCCCATCTATCCATTTTCCTTCTGCCAGCAAAACAAAAGCCAATCATCATCATCATCATCATCTTAGAACTGCAGGGCTGGGAGGGACCCTATGGATCATCAAGTCCAGCCCCTGTCAAGGAAGCATGTGTCTGAATAGTTGTTATCACTCAAGATAGAATTTGCACAAGATCTGCATACTGGGGAAAATCCTGTTGACATGGTTGTAGATGAATGAACTGGATTAAAGTATCAGGAATAATTAATTGAAATTAATTTAATTTAAAGCTTCCTCTCCCCCACCCTCCATTTCATATTCTAAGGCTCTCAAAGTGGTCTTTTCACTATGAGAAAGCCTTTGGAAGGCCTGAGAAATGGGATGCAGGGAAGTCTTTAAGAGTCAAATATCAATCGATCACCACCACCAAGATTAGGATCATTGGTGGCAACCTCACAAAGGCCTTCCATGAAGCACTGGTAATCAAAGTAGCCCAAGTTGCTGTCTAATAAAGCAGTTTTCACCTCTGGCAAAGATCACCAGAAAAGCTACTTTTCAAATGGGTTCTCTAATTGGGTTATAGTCTTCAAAGATGCAAAAGGCAGATGGTAGTGATAAGGACTTTTAATGCTAGAGATTAATCTAGATCAGGAACATTTGGACAGTGGGATGATTGATGAAATAGTCTATTTAACAAGTATTTGAAATGCAAAGAAAGGATGGAGAAGAGCCATATGGTCTTCTATAGTACTATCTTAACATTGCAGCTTCTCTCTGAGGTTTCAAAAAATGATCGAAATCATCAAGGCCCAAAAAAGGGAAAAGATTAAACCCCTCCAGAATCAAAGAAAAAGAGATGACCCTACATCTGTGCCACATTTTTGAAAAACCTTTTATGCCTTCTGATAGATCTTATTGGCAAAAGACTGATACAAAGTCAGAATTATCCAGACTGTGGCAATAGACAAACTGTTGCTTATAGGATGCTATCATGCAGTTTCCATGCACACGACTGTATCCATGCTGAGTTTGGATAAAGGCTTGGCTCCTTAAAAAATGACATATGGACAAGTTCTGAGGGGTCACAAGTCAAGGAGGTTTGTATCCATAGGGGTTAGTGATTACTGCCTGTGGGACAAGAAAAAATGCCACTATTATAACTTCTGCCCGCAAAGCTCTCAGGTTCCACAACACATCCTAGAAGGGAAATGATAAAGCACAGGCAATGCCATACAGATACCTGACCAATAATGCATACCTGCCTCTATGCCTTATCTCTAGAACCCAAAGAAAAACTAGTCATCTGGGTACTGAATTTGGTTGCAAATAAAACAGCAACTGACATTCTTCATTGCAGGTACATAGTAAAAAAAAAGAAACTTTCACCGTGTTTCAAGGTCTTCCAGCTTCAAGGAATCCACAAAAGAATTCTGGAAGCATTAGATAAAGTTCTTTGCAAATGCATCCTCTGATCACAACAGAACACAGCATAGATCCACTTGCTTACTGCAGAATTTCTATTACTCCTCCCAGATAACTAAGTACTCAAATAAGCAGCAGCCCAAAAGGACTGGGGTTCTTTGGAGCCACCATCTCCTGCTACTATCCTGAAGAAGTTGCAACAATGAAACAGTTGGCAGAATGTTACCCTGTTTCTCTGGGGACACTTGCATTTCCCACAAATCTGTTTGTAGGGTCCTCTGTGGGAGCCAAATCTTCCAAGCTCTCAATCTTAAAAACAAACCACAGGTGTATTAAAAGTACTTCTACATTTTTAAAAAAGGAAGGTCCCACTCAGAACTGGGGGGGGGATCTGAATTTATTACCACCTTTTGATGGACAGCAGGGAAAACTATCTTTCTACCTTTCGGCTTGAACAGGACCAGGTAGAACATTTATTTGCAGAGTTTACCCTTTGTGCTTTAACAACATATTTCTACAGATTTTAAACAAACGCAACATAGCCCTCACAAAGGGCAAGGATTCCTTGGACCTATCTGCCCATTCATTCTACCTTACTGACCACCATTTGAGCCCCTTCTATGTCCGGCATCTGAAGGGGATTTAGAGAATAAACGTGAGGCCTACAGTACAGAAGACCTTGCATCCAAGACAGAATTACCATAGTCACCCTGATATATAATGACTCATGATTACTGCACACAATACTGTAGAATTGCTCTTTTCTTCTGTAGCATGTAACAGAGATTATTCACTACTGCTGGGTACCACCAAAACAGAGATCCTCTAAGCTTGTTCATGAACCAGTTCAATGTAGTGCACAGTGTCAGACTAGGGCTCAGGATACCTGGGTTCAAATCCTTGCTTGGCTATGGACACTGATTGGCATTTGGCAATGATAGAACATTCCTTAAATATCTCCCTGTCCATAATATCAGAGGGTAGAATCTAGATTTTGTTTCATTATCAGATTACCAGGCGTTCTGATTGTTTTCAACTGTTTTGAAGAATATAATGAAAAGTGTCCAGAGAAGGCTATAATATTCTTCTAGTTAGCCTTCAAAAACACCTCAGAAGATCCCTGGGCTTTGACAACATGGTTAATATTGGATTACATGCACTGCTTTACACAGGACAACAGAGAAATAGTTAGCATCATATATGCTTTGGAGAGAAGGTAGCATCTCCCTCAGGCAGCTCTCCTCCCTTCCGAATTCTGAGCGGGACTCTTCTGTATTCTAAGAGCATTAATAAGACCTACTGATTAAAACAGTGGTTTAAAACAGTTTTTTCCAACCTTGGGTTCCCAGATGTTCTTGAATTACAACTCCCAGAAATCCTGGGCAGGACAGCTAATGGTGAAGGATTCCGGAAGTTTTAGTCCAAGAACATCTGGGGACCTAAGATTGGGAACCATTGCTTTAAAAGAAGCCAACTCCAGAAGTAACAGCACCAGATCAAGATTTGAGCAGAGCTGGAAGTATTTATCGTCCCTCCTCCCCAAAAACTTCCAAGCTTACCACTTCCCAGCATCCTCAGAAGCGGTAAGGGAATAGCCTAGGACAATATCAGAAAAATGGGAATTAATAAGCAAAACAATATGAGTGGTATCTCATGCCAGCTAGATGCTCCATCGTGAGGACCCCTCTGGAAGTTAATGAAAGCACTCACAGGTCTGCCACCATCTTCACATGCTTTTCCATGCTGCATAGACTACAATCAGCAGCAGCAACCAAACAAGGTATCCAAGTAGTTGGTATCCAAGTAGGAACTTTTTATTTATTTCATTTAAAATATTTATATGCCACCACCTTGTCTCCTCTCTTTCCTCTCTCTCCCCAGTCAACAAAAATGTCTGTCACATCCTTGACTGGAGACACACTAGGGAATCAAATACCCAACCTCTGACTCTGCAGTCAGATACTTGCTCACTGAGCTTGTACTTGAGAAATAGAAACAGACCCTACTTTCAATTTACTGTAAATGAAAACCCCAAAAACTAAAATGGAGAAGGTTCTCCTGTTTTGATAGGAGGTCAGATTTTGCTACATCTGTCTTCTATTGAAGGAGTTAACACTTTGCTGCCTGCTTGCCTGAAGACTACTGATCAATAATACATTAACTAACAGTTATTGACAGCAAATCTTAACAATGGACTATGTACAAACCAGACAAGTAGCCATATCACAGACACTTAAATCCAACCACATAAATATTACTTTACTTTTGGAGCAGCAAAAAACTTCAGTGCTGGCATAGTGAGGATCCCAGATTCTGTTAAGAAGTTTTCTTTATTGATAAATAAAATATCAAAGGGATATTCAGAGTGAATCCTTTGTATCAGCAAAACTAGAGCAAGCCACAAGAAAAAGTAGGAATGGCAAAGTGGTGGGACTCAGTGATACCCAAATCAAGCAAATTAAACATTTTGGGCAAAACACAAAGGGACAGCTCCTTTTACTCTTTAATGACTGCTAGACAAGCACAAACATTCCAAAAATATGGCAGAAGATGAAAGTAATCACTATACTGAAACTAGGCAAAGAACTATCAGACAAAATGTTTGAACGAATGATATTAAAATATCTAGCTCTGAAAATTGAATCTCTTCTTATACCAGAATAGGCAACAGCTATATGGTTCAAATTTAAATCTAATTCAACATATAGAAGATGTTTTTGAAACACATAAAATAACCGGAGCAGCATTTGTTGACATTACAGTGGCATATGATACTGTCCGCCATCAATTGCTGTTCAAAAAGCTCTTCTTCCTTATTAAAGATCATGGATTAACAGAAACAGTAACTACTGTACTTAAAAACTAAAGAGTCTGTGTTGAACTTCAAAGAAGGCACAAATGCTAGAAAAATCAAGGGGACAGCCTCTCACAAGGAGTGCCCTGGTACCATTACTTTTCAACATTTATTCAAATGATCAACCAACATTCCCTTACCTCAGGAGTTTCATCTATGCTAATGACCTTGCCTTGACAGTCCAGGTGTGGCCATCAAGCACCAACTAACCTCTGTATTTGATGTTTTCTTATATTATAAAAACAACTAGCTGAAACCAAACCCTCCAAGAACACAGGTCTCTGTCTTCTACTAAAAGAATAGAGAAGTAGAGAGACTGCTCTGAGTTATCTGAGAAGGCAAGATTTTTGAACATTGCCCTACCCCAAAGGAATTGGGAATCACTCTGGATTAAACCTTGACCTACAAAAACATTGTCTAAACACTAAACAGAAAGCTGCTATAAAAATAACATACATAGGAAACTGGCTGGGTCAGACTTGGGTGCACACCCACAAACAATAAGAATAGTTTTATCCCTGTGGTACTCCATAGCAGAATATGCTACTGTCATATGGTATAAATCAGCACATGACAAGCAAGTGGATGTAGCCCTTAATGAATCATGCAAAATTGTTATTAGCTGCCTGAAATCTACTTCATTGAAAGTTTATGATTTGGCTGGCACTGTCCCTCCAGAAGTACACTGAGAGGTACTAGCTACTTAGATACAGGACAAATTTTCTGTGACTGTGGAGAAATTCAATCAACCCAGCACATATGTGCGTGCAATTTATGTACAAAATGACCAAGATAATGGCGATCAAATAGTCCACTTCTGATCAAAATTGGTCTAATTATCTTAACAGTTTAATTTGTTTTTATTGTTACCTATATTTCACATAATTTTAAAATGTACATTACTCTGATACGAAGGAAGGAAGGAAGGAAGGAAGGAAGGAAGGAAGGAAGGAAGGAAGGAAGGAAGGAAGGAAGGAAGGAAGGAAGGAAGGAAGGAAGGAAGGAAGGAAGGAAGTTTAGAGTGATGGATTCTGGAGACCAGGGTTCAAATCCTCACTGTCAAAGGAAACTTACTGGGGGAGCTGAACTGGTAAAATTACTCTTTAAATGTCTCACTAACCTTGAAGGGCCCAACAGGGTTTCTATAAGTCAGTTCCAACTTGATGGCACATAACAAGGTAGATTCTGGTTATTTTTTTACATTGATATTCTTATTACGTACTGTTGAGTCACCTCCAACTTATGTCAACCCTACCGACTGAGCAATATCCAAAATGTTCTGTCCTCCACAGCCCTGCTCAGCTCCTGCAAACTCAAGCCTGTGGCTTCCTTTATGAAGTCAACCCATCTCATGTTTTCCTGCTGCCCTCAACTCTTCCTATCATTATTGTCTTTTTCAGATAATCTTGCCTTCTCATGATATGTCCAAAGTATGAAAGCCTGAGTTTCATCATTTTTACTTGCAGAAATAGTTCACGCTTGATTTGCGCTAGGGCTCACTTATTTGTCTTTCTAGTGGTCCAGGGTATCTGCAAGGCTTTCCTCCAGCACCACATTTCAAATGAACCAGGTTTTTTTGTTTTTTGTTGTTATTGTTTTTTCTGTCAGCCTTCTTCACTATCCATATCTATAAATGACATCACTTAAAAGAAGAGTTAAAGAATGCAGAAAATAATACTAAATATTAAACTACAGTCTTCCAAACAAAACTTCCAATTCCTCTCAGAGATTTTACAGCACATGCATTGATCACTCTTTCCCACCACAAATGTACTCAACTTTGTGGGCATTTGTGAATTATGCCATCTTTAATATGCAAACATTCTTGAAATTAGAGCTAAATACCTCTGTGGGCTCCCCCTAAATCTCCCAGCCCAAGAGGAAATAAGCATTTCAAATAATAGATGTTCAAGGATTGTTTCCTGGCCTACACAGGATAGAAGAAACTGATAAGCTGTGTTGCAACCTTCACTTGCTTACCTATGCAGTATGTAGGCCCTGTGCTTCCTATTTGCAGGGGGGCAAGCAGCAATTCAACTGAGGATGAAAACTTTGGGTCTATATGGAATTGGCAATTGTTTGCTTCTTACATACTAAATGCATTTATAACCCACCTTCTCTCCAGTGAATTCACAGTTGCACATGTGGCTATTTCTCCTGCCTCTCAACAACACTGTGAGATAGGTTAGGCAGAGAGTGGGTGGCAAAAAGTTGTCCAGAGAAAAGTTGACTCACTGGGGATGTAAGTCCTAATCAAGCCACAAATTTTTCCCACAGTCTAACCAAATACTCAGTGCAACATAAAATTAGCCACTTTCACTGTTTCTAATGGCAGAACTTGTACAATGCAACACAGTGTATATATGTTTCCACTGACAAGAGAAGGGGTTTATAATATGAATGGAATCTTTTACACCTTTGAATCCTCAAACTACTGTAACTGAGCAAGACAGAACTCTGGCTAATTACAAAACCTAGGCCTGTGCCAGCCTGATGACTTTACATTTTCTTTCTGACTCCTGTGTCACCATTTCTATTTAGAGAAGGCTGACATTATAATACTGTACACGAATTGGTTAAGAGGCTATGCCAAGTGACCGAGAGAGAAGATTTCTTGAAAGATACCCTGATTCATGCAGAGCTACAGGAAAAAATGCCTTCCATTCTGCCTTTGCTGCCAGACAGTCCTATAATATAATAAGAAAAGTTAGCAGTTATATTTGGGAGTTTGGGTATTATCTTAACTTAGTAAATATATCAGCCCTAAGATATAAAGTTAGATCACACTTCAAATTGTATAACAGCTGTAGTGTTAATCTGAAATCCCTCCTGCAACCCCTTTGAAAACTCTTTCAAACACAACCTTTCAAACACTCTCATATCCAGTAGGTTGTTGTTGTTTAGTCATTCAGTCATGGCTGACTCTTTGTGACCCCATGGACTAGAGCACGCCAGGCCCTCCTGTCTTCCACTGCTTCCCGGAGTTGGGTCAGATTCATGTTGGTAGCTTCAATGACACTGTCCAACCATCTCATCCTCTGTCGTCTCCTTCTCCTCCTGCCTTCACACTTTCCCAACATCAGGGTCTTTTCCAGTAGGTACCCATCAATTAATCTCAACAGTCTTCCTTCCTCCACCTAATGGATTACTATAGGTTCCTGAAGGTCCTTTTTCACTATGTCCCAGCCCACTGTACACTGCTGTAATCCAAGCAGAAGACTTGCAACCTTCAAGAATAACTATAGGCCACTATTAACTTTGTCAGCAAACAACATAAAAATGGAATTAAAAAAACACTCATACCCCCATTCACTTTTAATGGTGCTGTGGTGGCCAATTGTCACCACAAACTCTCTAAAGAAAGTCCAGTCATTCCTAAATTCCTAATTCCTTTCACTTCAGTCATCGTTCCCTCTAAGTAAGCCATTTTCAGCTTTCCTTCAGAGTGCTGCGAAGCCTTCTCCTTTTCCTCAGAAGAACCATCATCCGGCCACTAAAACCATTACATTTACACCTCCAGTTCAGACTTGAAACTAGTCCCTTGTTTAGAACAACAACAACAACTGATCCTCTTTCCAAAGAGAACACAGTGGAAGAGAAAGCATCGCCCTTTCGAGCACCCTAAAGACACCAATACGGGCACGTATGACTTGGCCACCCTTCTTTCTTCCGGACCCCGCGGGAACCTCAGCTCACAAAAACTGGTCCTCCCCAGGGACCTAAGCTCCCCTATACCCACATCGTAGAGTTGCCGGGGGGAACCGGGTGGCTCACATACTCTCGCCGGATCTTCTCTCTCCTTAATTCCACCCCATCAGCCTTCCATCACAATCATCAGCAGCGGCAAACGCTTACTCCCGACCGCACTCGCCCCCCCCCCGCTCCGCGGTTTTCCTCCTCCCTCCCTCCCTTCTCACCATGAACTTGAGAGCCTTCTCCTGCACCACCGCTTCGGTGGGGTCCATAGCCCCCCCAATCCGCCTCTCCTGTGGCTCCTGTTCCCCCGCCAGTTCCGGGCTTCAAGCCAGGGTCGAGGCCTAGGCCACCCACCCACCCCCTCTCAACTCTTTCGTTCTCCCTCAATGGAAGGCCGCAACCAGCACAGAGGCAAACAGGAAACCCCCGTTCTCCTCCTGCTCAGGTAAATGGGAAATGTAGTCCTACGCCCCTCTCTCAACAAGGCGCCAAGGAAGCACGGTGGACTACAATTCCCGGTAAACCTTGCGAACGGAGAGCCGCTACCCTGTGTCACTGCTGACGGAAGTAGACGTATGTTAGAAAGGGCTGGGTTTGGCTGTATTAAGAGGAGGCGGGGAGTAGAGTCTCGAAATGACCGATGGGAGTTGTCGTTTCCTAGATCGGCTCTGGCCAACAATTGCTTTGGAGAGCCGTTGCATTTCTTGCTGTGAGTCTAGATTTTGTGAGAACGCAGAAGTTTTGGCTTGTAGCCCGGTATCCCAGAGACCAGTGCCGGGTATTCAGACGGTGCAATGATATTCGACACGGAGGACTTCAGATTCCCGCGTCAGGCGCATATGTACAAAGCCATAATGCAACCGTTGTAGCTTTTCAAAGAAAGGATGAGTTAAACTTTTGATTGACGACATTACATCCCACCAAGCCTGGATAGCCGCCTGACGCCAGTGGATAGAGTTGCTCCTTCCCTCAGGCTGTGAGAGTGGCAATTGTGCGCACAGTGATGTCAGTGAAAATGTTGGCAATCACAAAAGTCAACTAATAATTACCATGGATAGTTACCACAGAGAAACAGCTGGGAGGTGGGAGCCCTTCCCACCCTGTGGTAGTCTTCTTGCTAGTAGCACCAGAAATGTAAGACAAGGCAAGTCTATCTAGTATTTTGTTCCTGCAGTGGTTAAGTGGATGTCAGAAGCAGGAGTGCTGACCATACTAGCACCTTTCTCATATTCCCTGCAGGTGGTATTAAGAAGCAAAATAGCTTTAATACTGAGAGTAGCCTTCATGAGCAGGAGCCATTGTTAGTCTTGACGTCCATCAAGAGACAGTGCTAATACTTCCCCCCTTCTCAACCTTCTGAAGCAGAGGAGTGGCAAGGCAGCCACTTCTGCTTATTCACCTCCCGTCTTCCTCTGAAGAGTAGTGGGGATTGAGCCCAGCCACACCATTCAGAGAACCCAAGCAAGCAGTAGCAACAAAGAGCAGGAGTACAATTCCATGCATATTTATCAGAAGCAGGACCCATCCAATTCAGTGGGGCTTCCTGGTGAAACGAAGTTCATAATATTAATTCTCCGAACATTAGAATTGGTGCCTTTGAAACAGATTCAGCATGTCTTGAGGTGCTCTCTGTATAGGAATGGCATAAATTGGTTTGTTTTTTGGCATGTTGCCTGTAAAGTAAGACCTTCATTTTAAAAAGTATTTATTACATATATAGTATATACAGGTTTTGAGTTTGACTGTGCGAAGAACAGCCGGAAGCAACTGGGATTCTGCCCTGCTACTCTGTGGTTCTGGGTTCCACCCCAGATATAAGAATGTTTTGTTGTACAGATTGTAGAAAGCGTGGAATATTCCTGTAGCAATTAGGATCTTTTATTAGTATCAATAGTGCCATCAGAATATTGGATTTTATATGAGTTTTTAAATTATGATATTATTATTGCTCATTTTGCACTATCAGTTGGCAGAACAGCATAGACTATAAAAAACAAACAAAAAATCCCACCCTGGCCCCAAGGTGATTACATTGTTAAATTTCAGTAGCTGGGGACCAGACAGGCGAGAGGAAGAAAGGGGTACTATTTAAACTAAATAATATAGAGAAAGTAGGAATGACAAAAGCAAGAGAACAAGACAGGATTGTAAACAGACTGAGAAAAGGCCTTCCTGCAGAGGAAGGTCTTTACCTGCTTACAGAAGGACACCAAAGAGGGGACCACTCCAGCCTACCATTGGAGGGAGTTCCACAGCTGGGAGCATTGAAAGAGAAGACCCTTTCCTGTGTCCTCACCAAATGCACTTGTGAGGGAGACAGGGCAGACAGAAAGGTCTCCATTGATTATTCTGAAACCAAGGCAGACTCATAAAGGCAGATGCAGTCTTTCAAGTAGCTTGGACCCAGTGATAAAATATGTGGACTCACCTCCCTCTATTACCATTTCTACACAAGAATTGGAGGTTGTTCATGACTTTGCACCTTGGCTCAACTATCTATGACATTCTTGTCTGTCCCTAGATGTCAAGATGGATAAACGCACTGACAAAGCAGCTACCATGTCCTTTAGAATCACAAAGAGAGTATGGATTAATAAGAAGCTGACGGCACATACCAAGATCCAGGTCTATAGAACCTGTGTCCTGAGCACACTCCTGTACTGCAGTGAGTCCTGGACCCTTTGTGCACTATAGGAGAGGAAACTGAACACGTTCCATATGATATGCCTCCGACGCATTGTTAGTATCACCTGGCAGGACAAAGTTCCAAACTGAGTAGTCCTAGAATGAGCTGGAATTTTAGCATGTATACATTACTGAAACAGCGACGTCTACGTTGGCTTGGGCACGTCGTGAGAATAGCTGATGGTCAGATTCCAAAAGTTCTCCTGTATGGAGAATTAGTGCAGGAAAAGCGCCCCAGAGGGAGACCACAGCTGTGATACAAGGATATCTGCAAGTGGGATCTGAAGGCCTTAGGAATAGACCTCAGCAGATGGGAAACTTTGACATCTGAGCATTCAGCCTGGAGGCAGGCGGTGCAGCATGGCCTCTCCCAATTTGAAGAGACACTTGTTCAGCAGGCCGAGGCAAAGAGGCAGTCCTGGAACCAGCAAAATCAAGGAGCTGAACTGGGGACAGATTGTATTTGTCTTCAGTGTGGAAGGGATTGTCACCTTCGAACTGGCCTTCTCAGCCACACTAGATGCTGTTCCAAGACCTCTATTCAGAGCTTATTATCATAGTCTCTCGAGACTGAAGGATGCCTATAATGCCAGGGAAAACTCAGTGACAAGTAAACTGCTCTTTTAGCTGAATTTATCTACCATTACTGTTCTCAGTGAGGAATTTCTTACAAGCTTCCAAAGAATTCTAGGATTTTGAAATTCAGTCTGATAAGTATTGGGCTATAGTATTGTATATTCTCTTATTTTAGTCATGTATTTTTTATTCTTCTTTCAATGCGTCACTTACTTGTTATGTGTGTTTTATGTGAGTGTGCACAGAGGACTTTGAGCAGTGGAAACGTTTCTAGATGTCTCATTATAAAAGAATGATTAATTTATCAGATTCATTTTTCAACCATCCTGCAATGCAGAAGGAGGCTGTGTTTTAGTACTGAAAGAAAAGGTGACCCTTGGACATCTACAGTTTTCCCAGGAGAAATCCACATAATGTCATCATCTTGATATTACTCAATATCTTCAAGATTTTATCAACCATTGGTATCCCTGTGGCATGTTCAATACTAGTAGATGGTGGTAATGATTCAACAAAGAACAGTTGCTACTTGATTTTAATGAAGGCTTTCTAGTCAGTGAATAGTTCCTTGATTAAACAGTCTACCTCATATATTTTTGTACCTCATTCTCCATTCTATTTTTGCACTACTGATTTCAGTAACTGTTTCAGGAATCCTGGAAACACTGAGATACTTCCATCATATCAGCTCCTTTAGGGATTATTGCCTGGATTATAATATTTTAAATAATAAGGGAGGGGAGAGAGATTCCAAATTAAATTTGCAGACCTGCCATCTGTATGCATTCAGACTTATTACAGGCAGCTTCTTCCAGCCCCTGTCAAGGAGACACAATGGGGAATCAAACTTCCAGCGTCTGGCTCTGCAGTCAGATACCTAAGTAACTTAAAGCAAGGTAGGGTGTCAGGAGGTGACCCAATTTTATCATAGATTCTTGGACATGTTCTACTTTGTACTTTACTTTTTTGTACTTTACTTTTTGTAAAGGTCTTGCCCTTATAATCCTGTGTGTTTTTCATGTGTTTCATTTACAAAATCATATTCAATATCTACATGTCCTAGAATCCTTTGAAAAAGTGTGGGCAAGAAACAGAGAGGCTAAGCAATTTGAGTTGTAAGCCCTAGAAAATCCTAAATTCAAATGTCACATCTGTCTGTCATGAACTCAGGAGATGGCTGTAGGCATACAACTCTCTGTTAAACTCCCCCTTCCCCACCAGAAGTAATAATACCTGCATTGCAAGATTTTCAGAGATTACTAAAATAATGTTAGGCAGGGCCAGCCTTAGGAGCAGGGTCAAATAATGGGTGTGAAGTTGAAAGGGATACTGAACAGAAGTTGATGGCTTCATTTTTATTGAATGTACTATCTGCAGGTTGTTATGATTATTTATTTAAATGTGCAACAAAAAATACCAAATCCTAAACAACCAGGAACCAATACCATAGTGTGGATGGAGCCCTTTGTCTTTTTATACACTTATCACTTTTTATAAAATCTAGGCTTCATTGTTCCTGAAAAGCAACAGTCCCCCTGAGTCAGGGCCATTCTCACCCACAATATGTCTGACAAAGAATGCAAAGTCAAACCCAGCACTTTTTTCAAGAGGGAAGGGCTTAGTGCACCGTACAATTAGGCAGTGGAAGCAGCCATGTCTCCCCCAAGGATTCTTTATTATGAGATGCACTTTTCTCCATCCAGTGCTACTCTTTCTTTGTTTTACATTGTTCATTAATGATAATGAGCAGCACTGCATAAATATTTCCATTGCATTGTAGAACTGGTATCCTGTAGGAACAGTAAATGTGAAGAACAGAGGTGACCTTAGGTGTCAAGTCTGGCCCACCCAACACACACATTTTGATCAAATTAAAAAAAACAACAACAATGTAGTTAACATACAGAAAAAATGAATTGGAGCAGATGCAACAGGATACAGGAAGGAGTAAAATGCTTTCCTTTATTTTAAAATGAAGGAGTGTGGGGGAAATGCCAGCTCACTCCAACAGCACAAAAACAACCCCAACAGTCCCTTAGAGCCAGAAGAGGCTTTTTAAAGCCTCATGAATATTTAGCTTGTCCTCATGTAAAATATATGACTTTGTGTAAGGATCAAGCAAAGGAGGTGCATGATTTTTTTCTGATTTATGGGCCCAGTGACGGATTATTCATAGCAGAGCAGCTGTGTGGAAAGATTCATCCACTGCAAAATGTGATTGTACATCAGGCAGTCTGAGGGAATGGAGCTATGACTAATGGCTACTTTACATATAAATGAGAAGGTTTGTGCTAGGAACTGCTAAAAAAAATACAGTCTCTCTCACTCACCAAGGCCTGGCCTCTTCAGTATGAGGAAAGTACTGGGGCCTGGAGGAAGGAGGGACTAAATCTTGCCTGGCCTCGTTACAACCTGGCATGCTATTAATGAATGCTTGGAAACCAGGAGCTAAACCAGTCACCCCTTTGGCACTGCACTTCTGAAGATGTTCAACTAGCAATGGATGGTCTTGTTGCAGTAGATTCAGCCTTATCAGCCCAGAGGACAACAGAACTACCAAATTCTATTTCTACCCTACATAGATGCGACGGCAACCACCACTAAGAGAGTAGTCACAACCAACTGTAGCCAAACTTGCCAACTGAATGGTTCAGATAATTCACAGACTGCAGGAATTCCTCTACTTGCAGGTGAGTAGGTCTAACTATGTTCATAAAGGAAATAATGGAGTGAGGATGGAGGGAATGTAGCAATGGAGAACAGAATATTGAGAGCCTGGACAGTGTCGTGTTAAAATAATGTTTGGTGTTGGTAGAGGAAACCTGTGTTAAAATCCCTGTTCAGCGGAGACCTTGGACCAGTCACTCTCACTTAACTAACACACCTCACAGATTTGTGGTGAGGATGAAGAAGGTAAAATGTATGCCACCCTGAGCTCATTTAGTAAGAAGAGGAACAAAATAGGAGGAGGAAAGGAAGATAATGATAGTTAGATAATTATTCCCTAATATGGTAGGGAAATAGTTTCGAATACTAGAGAGATATTCTGGGCATAGTGTGTGGACAAGCCTGTGTTTGAGGACTAGGCATTTGTAATTAACAGTTGCACTGGGGCCTACAATTAGTGTACTGATCAAAATGTCTCAACATTGTTCTTTGAGACCTTTCCAGTTGCCTTTGTGACCCATTTTGGACAGTAGATACAAATAGGATATAAACTGAGCAGACTGAGGCAGTTGACTCAAGCACCAGATAATCGGAGGCAGCAGCAGACTACAGGAACAGAGAAGCTGATCATGTGATGTTACCTGTGCCTTTTAAGCTAGCAAGCTGTCTTCCTGTACAGTGGAGTATACTGTTCAGTCACTGTCTTTGAAGCCTCAGCTGCCAATGCAAACAGCTTTTGGGATGGGAGAAGAGGCAGTTTTGTTCTTTATACAAGGCAGCAAAGCTGACCCTGACTAGATAAACAGGCACAGATTTTTAATTTCAGACTTAAAATAGAAAGTGAATGTTTATTTCATGGGGAGTCAGGTTGTAGTTTTGTGTTTGTAATATACCCACACATTAGCCCTTCTCATGAGTGCAACCCTACCTCCTTCCTTACTCTTGTGTTTGTTACAGACTGTCTAGACATTGCAGATGTGGGCAGATGTTAAGGCTGTAATTTATAACAATGGCCTCCAGAAGGCAACTCCAATTTGTTTCATGAATGCTTTCAGTTACAGATGCTAAGATCTCCTGTAAATACTCTTGACTTACATATTAAGTTATTATTCTGGGTTTGCTCAGCAGACAGTAGCTATCTATAAAAGGACTTCATCTATGTATTAGCCTCTGCTGGGACTTAGAACTCCCATAAAGTATTATGATTTTTCAAATTATGTATACACACACCTGAATTGTGAAATGTAGGTTGTAGCCTGCAGTTCTGTGCGCAGTAGCTTGGAAAAGTTTCAAAAGTAATAATAGTGAAAAATTACAACATAACATCTAAAAACAGAATTAAAAGCTAGAGCAGCAACACGAAGCATAAAAATAAAAGGAACAGCAAACAAAATAGGCAAAGATAGGATCAGAATTGAACATCATCGTAAAAAACAAAACCCTACAACTGAGTAAAAACTATAAACAGAATCAGCCATAAAAGGAATATATTTGCTACACAACACAAGGCAATTAAAGAAAGATCAAGGTTGAGCTTTCCTCAGGAAGGACTTCCAAAGTAATTTAGGTATAGATACCAAGAAAGCTGTTCCTATGGTTTCAACCAAATATACTCAAGGGCTGGATATGCAAGTAGTCCTTGCTTGGTTACCTTATTGACTTGGTGGATGCTTAGTAGAGAAGGCATCCTCATTCTTAAACCATAAATGAATAGGTACTAATGTACTGTATACAAAAATGTGGGCTGAAAATATATTCCACTATGTTCTTTCCATTCAGTTGAAGGCAAGCCCCTTGATCAATATCTTCACAATGCCATCTACAGAAAGGAACAGCAGCTAGTTCAGTAATGACATGAAAAAGATATCCTTAGAATCTCACCCACAAAAAGATAAATAGCTGATGTTGCTGAAAGGGAATCAGGAAAGGAGTTGCAAACCAAGTGTTTATTTATTTGATTTATAAATAAAGTGTTGACTTAGGCATCCTTCAGTCTCAAAAGACTATGGTAACGTGCTCTGTATGGAAGACTTGGAAGAGCCTTAGCAGAAATAAAAGTGGCCTTGGATTCCCTCACCTCTGGCAAGGCAACTGGAAGGGATAACATCCCTGTTGAAGTGCTGAAATGCTGTAAGGAGATCATCACCACCGAACTGTATGAAGTCTTTCGTCTCTGCTGGAGGGAATGTGGAGTACCACAGGACATGAAGGATGCAAACATCGTCACATTGTACAAGAACAAAGGAGACAGGGGTGACTGCAATAACTACCGTGGCATCTCTCTTCTTAGTGTTGTAGGGAAGCTGCTTGCCCGTGTTGTGCTGAAGAGGCTCCAGGTGCTTGCAGATAGAGTCTATCCAGAATCACAGTGTGGATTTCGAGCTAATAGATCCACCACTGACATGATATTCTCCCTCAGACAGTTGCAGGAGAAATGCAGGGAACAACAACAGCCACTCTTTGTGGCCTTCATAGATGTCACAAAGGCTTTTGATTTGGTTAGCGGGGATGGCCTTTTTAAAATACTTCCCAAGATTGGATGTCCACCTCGTATGCTTAACATCATCAGATCCTTCCATGAGGGAATGAAAGACACTGTAGTTTTTGATAGCTCAATATCAGATTCCTTTGACATCCAAAGTGGAGTGAAACAGGGCTGTGTCCTTGCACCAACACTTTTTGGGATCTTTTTGCTGTCATGTTGAAGCACGCCTTTGGAACTGCAACAGAAGGTGTCTATCTTGGGACTAGATCAGACAGAAAGCTCTTTACTCTCCCTAGACTGAGAGCAAGGACCAAAGTCCAACTGAAATGCATGCGGGACTTCCTCTTCACAGATGATGCAGCCATTGTTGCCCACTCTGCTGAAGACCTCTAACAACTCAGCCTGCCAAGACTTTGGACTAACAATCAGCCTGAAGAAAACACAAGTCATGGGCCAGGGCATGGACTCACCTCCTTCTATTACCAACTCCACACAAGAATTGGAGGTTGTTCATGACTTTGTGTACCTTGGCTCAACCATCTCTGACACCCTCTCTCTGGATGTCGAGTTGGATAAATGCATTGGCAAAGCAGCTACCATGTTCTCTAGGCTCACAAAGAGAATATGGCTCAATAAGAAGCTGACAGCACATACCAAGATCCAGGTCTATAGAGCCTGTGTCCTGAGCACACTCCTGTACTGCAGTGAGTCTTGGACCCTTTGTGCACAGCAGGAGAGAAAGCTGAACACCTTCCATATGCGTTGCCTCCAACTGATTTTTGGTATCACCTGGCAGGACAAAATTCCAAATAGAGTAGTCCTAGAACGAGCTGGAATTTTTAGCATGTATACATTACTGGAACAGTGGCTTGGGCACATTGTGAGAATGGCTGATGGTTGGATTCCAAAGGATCTCCTGTATGGAGAATTAGTGCAGGGAAATCACCCCAGAGGGAGACCACAGCTGCGATACAAGGACATCTGCAAGCGGGATCTGAAGGCCTTAGGAATGGACCTCAACAGATGGGAAACCCTGACATCTGAGTGTTCAGCCTGGAGGCAGGCGTTGCCTCACGGCTTCTCTCAATTTGAAGAGACCCTTGTCCAGCAGGCCCAGGCAAAGAGGAAGTCACAAAAGCAGCAAAATCAGGGAGCTGTACAGGGGACAGATTGGATTTGTCTTCAGTGTGGAAGGAATTGTCATGCTTGAAAGTGTTGACTGGTGCTTTGCAAATGGAAAGAGAGATTCCTTTGACTGACGGCTGGATAAAATAAGATTGAAGACTTTCCTTGTGTGCTCTTATTCCTTTCCCTAACAATTTAATGAAGACCAGATCAAACGCAGTTTCTCATGTATGACATCTGGAAGCCCACAACTGTATCATGTAATCTTCTTCCACTGAGTATAGGCTCATCTGATATATTGCTGCACTGTGGCTTGCCCACCAAAGGGCTGTTCATTTAAAACAAGAATGAGGGACCAATTTTCCTCCAGATGTTGTTGGACTACAACTCCTATCAAGTTTAGTTGGTATAGATAATGGGAAGGGATGATGGAAACTGTAGCCCAAAACTTATCTTCTGCAGACCCAATGTAAAGTTTCATCTGAGACTCTGGAAGATATTCTGATACAGTGGAATTTTTTTCTCTTCTTCTATCTTTCCATATGAACACAGGTTGACTGTCTTGCCCATTGTTTAGCTACTGATTTGAACAACAAGGAGGAGGGGTGAACACAAACAGGATGTGTCAAAGGAATAGACAACTAATAAGTAAAGTAAACAACAAAAAAGATACATTTTATGAAGAAATTGGTAATCAATATAAAAGGCTGAAATAACCATGTTAAGTAGGAATCTGGCAGGAGCATGATGTTTATCAATAATATGTGTGATTACTCTGATCCTACGTAAAATTTTTTTTGAAGGGAGACCCTTTTGTATGTAGTGAAACTTATTTACAGAAAAGTATCAGAAGGCTTCTCAAATCTTGATTTGCTTCAGAGTTACAAAGCAAGCCAAAGATTGAAATAGCTCATTTATTCATATTTTTTAGATTATAGCCAAGTGCTTTCCCCACACTGTTGCATATTGGTTGGGCCTTGAAAAGAGGCAACATACGGCAATATCTCCTTGTTTTTACTGCCATGTTTTCCCGAAAATAAGTCAGGGTCTTATATTAATTTTTGCTCCAAAAACACATTAAGGCTTAGTTTCAGGGGATGTTTTATTTTACAGCCATGTCATCTTCTGGTTGCTGCACAATGGTGCACAATGGTGGAGGATGGGCTTTCACTTAACTAGGGCATATTTTGGGCGTAGGGCTTATATTACAAGCATCCTGAAAAATCGTACTAGGACTTGTTTTCAGGTTACGTCTTATTTTCGGGGAAACGGGGTATTTGAATATATATTATCTCAGATGACCTGATTTCTTCTGATACAGTTATTCAAAAATTAAAATGACAATCCTATAGGATCCTCTGATTAACACCAACAGTATGTACTGTATATGTCCGGGGCTATGACATCATTGGTTACTAGGCAAGAGTGCTGTGTCCTATTTATGCCTGGTACATAGGGCCAATCTTGCTCCTCACTCTGTGAAGGAATTCCCTGCACTACTGTGGGAGTTGCCATTCATGTGTTTACCACAAGCCTTTTAAACTTCCCTAGTTTTTTCTGGGAACTGATCCTTGTCTCTTATTCTTAGAAACAGTCTAGCACTTATTTAACACATGTTTGCCCTGTGTGACTGCAATATTTTTGGCACTTGTGAATGTAGTTGTGGAGTGTGTGGCCTGTTTCTTTCATTGATTGACAGCAGAATTGCCTTCTAATATTCATGTGTTGTATATTGCATTGCTGCAGGGATGAATCCTAATCCAGATACTGCTTATGTTGCCACTTCCACATCTACTTCTGAGCTATGCAAGAAGTCATAACTGTACTATCTGTGTCCTTTGAACAGATGCAACATCAGAGTTGTACAGCTGTGCCGGAGGAAGATGGGATTAACAACAATGTGGCAGTGCAAGGACAGCAACAAGACAATTCTAAGCATGTTCACTTGGAAATAATTCCCGCTCAGTTCAATGGGATCTGCTTTCAAATAAATGCACTATTCTCAGTAATTGCTTGACAGTGTCTGGTTAATTTTTTTAACAATGCAAGTAATTTATTTAAGAATCATATTTGCATATTAATATACATAAAACTAATATGAATTGAGAGAATACAGACACATCACCAAGAGATGATCCAGGTTTATTAAGATTTCAGAAATCATTTGATTTGGGTTTTTTTATATGTGAATATCATATTCTTCAGCTGCTGATGTACCATTCAGTGAAGCCAACAAAAACAGAAAAAGGTATAGCAAATTAAACAAAAAAACTGGATAAGACTTCATCCAATAGATGAGACACAAGCTTCCCTAAACAGAAAATATTTTGACGTCCAGCAAGAAACTATAAGAGTGGGTGACGGCTTAGTTTCCTGTGCAGATTAGATTTTCCTTTGACAACATTCACCAAGTCTCCACCACATTTGGGACATAGATGAGGGTCTTCATATCTCAAGTCATAGACTGGATAGTATATAAGATGACACTCTCTACTATAAATCCTTTAAAGCCAATACAGGACTGTAAAGGCCATTAAAGGGAATCAAAGTACTGAGGTAAGATATTATAAGGATGCATTGTTAATATAAAAATAAGCATCTATTTTGAAACTCAAGATCCACTTGTGAAAAACAGTGAAGGATAAAACATGTGGCTGAAGCTTAACTATTACTTTATTCTGTGTTTACTCTGGACAGTCTGTACCTGTCAGTTGCTTCAAAGTTGCTTTTATGGCCTTAGTGGTTCACAATGAGACTTGCCAAATCTGTTGGATAAGATAATTCAAAAAGTGTTGATAGGTCATGAACATTATTTTTGGATCTTGTTGACTAACCCTTATAGCCTTGGAAACATTAAGATACTTATAGGTCATTGGCAAAATGAAACAGTACTGGAAGGATCAGTTGGAGCAATTCAGAGACAGTGGAAGCAGTGTAGTCTCTGGTAATCTCCAGAGACAATAGCCAAACAGCAGCTTGCAGTGAGGGAGGAGACAAGCTGAGATTTCTACAGGTGGAAACTTTGAAAGTTAACCAGGACAGAAAGAATCCGAGACAGCTTTGTTAAGACATAGTCTGATTGAAATGGAAACAGTTTGCAGTAAAACACTTGCAGCTAGGAAGGCACTGTATGCATAAGGACCTTGCCCAATAATGAGAAATTGGGGATGCATTCTCATTACATAGAAAAAGTAATGAATTACAGCATGATCAGGTTCACCATTCCACCTAGTAACTGCAAAAAGTAACATCTTACTTCCAAATTCTCCTACTGAAGACAAAAGTTCTTGCAAGTTTAAATGCAACCATATGCAACTATGGGGGCACTACCTCTGACCTTCTCCCTACCCCTCCCGAAGTGATTTGTGTTGTCTAGAAAATTTTGATGAGTACAGCTGGGACAACCTCACCCCATCTTGTCCATCCCACTTGATTTTCTTTATAGTGCTATTCAGGATCAAATCTGGGATAGTCATGCTTTTAACATTTACTGACATGGCATTCAAGAACACTGTTGTTAGATCTGGGCATTTGCCACTAGAACTCCACAACCCTAGCTGAACCTTTGATTATTTCCCCTTTCTCTTGTAACAGCTGTTCTGCTTGCCTCTGCCATTCCTTTTTCTGGCCACTGCTCTTATAATGACTATATTCTGCTCATCAATTATTCCTCCTCGTTCAGAACCCCTAGCAAGGCTCTCAAGCATTCAGAAAGCAGCAATAACAAGAGAGAGAGAGAGCACAGGGCAAGAACAAAAGAAGGTACCTCAAACTATCCAAGAACAAATCCAACACTAGCCTAATCTTCACAGTTCCTGAACATGCAGCATATTGTTGTCTTACTTTTCCACTATCTGAGTATGAAGAAAACCATATTCAAACATTCGGACTCACATTCAAATGGCATACGGACATCAAGTGATCCTATTTAGTCCACTTTTTAAATGTGTTACGTGTATTACAAGTGATCTTTAAGAGAAGCTTGGCTGAGAGCTTGCCACAATCTAATACACAAATACATTTCTTTATCCTTGCCTTAAAATGCTGGCCAAGAAACTGGTATAACAGTGGATTCATCTGTAGGCAGTTCCTTGACTAGCCCTTTAAGGCAAGGGAACAAAAAGAATATTTTTAAAAAAACCACAACTGATGCAGCAACCTTCACTTTAAATTTACTCCATGGTAGCAGCATGGGCACTGGACACAACTGCCTAGGCAATTCTGGGAGTTAAAAGTCCAAAGAAGTAGCTTTTCCAAACTCTGCAATAGAGTGACTTAGTTCACAGTATACATGGTTCAAAACAGGTTGCAAGTTTATTTATGATTATAAAACTGATCAGTACAAAGACCTTTGCAGTTGCCAATTCAGGATGAACTGACGGCACTTAAAAAGTAATCAAATCCATGTCCCTCACAATGTAGGATGGTAGGGCAGGATGCTTACTGTATCCATTACACTTGGAATAAACCTCTCTAAAGTTTTAGCAGGTCACTTTCCTCATGTCAATTTAATCTTCTTGCAGAGTTTAAATTTTTAAAACTTGAAATGGTCCAGTCTTTTATTCACCAAAAGCAGTAGAAGGAACTCTAGATCTTACTCATGAAAGCTTGCCATATGTATGATTTTTAGTGGTTCAATAAAGGTATCACCTTGTCCTTGCACTGGTTTTAACATGTTGTTCACTGTTAATGGAAAGCATAATTAGATAATTTGAAATACCGCATTCAAGCTGAAGGCATCTAGATAATTTCTCAATCACAAAGCTGTCATTGCATAGGAATGGACAAAGGGGGAAATGTCCCTTATTATGGTAGGTACAGGATGTGCCATCAAAAAGCAATGAGGAAAATATGTACCAGATTGTGGAAAGAAGAGGTGGATGATAATTTTTCAGATACACAATGTGCTGTGATGAAGAACTGAAGCAAACAGGGAAGCCCCAAAAAATAAAGGAGCCTTCTTGACCAGTGGTTTGTCTCTTAGTCTTAGACATTTTTGTTCCATGCCTCATTCACTTATAAATGTATTAGGTGAGCTGTATCTATTTTATTTACTTTTTTCCCTCCCCCAAAGGAACTTAACAAATTCTAAGGAAGATGAAATAGTAGTGCAAGTTATTACACAAAACACACCTTTTCACTTTAAAAAGCACACTGTGCAGCTCTGATGCAGACGAGAGGATAAAAGGAAAAATAATTTAAAACAATTGACAGATAATTGAATTATTTTATTTACTCTCTACCTTTGTATACCACCTTTCTTCCAACAGTTGCACAATGGGTGGCAATTTAAAATAGTGATATATAGTTTAATAGGCATGATACACAAGAAAGATGAGAGAGTAACAAAGAAAATGAGCATACAGTATTCAGGTACCTTATGGCTGAAATCCTGTTGCTTAGGGTAGGCTCACTGAATCAGTGGAGATTTGTTTAGTCTTATATTAGTGTAGTAAGTTGCAAATAGAGTAGGCCCGTTTTAATGAATGAAACTTATGAACTGACTCACCAAATCCCTACTGATTTAATGGGCTTATTTTAGTGGAACTTGCTATGCTAAGCAACAGGATTTTAGCTGTTGTTACATAAAGATGTATAAAGTATGCTGTCCCTTATATTTCAGGAAATTATAGCTCAGGAGCAATCTTTTTTATTTTTTAATTATATAGTGGTATATCCTATCCTGGGAGCCAGAGTGGTGTAGTTTATAGAGTTGTTGAACTAGGACTCAGGAAACATGGGTTCAAATTGCTGCTTGGCCATGGTTATCTCACATATCTCAATAACCATATTAGGATGAAATAAAAAGGCCATGCGTTCAATGCAAAATCCAAATCCAAGAGCAGGCAATACTTTTATAAACTACTAAAAAAGTAATCACACAATATGCGATTTTTTGTGGATCCAGACCAGTTTGTCAGGCTTTAACCAGCGTGAAGAACTTGAAAGTCCAAAAGTTCATGGTAAGACGGATTTTGCCAGGAAAGTTACTCTAGTTACCCTTGGATTTGCAACCCTATTAGGGTTACTGTACAACAACAACAACAACATCCTAAATACCAAGGGCAATATTCATTTAAAAGGTTATGAATTGTCCTAGACATTTTGCTAGGGAAGCTTTTCACAATCTTGTTTCCTGTGAAGATGGATCCATACCAGTTTTCTAATAAAAACAGCTTCTCATTTAGAGCTAGAAAGCCCATAGGATCTCTCAAGTGCTTCTAGCATCTCTTTAGTAGTTTCACAGTCTTTTATATATATCATCTGTTTATCTGAGAGGCTTTGTGAAATTACTGTTTTTCCTATAGAATCTTCATCTTCCCAATCAGTTTTGTCCTATGCATCTGCAGGTCTTCGTCTCTGTAAACAACTCCATGCACTCTCAAAGCTCTGAGGTTAAAGTGCGGCCTCTGTTTCCACTGACAGAAATTCAGAAAAGTTAACTCTTTCATTTTGCCAAAAAGTGCCTTGCTGTAATCAAGATTAATTCTACCCCCTCTCTCTTTCTGAGTAACTTTAGTTAGCAATCTCAGAAAAGAAACAACTCTTTCTCTTCAGCCAATGATGGGGTGTTTTGTTTAAACACTTTGAAAAACAACACAGCCTGAAAAATACTTGTTAGTGATCTGCCTCTCTGGTGAATGGTTACTAAAGACTGGGCCTATCAACTGTTGCAGAGTTATGAATTTCAAAACTTCTAGCTGTGCAGCAAAAGTACAAGGATTCACAGAGCAGGATAGCTTCAGGTCTCACCCTTTTTCTCATCATTAACTGATATGTACAGTCTCAGTAACTCACTCTGAGATATTAGTGAGAGAAAGAATAGGGTTAGAATTTTTCATTTATTCACAATTGAACGGGTCAAAAACAGCATACTGTACAAAAACTGACTGCTTACAGCAACAGGCCTCAAAAGACTCCTGCAGAGTAGGTTCACTAACTACACTTAACTGCACAGCTGTTAACTGAAAACCGCAGACTGAAAAAAGAGGGGAAGACACTTAAGAAGAGAGGCGTGGCTCTCTTTGAAATCAGAGGCAGGGAAGGAACAATTGGTTACTGCTAGATTGATTGACTGTCATCCCAGCAGTGAAAGGTCCCTCCAAGACTAACCTATTAAAGGCAGCATAAGAGGTTGAAATAACTCTAACAAATGATTAATCTCTACATGTCTGCCAGGTCAGTGATTCATCTCTCTCAACTCTACATGTCTCTCAGATGAGTGTGTGATATTTTAATTTAAAAACAAATCATTTAGGTGGATAATTTGTTCATGCCTCCATTGTACAATTCATATGGGGGAATATTAATTAAGGCACCGTATGCATGTGTACTCCTCACTATACCCAGTAAGCCTCAATTCTGAGTAAAACTATATAGGATTTCAATATAAACCATATATTTAAAAGATGAACAGCAGCAAGGATATCATTCCCTGAGACGTTGCATGAACATGTACTTTATTCTACTCAAATTATTTAAGTACTATTAATTTCTTTCCCCTACAGCTTCTGCTGGAAGTCACATATACAGATAGATCCTAGTCAGTGGATTTGGCACACCGGGGAGAGTATTGCAAATCACATTGTAAATCAATGTGAAATAAAATGAAACTACTTTGAAGCAGTCTGTTATTTTTTTAATTAATTAATTAAATGCTTCTAATATGATCCATTACTAATTCCCTAGTGCTAATCAATTCCAGCAGCAACTTTTCGCTGATTGGTAAAACAACCATACAGAAACAGGGAGCAAATTTATGTATTGAACTATTGATCAGTTCATTCTTTTCCCACATAACTCTATAAAAAGAGCTAGAAACTTGGTTTCTTCTTCTTTTTTAATGCCAGCTGAAAATACAGGAAAATGGAATGAAGGAATATCCCTGAGGGAGCCTAATTTTCTTTAGCTTCAGCCTTGCCTCTAGATATTCTTTTTAGGTAACAAAGTTTGTTAATGGCAAGGTGAACGTGTTATTGCCACTGACAAAGCCTCTGAGTTGTTTTCATTTATTAGGGAGATTACATGTACTGTAATAGCTAAACAGAAGAGAGAATTTCGCCAAGTGCATTTGTTGTGCAAAGGTTTTTGTTGTTATTTTTGCAAGGCTTTTCCTATGCAAGTATTAAAGGCAAGAGAGCCCATTTGTCCATTGAATCTAGCCAGCCCATTTCCACTTGCTAGAATGTGTTTGTGGCATTCCATGATTATATGAAATGGCCCTTAGCAATGACACTAATGTTGCAAGAATGAATGGAGGACACATTGTAAAGCATTTTGCTGAGATTAAAATGTTTACAGCACTTTAAATATGCAGTCATAGGTCCTGAAGCCACCAGGACTGACACAGCTGCCCCCTAGGAGGTATCTGA
Source organism: Pogona vitticeps (assembly GCF_051106095.1). NCBI lineage: Eukaryota > Metazoa > Chordata > Lepidosauria > Squamata > Agamidae > Pogona > Pogona vitticeps. The sequence goes on from NC_135785.1 coordinate 54,080,519, forward strand.
AAGGTACTTCTTCCTTTTTCTGTACATTGCCCTGTCAATGAACTGCACTGGCTTTAATAATTCAGGCAATGGGCTATCGCAACAGGCCCAAAACCACTAGACATATTGTGTCTCACTCTTTCCCACTTAGATTTCTTGCAACTTAGCCTCCCATGGAGGAAATGGGGCAGTGGGTGAGGGTTTTTAGAGGGAGTTAGCAGGACCCTCTTCCACCCCCTCTCAGCTCACTCATGCTATTTCAATTAAGCACTGCAGAATTTAATCTCCTGCTCTTAATAAAGTTTATTGTTGTCTTGCCAACTCGCCTCCGGACACCAAAATGCTATTACTCCTAACGCAACGGGAAGGGCTATTTTACTGCTGCAAACTTTCTGACTGAAGAGTCAGGGAAGAGAAACTCCCATCCCACAGCAGGCTGCAAGCCATTTGGATCCAGGGAAATTAACGGCAAGGAAATGCGCAGGAGGCTGCAGGAGTGAGCCAGAGGGCAGAAGGGTACTGCTGCAAAGGCAGAGATACCCACATGCACAGACAATGATGAAAATGCACAGCCAGAGAATGACATATACTCCAAAAATGCACACAAACATTTCTTCCTGCAAGAATGTCATGTTCCAGGATGCAGCCACTGAAGTGAACTTACTGCAAAGGTATTTCATTGGAATGGGAAAAAAAAATACTGAAGTACAGCTTCTTGTCAACAGAGTTTTAAAGTCTCTTTGGAGTCTGATAACTAACATGCACCACCACTTCAGCAGTCTCTGTTCTCCACTGCAGCCCAATACTGCCTGGCTGGAATAAATGTATTTATTTTAAAACTGTATAAACTGCACTTTCATGCCAAGGAAAATTTCAGAGCAATAAGCAGAATGCTGCCATTGCTGTCTCTTTTCTTTCTTGTTGATAATGGGTAAACAAGTCATGTCCCTTTGCCTGAGAAAATTCCTTCACAGCCATTGGTGCCAGCAAGGCAGGTGTCCCGGATGCCATCTAACAGGACAGGCAGAAGGGCCAGCAAAGGCAACAGGGTTGGCTTACAACCTTTGAAGGTGAAATTTCTATTCCAGGTAAGATAATTAGGTCCAGGTTCAAAATGTCCCTGAGAGCAGGGAAGGTGCGCTACATTTTCTCTTAGGAAGAATTGTGACCAGAGCAGGGAGGGCGCTCCACGCTGAACTTTGGAGGTGAGGCACCCACCTCTCAGCTTACAAACTGCTCAGTCCTATGGACACTTCCTCAACACATTTAATGCTACTGTTCCTCCTCCTCCTCGTCCAACATCTGCAGGCCTCACTGGAAAACACAGTAAGACCTGGAAAAGTTTGAGGCACCGGGAGAAAAAGAAGACTAAAACATGACATGATTTAAATCAGTAAATGAAACCACAGCCTTTGAGTTGCTGTTCAGGATAGGATCGTTTGGTGATCACTAATCCATGGGGGCAGCCACGAACTGGAAGCAACATCATTGCACAAAATCACAATATGTTGGGGCGGGGAAAACTCTAAGAGGTGAACGTTTAAGAGCCTCTTCACATGAGACAAAACTGCGGAGAATTCTGACAGAAACGTAGTTTGGGTGCGTGTGCTTTTCTTTTTTTTAAAGCACTTCCTAGTCTGAAGCCCAGACCTGTAGTTCACTTTTCTCGCGCATAAATCCGACGTGGTCTCCGCCACGGATCTACACATACGCCAGCACCTTCCCTGGGCCGGCCGGCCTGTCCGCGCACCTCCTTCCTTCCTCCATCGCCCGTGCTGCATTTTCCCATCCTCCGGCCTCCCAATGGCCTCGACACCATCCGGCCTGGTCCTCCCGTCCGCGCCCCGCTCGCTCGCCCAGCTCTTCCCCCGCCCCGCCTCCCCACACACACGCCCGCCCGTCCCCTGCTCGGCAAAGCAGGCCCCGCTTTCTCTGCTCTCCTCTGCCTGACAGATGCCTCAGAGCCCGGGGCCGCAGTTAAGGTGACAAGATGCAGCCATTCTTTATGAACATTTCATTCCCGCTCGCTACACGACGTAAATTAGATTGGTGTGTTACATTCGGGCGAGAAGCAAGCGATGTCACCGCCGCGCCGGCCCATTGGATGGAGAGGCTAATCCTGCCGTGAATTTCATTACCGCTTTTATACCCTCGGAATTAGCCGGGCGGCGGTGAGCCTGATTGCCTTTCACTAGGGGTTTACTGGGGAGCTGAATGGATTCCAGTTCTGGCGGGGAGCGCTGCCGAGTGACCCGGGTTCCCCAGCCATTTTGATCGTTGCGCCTTTTCTTGGGGAGGGGGGGAAGGGGAGGTTTTATATCTACCTCCCCCCCCCCCCCGCTCCCGCCTGGTTGCGCCATAATGGAAGGGGAAACGGACCCCCTCCATGAGAAATGGTCAGGGCCGAGACAGGAGTAATTGCTCCCTGTGGGGGTGCATTATGTCCGTGGCTCCTCTACCTTGCGCTTCCACACTTCAGCTCTGGAAATTCTTTCCACTTCCTTGATTGTTTCTCATTTACACCTTGGGCCCAGCATGGTAATTTTGCTCCAAATGCTAAGATTGGAAAGAGAAGTTAAGTCCCTCAGAACATTGAGATGGCCACACCAACTTCTCTTGTCCCCACTCTAAACTTTTTATCAGAGGCATATAGACTCACACATACACACAATTGCATTCCCCCTGTTCTTGGAAACGGAGGTTTCCAGTTGTTCAAGGAGAGGGGTGAAGCAGGACAGGTAAGGGGATGGAGAGAAGGAAGTCAGTTTAGCTTCATTTGGAGAACTGGGGTAAATGGGGGGGGAGAGGGACTCCTGTCTCCCTGTCTGTTCATGTGAAGCTGCCCCACAGATGCTGCAAGGGCATCACTAATTAAGAGTTGAGGAATTGTTTCTGCTGGGGTAAGAAGGTAGCAGCTCAAAACAATCCTTTCTCTCCTGGGCTGGTTGATGAACATAGCCAGGTGTCCCATCCTGAGCAGGAAGGCAGATGTCTCTTTGACTCCCCTTTTATGGCAAGCCAAAATATTTGGCAACTTGAGGCAAAGGGCAAGTTACTCCCCCAGGCTAGAAGTTGAATTTAGCTGAATTATGTGTTGTCATGTCAACTCAGACTTATGGGGATCGTTTTCATGGCTTTCCAAGTACAGTATGAGTATTCAGAGGTAGTTTATCCTTCTTTTCTTCTGGGGCTGCTCTTGAGACTGGGACAGCATTCACAGGGAGATAACCATATCACCTCACCTATACCCAAGCTATATACATTCCCAAACAGCCTCAGCTAGTTCATATCATGAAGCTGTGACAAGCAACATCTGGAATGAAGCATGCAAAGTCCACAAAGCATATATTCTTAGGCTGTGAATTTCTCATCCTATTCTAACTTGTCAATTGTCCCACTGTGTCATTTGCAGAGGCTTTCCTAGGTAGCCCCTCACTTACCGTATGCTCTTTTCCTATATTCCTCCACATTCAGCTCGTATGGGAAAGGGACAGAACCATTAGCCGGTTGCTTCTTTGGATCCATCTATCCATTATTTGATCTTACTTTGCATGTTTGTTTCCTCAGTGGTTTTTGGATCACAGGGAAAAGTATCTCAGTCAGGATCTCATGGCTCTCTGCTTTGTTCCCACTCTGGAAGTACCTAGATAGAGATGCCTCATAATTTCTGATTCCTCCACTTGATTTAACAACAATAATAATAATCTTAGAACTGCAGAGCTGGAAGGGACTCTGTGGATTGGTAAGTCCAGCCCCTGTCAGAGAGTCACAGTGGCAAATCGAAATCTCAACCTCTGGCTCCACAGAGAGATACCTAAGCTTACAGAGCTATCCAGCAGTTCAGCTCAGATTGTGCCTTTTGTGCCTACTGAAGCCATGGCATCTGTGTAGCCTATATATGGGCAGCCCATCTAGGAGAAGGAAAACTCCGATTTCAAACCTCCACTGCCTTGTGGCTATATCCAGTCATGGAAAAGGCTTCAGGAGTTAACCTAGAGGCAAAATTTGGAGCTGGAGTCCCGGAGGCAGCTCGTGTCGTTCTGCCAACTCCTGCAGCGTTGCTGGAACCAGTTGTATTGGCTCTTGCCTTTCCATTGGACTATTTCAGCGACATGGAGAGGGGGGATCTGCTGCTTGGGTAACAGCCTATCCTCCATATTACTTTACCCAGGCTTCATGCTCTGGAGAGGACACTCCTCGACTCAGAGCATGTTACCATAGTCTTTCGAGACTGAAGGATGCCTGTACCTATGATGTCTGTTTCAAAAGGGTCTACTCTGCTCACCATGTAGTTTAGTTATATAAATCCTGTCTCTCCCACAGTTTGAAATTAATACTTTTTTGGATTGCAGCTCCCAGAATTCCTCAGCCAGCAATGCTCGGTCACTGTTCTGTGACATATGAAAGAGGTCTAAAACCAAGGAATTTATTGATTCCTTGCCACATTCTCCAAGAAACCATTCTAGATCTATCCTGGCTCTCATCTAGCCTAATCCCCCTCCACCAAAAAAACACGTATCTTTACAGTCCAGGATAGCTAGCCTTCTTTTACTAAGTCATGATCCCCCCAGAAACTAGTTATCAATTATAGCAGACATATCAGTAAAGCTAAGAAATTGCATTTGTAAAAGGAAATGGTGGCCAGGAAAGATACAGTGCTTGTACTTTTGAGCATAAACATATTGAAGAGGGTACTGAGGTTATGTACTCTATTGGTTTGCTTTCATTTATGACAATTGGTGGGGCAGCCCCCCCAGTGAAAGTAATATTCAAGAATTCATAAGCAATGCACTATAGCTAATAGCTTATGTATATTATACTGCACATGACTGCAACATGCAAAGTCTTTTAATGCAGCTGTGTGGTGGGTTCTCTTTGTCTACTGTAATATGTGTAATTAAATTTTCATCTGGATCAGTGCTATATAATGGAAGTTCTCATATCAGCAGACAGAATTCCCACAAAAATTGGTGTGATGTAATCTTGGGGACTTTTCACATAATAGTAATGAAGCACAGTGGGATTCTTGATACTGTGTCAAGTGTCTGTCTGGGGCAAGAATGGCACTGTGATAATGTATGAAGTAGCCCAGAAGCTACAGACTTTCCACAGTTACATAGGAGAAAGCCACTTTCATTTCAGTTGAAAGAAATATATGCAAATCTACACAACTGTAGTTTTCATGGTTAAGAGGAAAAAAAATCAAGCCTGCCAACAATCAGACAAGGAGGTCAATATTGGCCAAATTCTTCCACATGGAGGAATAAGATTTGTAAACTGGACAAATTCCAGATGGAAGAATGAAACACACCTTAGCACTAAAGGTCATTGGATCCTATAATGAGGCCACTTTGGGTAGTTTTGCTGAAGGCACGGGCAGCTTGTGACTCCAGAGGATGTGCAGTGAATGGTTCCACCTCAGACCACAAACCAACCCTAAGTGAAATAACACCAGGCAGCAAGCCTTTCTGCCAATACAGAAAAAACTTAAAAAGGCAAAAAAAGTAGTACAAAATGGCCAATATATCAACCAAATAGACTGTATAACTGGAAGTAGGAAATGGAACAGCTGTATTCTCTCTGCCAAAACAAGAGCAGGAGCGGACTTTGGTCCGGACCACAAATAGGCAATATTAAAAATTAGAGTAAAGTAGAAAACAAACATGAAAAAAAATCATAGTGCCTAAATATAATTGGGATAAAATTGATGATGAACTTAAAGTTCACATGAAGAACAGATTTGCATTATCAAACTAATTGACTATGAACAGAAAGAACTGTGGAATGAAACCAGAGATCTCATTAGAATAAAATGCAAAATGTCTGTTCCAGGACTAAAACAAAAGAAATGCCTAGATGAATAATAGGAAAAAAAATCTCTTAAAATTATTAGGGACAGGTGAGAAGCAAAAGCAAAAGGTCGCAGAAATAGGGTTATAATTGTGAATGCAACTTATCAGCAACTATCAGTTAGAGACAAAGAGAGCTACAATGACTATTACATTGAAATAGAAGAGTTCAACAAAAGAGGGGAAAAAAAACAAGAGATCTCTTCCAAGAAATCAAAGCAAAATTTAAACTTAAATTAGGGATGCTGAAAACCAACAGGATAACTAATCAGATGACAAGAATAATATAAAAAGAAGATGGAAACTATAAATTGAAGAACAATACAGAGAGATAAATAGATGACAGATTCCTTTGAAGAAGAATCCTATGATGAAGAACCTGAACTTTTATAAATTAAGTGAAACTGTTCTGAAAACACTTGGAAGAAATATGGTAAATCACTAGGGTAAATGGAAAACAATAGACCTATTCCAAGCTATAGAAATGGAATCAGTCAAAATCCTAGCAAGAGTAAACCAGCAAGTATAGAGAACAATGCCCCACAGACTGGACATGGTCATTATATACAGTATTTCAGTGTCCTAGAAAGGAGATGCAAGAAGTTCAGTAACTATTAGGAACATTGTATTAGTTTCCCATGCAAGCAGTGTGATGCTTGCAGTGTTGCAACAAAAACGTTTACCTTATGTGGACTGAGAAATACTCAAGCTGGATTCTAAAAAGGAAGCGAAAGTAGAGATACTATCAAATATATATATTGGTTATTGGAACATACTAAAGACAATTGGAAGAAGGTCAGTATTTGCTTTATAGACTACAGTAGAGCCTTTGAATGTGTAAATCATGAGAAACGATGGATTATTCTAAAAGGAAAAATTTAAAGAAATCTTTGTGCCTCATCATTCTATTGTCCTGAGGCATAACCTATATTGTGGACAAGAAGCTACTGCTAGAACAGAATATAGAGAAACAAACTGGTTTTCCCTATGCAAAGGTGTCAGGGATGTATTTTATATCCCTGTTTTTTCAATCTACACTAGAATATATAATATGGAAAGCTGGGTAAATCCAGATGATGGAGGAGTAAATATCAGTGGAAGAAATACCAATATTTTAATATATGCAGGTGACATTAGATTACTGACAGAAAGCAGAATATTTGAAATGATTTCTGATGAAAGTGAAATAAGAAAACTCAAAACCAGGACTGAAGTTGAAGACAAAAATCAAAGATTACACAGCTGGACTGGAAATTGGAAGGGTAAGATCATCTACAATACTGTATTCACTGTTTACAGGTGTGAAAGCTGGACAGTGAAGAAAGCATAAAGGAAGATGTCAAGGAAAATTACAGGCCTGAGCAGAATGGAGTGTATTAATGAGAAGCCGTATTGATCAGGTGTGTTAAAGCTGAGTCAGGATGACTCAGCAGTGCTGATGCAACTCATGGATGATGCAACTCAGGGATGATGTAATGTGTAATCTGATTGGTCCTGTATATGTATATACAGTATGTGTGAATTGTACAGTCAGTTGTATCTTCTTCCTGCTTGAAGATCACTTCTACACGTTATGCTGCCAGAATGATGTAAATACTGCTGTAAATACATGTTGCTGAAGGAAATGCTGCTGGACTGTGTGTGAGTTATTTCTGGACTGCCTGGACCGCGAATTACTCTGCTAAAACCCGTGATTTCCACTATAAACGCTGACAGAAGATAATTAACTAATTTGAAATACAGTACTGGAGGATTGCTTTGCAGATGTTTTGGACTGCCAGAAAGGAAGTCAGTCATAAATGAAATAAGGGCTGAACACTTTCCAGAGACAAAAATAATGAAACTGGGGCAATCATACTTTGGACACATCATGGAAAAACAGGCTGGCTGGAAAACAGAATACAGTAATGCTAGAAGTTGAAGGCAGCAAGAAAACAGGAAAGGGCAATGAGATGAGTTGATTCCATGAAGAAAACCACAGCCCTGAGTTCGCAGGAGCTGAGCAGAGATGTTAGTGATAAAACATTTTGGAGGTCACTCATTCATAGGGTTATCATAAATTGGAAACAACTTGACTGCACAAAACAACAGGTACTATTAAGGTGGCCACATTGAAATCCCACCCCCGCCGAAAGAGGAAGGATTTACATTGTTTAAAATGAAGACTGAGATGTTCAAAACAACTGTGTGCACCAATTTATATAGAAAAATGTAAATTGATTTTTAAAAATTATCATTTGCATAAAAATACATACAGCTCATCATAGGAGGGAAAACTATGGCCAGGTGGCCTGTGTGTCTGCTCGGGCTTCTGTTCTGGTGCTAAATGTCAATTCACAACTTCCCTGTTTTGCCTTTTTAAGTTTTTTTTTTTAAAAAATCTCTAAAGTAGATAACCCTTAAATAGAGGAAGCTTTCAACAGAGAACTGTACTTAGATAATCTTTAACTTAAGGAGTGCTGCCTTTAAATCAGAACATGCGGACAACATGGTACCGCTTGCCCAGATCTTGTAACATTTATTGGAGCTAATCACAAGCAGTGCTAAAGTAGAATAAACAACATCCCAAATGTTTGGTTTTCAGGGACATCCTTCTATAGACTGTGGGAATGTACTTGAGTAGTTCAAATAGGACTTCTTGCTTGAGAGAGAGACAGATATGTGCTTCTGTGTGTGGCAGAATGTGAAAGAGAAATAGGAAAGAGAGAGAAAGATGAGAGTGAGCCGTCCCCTCAAATAGAAGTTTGTTTAGTAGAGGAAGGAAAAGGAAAAGAGGAGGAGGAGTTTACCAGTGTGGGAGGAGGATATAAAAGATCAGAGGAAAGAGGGAGTTTTCAGTACAGTATATCCTGGGGAGAGAGAAGGAAAGAGGAGAAAAGTAGAGAGAGAGAGAGAAAGGTGAACAGAGAGATGAAAGAGTGTGTGGGTTATTAGAAGATTTCCCTAATTTGAAGGTAGGAGGATTACTACCTGACCCCGACTTGTCAAAGGGAAAGGGAACATTGACAGAGGCGCTAGAATGGACAGTTGTGGTCTTTCTGCGCGGACCAGGTCACTTGAGGAAGGTGATCCGACCAGACCAATCCTTCAGCCAACCACCACTGGAGGGAGTTTGGGCCAGACACCCTTGTTGCAGGACAATTTGCAGGGTTCAGAGTGCTCCGACCGGGAACGTTTTGGACCAGCCCCTCAATGAACCGTGCCAGTTTACAGTCGGAGTTCTCACCTTCACACTTTGGACAGTTGCCAGATCTCACTTGTTATGAACCCATAGAAGTTGTTGTGGAATCAAGAAATGTTAAACCAAATAAATCTGTTAATATTTCAAAAGAGGCTCAGTCGTCATTTCCCGCCAAAAGAGAGGAGCTGCTTCAAATGTCTAATGAACCCAATCACACAGAAGAGCTGTTAGAATTCCTTGTGCAAAAGAAGGAACTACAGGTGGGAGGGGAAAAAATTCCAACAAGCAAGTTCATGGAATATCTATGTTAATCTGTTACAGTAAAAACAGCAAACTGTCTTTTGGGTATGATAGCTCGGTGGTTTAGGTATCTGGATACGGAGCTAGAAGCTGAGAGTCCACTTTCCCACTGTACCTCCTTGACAGGGGCTAGGCTCGATGACTCGTGGTGTACCTATCAGCTTTGCAGTTCTAAGATGAATTATTATTATTATTATTATTATTATTATTATTATTATTATTATTATTATTATTATTATTATTATTATTATTATTATTATTATTATCATCATCATCATCATCATCATCATCATCATCATCATCATCATCATCATCATCATTATTATTATTATTATTATTATTATTATTATTATTATTATTATTATTATTATTATTATTATTATTATTATTAATTAACCTTAAAAGCTGATTTATTATAGCATAAGCTTTCATGAAATGGAGTCAAATGCATGGCACTTTTAGCAACATAGAAAAGCTTAGTAGAAACTTCTTCTCATGACTGACAACGTTATACAGATGGAAGGTGATAATGGTATGGTGTGTAGGAGTAGATACTTCCAAATTAAGTTTGGGCCCTACTTGCTACCCTGACAGTATCGCTGTGCATTTCAAGGAATATGGTACCGAACGAAAAATCCATATTCCCTATTTGAGAACCAATTGAGTATTATGGACAAGGTGTTTTGGACCAGAGAGAGTGCAGTTCAAATCCCACACTGGGTGGCAGTAGCTCTTAAATGACGTAGGATTGCAGGCGTATGGGACATAAATTTGCACAGATGTTGCATATGGTAATGCATGTTGGAAGAGATCTGTGGCCCTTGGAAATAAATTTGGGACTGGGATTTCATGGCCTAGGCCTAGAAACATCCCGGTGGGTTGACCTTGAGCAAAGATATCACCCTGTTCCTGAAGCAGCAGATTTAAGCTTGTGGTGGCTAAATAAGGACAGTAATGATAATAATAATAATGATAAAGATGTGACTAATAGACTGCTGCTGTTTAATAGCATTACCACAAATGATGTCCTCTGAGGTGGACAGTTCCTCCTGCCTAAATGAAAAGACACCCTGGCAGAACAACTGTGTGTCATCTTCCTCACAGACTGCATTGAGGAAGACAGAATTATCCCTGTGTATGCCATCTTGATGTCTTAGGAAAGGCTGGATAGAAATACGAAAGAGACAGCAGAAGCCAGCACTTGGGTGGGGGGTGGGGGAGAAACTACAAGTAATCATTTAAGGTGGGGAGGGGGGTTTCACAGTTGGGTGCATCCACTCTGCCCTGCTGCTCTTCTGTCATCTCTAAGCTGACTCCAGGTGAGATGTGCAATGCTGGCAGATGATGCCCTTCTCTCCATCTGGGGCAGGTAAAGCTGGAACAACTCTCTGGTGTCTGAGTGCTGCTGAGCTGTCATTAGTATGCAAAGAATGTGAGGGGAGTGAAAGACAGAGAAAGTGTGTGTGTGTGAGAGAGAGAGACAGAGAGAGAGAGACAGAGAGAGAGAGAAAGGCAGTTGTTTTATTCATGGCTGGTGATATTACAGACTGAGTGAAAATCACATTATCGTAATGGGAAAGTTAGAGTTGCTGAGACGATGCCCTGAAGCCTGCACGCTGATTGGGGTGTGATTGCTATCTGTATTTATATGTAGAAAGCAAAGTTCACTCTCAGTTCAAGATGGTGGCGCCTGCTTCCTTCATGCTACATAATTCTTCAGCAGGGAAAAGCCTGGAAGAGAGAGGAAGCGTGTAAGTGCTTAACCAGGCATGGGAGGGGGACGGACTTTGAGAATGCCTGGTGAGTCCCTCCCTGTCTCTCCCCACCCCATCCCATCTCCAGCTACCCCAATTCAGGTGTAATCAAGGAGATTCACTGCTATTTCCTTTTCCCTTTTTCTTTTAACCAAACAAATCTTACCAGAGTGGCAAATATACAGCTCAGTTTTACCTGCAGCTGATGAGGGAGAAATACTGAACAAAAGACTATAATTCAGAAATCATGGAGAAGAGGTTTGAAAACAATAACAGATAAAACTCTGAGTTCCCAATACAAGTTGTGACCACCCTCAATTCACTCTTCACCTGCAGAGGCTTTAACAACTGATCTGTCATGTTGGCTATCAATATTTCAAGACCTCATTGAGTCTTCTCTGCTCTTTCCTGTAGGCTGTCAAGTTTAACTAACACCTAGTGAGGAGACCTAGGGTCCGAGATGCTTGGGTTATATTCCCTGTCACCTAGGAAGAACATAGTAAAGGAAAGATCAACATGGTCCATCTATTAACCAGAGAAGGTTTGCTAATCCATCAGTTGAGCCTCGTGGCGCAGTGATTAAACCACTGTATTTCAGCCAAAACTGTGCCCACAACCTGGGGTTCAGTCCCAGGTAGCTGTCTCAAGGTTGACTCAGACTTCTATCCTTCCAATGTCGGTAAAATGAGTACCCAGCTCGCTGGGGGGGGTGCTATGTGTAGCCTGCATAATGAACTTGTAAACTGTCCAGAGAGTGCTTGAAGCACTATGGGGCGGTATATAAGCAGCACTACGCTTTGCTTTGTTAAAGAGTTGAAAGAGCCATTGAATTTTGCCCAAAATGCTTAATTTGCTCAATTTGGATATCATCAAGTCCCACCACTTTGCTGTTCCTGCCTCACCTTAAGGTTCTTCTAGTTTCACCAAGTTGAAGACATTAGAATGTTCATTGGATTCACTCTGAATATCCCTTTGATGTTTTATTTTTATTTCGCGTTGGTTGGTCTTCCCTGCCAGGAGCAGCTGGTGTGGTATTTGATCAGGAGTTATATTTGCATACATTTTATTTAGATTGTTGCACACATTTCAGGTTCTAAATATTAAACCAGAAGAGGCTAGGCTGAACCTATGTAGAACAAAAACAATGCACCTTGCCAAATGGACAAATGCTGAAGAATGTCTCCCATCGGGATTGGGCTCTAGCTCTAGCTGGACCATCTGGAAGTCCCTTAATAGCCTAAGAAATGAAGTAGGAAGATCAAAGAATAATAAAGTAAAATGGGCTTACCTGAATACAGGACAAATTTTCTGTGACTGTGGAAAAATTCAATCAATGTAGCACTTGTGTGCATGCAATTTATGCCCCGCCATCTATACAAAAGAAGATCTAGCAAAAGAAGATCTAGCAAAGCTGAGATAACAATATTGAAGTAGTCCATTTCTGTTCAAAGAGAGTCTAATCATCTTAACATGTTCATTTGTTTTTAATTTTACCTATAGTTCATATACATCCATAATTGTGCAATTGTGATACAAATAAATAAATAAACAGATAAATAAATAGATAGATAAATAGATAAACAAACAAATAAATAAATAATCATAGGAGGAGCTGCTGGAAGGAGCTTACTTTTTCCTTCACTGCCAGGAAAATAAAAATACTTGGCTCCTACTGTTGGTTCCGGTGGGATCAGAAAACTGAAGGGAAGTACAGCCATGCCTCTGTCATTGTCCAAGGCCAAGATCCAGTGAGCAGTTGAACCTCTTACCTCCCAAAGGATCACACAACAAGGAGAAGGCTAGTACTGTATAGCCGTCTCCATTGGCCAGGGAAGGACAAGCTGAAAAGAAGCTGCTTGCCTCATCGCCAGCTACCTGTTGCCATGGAACTGAAGAACTGAAGGGAAGGTGATCCACCCGGTTGGAGGCTAGTGGCTGCTGGGTTGTGTTGGCACATATGTGGGAAAAGTTACTGTAGTATAACAAATCACTGTGAGAGTCATTGAATAGAAGTGTATAGAATCATTCTTGAAATAAATCTCTATATTGACGTCAATCTACATGAATGGTGTTCCATGAGCAACCCAAAGAAGCAGCTGTGACTTCGTCCAGGAGAGGGCACTGTGGCACTAGGTAGCCAGGGTGTGGTCCTATCCAGCCCCTAATTAGAGGTAGCAAAGAGGGAACAGGATGAGGTATATGAGTGACGACAGTGCAGACTGGAAATATAGTTGCTTGCTAAGGCCATATGCAATGCTGGCACATTACACAACATAGTTTTTGCTGTCTGCTACTAGGCAGCTTCAGTGAATACAGTTTGTCAGCTACCAAATGTACCATCACTGTGTGTTACCATTTTTAAAAAATGCAGTGATGGTAGGAACTCTGTGATTAAGCTGCCTAACCAAAGCTTGAAACAGCTCCTTCTTAGGATGACCATGTTCAACATTTCTCAGGCAGCCTTGCCAGTGGCCTGTGACCATGGCTGGCTTGTAGTGGGCAGGAGGGGAGCAAGTTCTGAGAGTTTTTGTCAAAACAGTAACTGTTCCAAGCTCTGGATAAAATGCCCATTGAGGCACTCTTCCTTAACCTTTGTGCCCTTGAGATGTTTGCACCACATCATTTTAATATATTTTTTAAAAAAGTCTAATCCATTACACTTGGGATTGATGGAATTTGTAGCCTGAACATCTGGAGGATCCCACTATTGAGGCAGATTGCTGCTGTAATGATTCTGTATGCTAACTATACACTGTTTGTTCTTTGTTGTTTATGGTCTGTGTTCCCTTTTTGTGCAAAGCATGTTTTCTTTAGAACCCTTATTGTCCAGGTTCCCGTGCACTCTAAGCTGGAGGTGAGGAAAACCAGTTATCTTTGAGATGTTCCTGGATTTTAGCTCCCATAAGCCCTAGCCCACATGGCTAGTGAATGGAGAGGATGGGAGTCAACAGTTTCTGGAAGATGTAATTTTCCACTCTTGCTGTAAGCTCTATAACCACGAGTAAAGGGCAATATGCCTATGTGCATTGTATTGGATAAATGAGATGGGTGCTCCCTGAGTGGAATTTAGTGTGGCATAAAGACAGGTGAACTCATCAGAAATCTGCCCTTTGCTGGAGTTATGATGGTGAAAAAGAGGGGCAACTTTGTGGGTGTCCTAAAGGACTTTGGTAGAAGTATTTTATGCAATGGTTGTTGGAGGTTTTTCAGGCTGTTTGGCCATGTTCTTATTTTATGTGACTTCATTTCATTATTATGTATTTATTTTATTTGATTTCTGTATCACTCATCCACCTACCAAGGCCACTCTGGGTGATTCACAACAGAAAATAAGACAATAATCTACATCAACAAACCAAAATAAAATAACTACAAATAGTAAAGAAAAATAAACACACACTAAACATTATAAGCCACTTATAAACATTATGAACTTAAAATAACCCACAAAAACAAGTCATGATTTCTCTTCTTCTAGAGACATAACATTTTAATGATGCTGAAGATAGTAGTAGAATTAGCCTCTGAGCAGTCCTGTAGGGGCAGGAGGGTTTGCAGGGTTGAAGCACCATGATTTCTTTGGATGGTGGGAAAATGTTGCAGCAGTGATGTGATCTACAAACTCTCAGCTCAGATTTTCTTTTCTTTCCTTGAGTTTTGTTATGGTCCTCAGAGCATTGTCAATGAGGGATTTTTCCAGCAACAAATATATATTCATTGAAGGCCCACACAGAGGAACTGTTCCCAACAATAGATAAATAGATAGATGATCTATCTATCTATCTATCTATCTATCTATCTATCTATCTATCTATCTATCTATCTATCTATCTATCTATCTATCTATCTATCTATCTATCTATCTATCTATCTATCTATCTATCTATCTATCTATCTATCTATCTATCTATCTATCTATCTATCTATCTATCTATCTATCTATCTATCTATTGTTGGGAACTGTTCCTCTGTGTGGGCCTTCAGTATATAAATTTAACAGGTATTATTTGGTCATTGAAGGCCCACACAGAGGGGCCTCTGTGTGGGCCTTCAATGACCAAACAAGACCCGTTAAATTTACAAAAGATGAAAACTGTAGAATCAGATGGTTGCCTTTGCGATAATACCTTTCAATGCTAGGAAAAGTCAGAAAAACAAAGAGCCAGCAGTCTTGCACTGGAGTTCTGTTGTGTCCTTCCCTTTTCTCATGCAATCTCAGATTTCTCCAGAGCAAGTTCAATACGCTGATCCTTGCACTGCCCTTTGCCAGCTCTCTCTGACTGCTAGCTAGGCTGATATAGTATTCTCTTGTGGCGTTCTGCCAGCCTAGCAGACTGACATCATTGGCAATGGCTGAATGCCACTAATGAAATCCATCAGACAAGAAACAACATAAGACAACAACAAACAACAAACCAAAATTAAAGAAGACAGAAACATTGTGTCACCTTAAAGACTAGCTGCTCCATTTTAACGTGAGCTTTCATGGATCAAGCCTGAGGAGTACCACTAATGAAATATATCAGACAAGAAACAAAACAAAACAAACAAACGTTGTCTGAGGAAGTGTACTTGATCCATGAAAGCTCACATTAAATTACAGCAGTTAGTCTTTAAGGTACCACAGTGTTCATATCTTATTTGTTTATTCATTGTTCTTCTTTTCTTTTGTTTCTTGTCTGATGTGCTTGTACAAACTAACATGGCTACCACTTCAAAAACTAATGAAATACAGTAGTTTCTTTTTTGATTCTGGGAAGTGCAAGAATTGCACAAAATGAGGCAAAGTTGCAACTCCCCCCCCGAATAAAACAAGGAACTCTTAAATTAAGCGTAATCTGCCACTGCCAGTGATATAATTTCCAGTACACTGCTGTAGTTCTGCAAGAAGATACTGGCCAGTGATTATTAAGCTGTGTATTGCTGCTCTTTCACTGTGTATGTCTATTGCTGTTTGTGTGCATATGGATGCATATGGATGAACACTGTTGCCTGCATTTTTTGCCTTCCTTGGGGACGTGGTTACAAGGCGTTTATGATGCATACCTACACTTCCAAATTTACACCAGACCAATACCTTTGAGGACCTGTAGGAGGCTTGCTCCTTCCTCTGCTCTGCCATGCCACTAATTTAACCCATTGTTGCCCTTTCTGTTTATAGCATTATCCTGGCACAAGCGTAATGGAAGTTTTATTGTAAATGCCTTACAGTGATATATCTTGGATTCTGAACATAGAAGGTAACATAGTAGTGATCCTGTCTCCATCTTATGAGCAAAATTTGTGCTTAGATTTGCACTGTAACACCATTACATCACAGCTTTGGATGTTTCCCTAAGGGTATCTGTCCTTCCAGGTAATAATCACTGCACAGCTAATATTTCACTCTAGGAAAAAAAAATTCTCCTTTTCCCTGGATGAGAACATGTTCACAAGCACTAAATGAAAACCACTCCTGTTTGATCTGCTGATGCAGCTCCTCCTTTGTCAGAGCACAGGTTGTGTTGGGGTTTTATTTGCAATTTCACATGCTGTCTCTAATAGATGTGACTGGGAGGGACTTTTCTGGGCTGGGCTAATTATTTATTTATCCAGCACAAATCAATACTGTACTTCATTCTAGCTTTTGATTTCAAAGAGATCCCTGGCTTTCTGCTAAGTGCTTTTCCTTCCCTTTAGTCTGTTCGTTGCAGTTGTTTGTTTGCTGTTGATCTGTTGAGTTGGTTGCTATGTGTGTAAAGAAAGCAGCATATACAAGTTTGTGATTTCAAACAATTGTAAGGAAGGAATATTTTTAAAGAAAATTATTTATCCTATAAATGTCACAGAGTGAGTTATTGGATTTTTTAAATTTTAAACTATTTTATTATTACTCATACTTTCAAAACATACAAAACAACAAAGTAAGACATAACAAAAACAAGAAGACAACAAAAAAACTAAAGAGCCATACTACATATATTGATCAAAGGTTTTGCCATCATAGGTAATCTAATACCATCAAAGGGTTCTTGTAACTACTAGTTCGCCACAATCATTTCTTCCTGTAATGACATCCTGTCTGTTTTTGGACCCAATTGTACATTAGCTTCCAGCTTTCCTTTACAAAGTGTCTCGGTTGATCCCGTATCATCTCTGAAAGCATATCTAGTTCTGCAATATCCAGTAGTTTCTTTAATAGCTCCTGCATCAGTGTTTCTCCATTCTTCCATTTTTGGGCTCAGAGTAACCTGGCTGCTGTGTACAGTAGACTACATTTAATTTTTTTTAATCAGTGATCTCTGACAATATATTCAATAACAACATTTCAGGTTTAAAACTTCATTTTTGCTGTAATTTTTTTCTTTTTCTTTTCTTTTTCTTTTTCTTTTTTCTTTTTTTGCTTTTTCACATGACCACCATACATGATAAGTCCCTGGACATTTCCAACAAACATTGCTGGTCCCTTCTGACATTTTTGCGAATCTTACCGGAGTAAAATGCCATCTGTAAAACATTTTAAGGATGTTTTTCTCTAAGATTAACTGGTTTAATCAACTTCTAATTATCTTTCCACATTTTTGTCCAGTCATCAATATCAATATTATAGTAAAGGTTTTGTGCTCATTTGACCATCACCTCCTTCACCCTCTCATCTTCACCCTCTCATCTTCCAGGTCATACGTATACATGTATACGTCATATGTATACATTTTAAAAATTATTTTCTCTTTTGTATAGATCCATAGTTCATCCACCTGAACTTTCTCCTCAAAAAAGCCTATATTTTTATCCTTTTTATATCTTGATTCTAATTTCAGCATTGACCACCAATCTGTTGATAGATTCCATCTCTCTAATTCTTGTTTATTTTGCAGAGTTTGATCTTTAGTTAACAGGTCTTTATATGTAAGTAGAACTCACGGAAAGCAATGACAAACCTAGACAGCATCTTAAAAAGCAGAGGTATCACCTAGCCGACAAAGGCGTCAAAGCTATGGTTTTTCCAGTAGCAATGTATGGAAATGAGCGCTGGACCATAAAGAAGGCTGACCGACAAAGAATTGATGCTTTTGAATTGTGGTGCTGGAGGAGGCTCTTGAGAGTCCCCTGGACTGCAAAGAGAACAAACCTATCCATTCTGAAGGAAATCAACCCTGAGTGCTCACTGGAAGGACAGATCCTAAAGCTGAGGCTCCAATACTTTGTCCATCTCATGAGAAAAGAAGACTCCCTGGAAAAGACCCTGATGTTGGGAAAATATGAAGGCAAAAGGAGAAGGGGACGTCAGAGGACGAGATGGTTGGACAGTCATCAAAGCTACCAACATGAATTTGATCCAACTCTGGGAGGCAGTGGAAGACAGGAGGGCCTGGCATGCTCTGGTCCATGGGGTCACGAAGAGTTGGACATGACTTAACAACTAAATAGCAAAAGAACTCCTTCCTGGCTTAATACGAGAGAGTTATTAGATTTTAAGTGCCACAGAAAGGAGTGGATTTTGGGGA
Organism: Pogona vitticeps; assembly: GCF_051106095.1. NCBI lineage: Eukaryota > Metazoa > Chordata > Lepidosauria > Squamata > Agamidae > Pogona > Pogona vitticeps. Next base: position 54,099,069 of record NC_135785.1, read on the forward strand.
ACTTGTAGCTATTCTCCTCTGTAAATCTTTGTACTTCTACTACATAGCAAAAAGTTTGAGCCCATGCAGAAAGCTGTTTTCCTGTGCAAGAAGCAGCAGACTTTTATTTTCTGTTCTTTATTTGTGTGGGCTCTTCTCCCAAAGCCCACTTATTCCATGTACTATAGAACTGTTAAAATGTTTGCTATAGAAGATACTTCAGCAACTCTGTGATGAGCTTTTAATCAACTAAACAAGAAGGATGTACTGTTTATCTTCTCTTATTGATCTGTGGTATTTTAGCAGGGGAAAGAATTCTAGAATATACAACACAACTATGAATGTCCCAAAGCAAGATAGAAGGGATAGGATTAATAAAGAGCCTTCTTTGTCATCTCTGTTTACTAAATTTCTGCCTTTCCTATTTCTTCCCATTGGCAGCTCTATTTCTACTTCTTCCTTCTTTACCTTGGAACATATCCCATAAAGTATGGTAAGAACCGGTGGCACTCCAGAGGTTGTTGGATTCCAGATCTCATATTTGTTAAACATTAATCATGCTGGCCTGTGATGATGGGAACAGGAGCTCAGAAACACCTGGAAGATAAATTTGTATGAGAGCTTGTTTTGGTTTCCTCTTTGAGCTAATAGAAAAAAAACCAAAATATTAATGGTTCCTTTCTAAAGTAAAAGGTTTTCATAATAATGATAATGATAACAATAATGATAATAATAAAAGCAGCAGCAACAACAATAATCTTAGAACTGCAGAGCTGGAAGGGATTCTATGGATCACCAAGTCTAGCCTCTGTCAAGAAGAGACAGTGGGGAATTGAACACCCAGTTTCTGGCTCCACAGTTGGATACCTCAAACATTGAGCTATCTAGCACAAGTACACACACTTAGATATGTTTCATGTATTGTTCCTTTCTGGAACTTATGATTTAACTTTAACCTTTACAGTGTCCCTGCCAGTAGCACATATCTTAAATCAGGAACAGAAAAGGTTTTGTTTGGTATGCACAGGCAAAAATGGGAAATCTGTATGAACAAATGTGTAGAAATATATGAAAATTAGACATGGCTAAATACTTCTTCACATTCCCTCCTCCTCTACAGGGTGTCAATTCTAGCTTGCACATAGATGGGAATAAATGTGAACAACAGTCTGTGCCAGTGTCATGAGAGGACAAGACCTGGAAATGGCTGGAGGAAGCAGAAAAGGAGGAAGCATAAAGTTGTGACTACATTGGAAAGCTGAATTGGAACAATTTGGTTTTGCAGCAATTTGATTTGCAGTCTGTATTATGTTTGAAATTGCTATATACAGGGGCTGCAGATTGATTTGGGAGTTCACCCTTCATAATGGATGCAAGATGATCAACATTCCAACCCACAGCCTCCCTTCTTTCCTTCCTTTCTCTGGTCCTGCCTCTGCCCATTCTTCCTTCCTCTGGTCGTGCCTCTGCCCATTCTTCCTTCCTTTAGCCCTGCCTCTGCTGATCTTTTAATAGTTCACTATGAAGCTGCTTTCTCATTTAAAAGTTCAGACCACTACATGTCTCAAAAACCTTTCTGTAGAAAAATAACATGGAAAGACACTTAACAGTCTAAAAGTACAAATCATTGAAACTTTGAACAGTAATTTTTCAAAATACATCATCATCCACATGTCAGATTTCTTTAACTGGCATCACAACCTTCATCTTCCCTTCTGTTTCTCTTTCCCCCTACTTTCAAGTAACACATGCAGGAATTACCTTATCTCTGCTCACATATGGTTTTCAACTATTAGCATGATGAACTTTTACTGTATGTGTATTTTCAGACCTGTCACTTATCACGACCTGGGGTTCAAATCCCAGGTAGCCGGCTCAAGGTTGACTCAGCCTTCCATCCTTCCGAGGTCGGTAAAATGAGTACCCAGCTTGCTGGGGGGGCAATGTGTAGCCTTTATAATTAAAATTGTAAACCGCCCGGAGAGTGCTTGTAGCGCTATGGGGCGGTATATAAGTCCAATAAATAAATAAATAAATAAATAATTAGGCGCTCTAAGCTTTTGCTTGACAACAAAAGGACGTTCCCACATTTCCCATCATCTGAAACCTACTGCGTTTGGCAGGATTCAGGACTAGCATACAATTCCCACATTAAAATCACAGTCCTTCATTTTTGCATGTCTCCCACAGGTGTGAACATCATGCCCTAACAGCCTACGTTACCAAAACACCATCTACAGACACACACCCATCTTTACAAGACATATCACAACTAACTGCATGATTAGAGGAAGCAACATGCTTGCCCTAATCTTTCTAGCTTGAAAAAATAGAAGCCCCAAAGTGGCAGAGAGAAAAAAAGCCACTTTGGGAGCAAAAAGGGTTGGACCAATTTGTATTCTCCTTTGCATCACGTGGTCAGTAAAAAATAATTTGAATTCACCCATTTAATAAGCAGAGCAAATTGTGAATTATTTGACTTTGTAGCTGCACTCTCAATATAAGATGGATTGACTCCATAAAGGAAGCCAATGACCTTGCGTTTGCAAGAGCTTAGTAGGGCTGTTGGTTATAGGACATTCTGGAAGTTACTCATTCATAGGATTTCTATAAGTCTTGATGGTACTTAATGACAACATTGCAAGGACATTCAGCTCCTTGATACAGGTCAAGAAGAATCTATCCACACAGGAATTGTGTTTGTACACATGTAATTTCTGCATGTATCTGCTGTCTGTGTATGCTTATTGTTTGCCAAGCAGTCTTGAACATTATACCTTAACTGAGTACAGAGATGCCATAGGAATATTTTTAAAAAAGGTGCTAGACTGAAGTGACAAGATACAGCATAGTTTGGTGGCTCTTCCTTTTCCCAGCTCACCTTTCTGAGCACCCATCTATAATATTAAAGCACAAATGGAAACATTTTACATAGAGTTTAAAAACCACAAAGCACTTTACAACCATTATCTCAGCTGCCTTCATTCCCTTTGTCCCTTGGAGTATATGGTTGCCACCTGGCTGGTTTTAGAATAGCCTGACAGGTTCCCCCTTATTTTGTAATCCGACTTTTAAAAAACAAAACCACTACATGCTGACTAGGCTAAGGGCAATTTAAATGTTAATATTTTTAAAGAACTAACATAGAGGAACAAATTTGCCACTCTCTTAAAAGCGAGACCTTTACTTTTACTATTGACTGGTTTTAAGAATATTTTGTCAATGCTGAAAAATGCTTCTGCTTTCCCACCATTATTTGGCTGTCTTTTTGGCAATGTTAATTTAAACTGCCTTTGCCCTAAGTTTTGTCATCCTATGTTATCCCATGGCTAACACTACCATAGTGTTGAGGGGCTTTTGTAGTCACAGTGGAAGGAGAAAGGGGAGTAAATGAGAAATAAAACTGAAGGATCAGAAATGGGTGGTTATGATACTGAATGGCGCATACCACACTTCTAAAATGGCTAGGTTTGATCCATTCCAGGGGTCAGTCGTATTAGTCTCTTGCAGCAACTGCAAATATTGTTTCAGGAGCCTGATGTGGACATGATGGGGATTCCCTGAACAAGGGACATTTTTTGTATTTTTACTTTGTTTTCAACCTAGGGCTTTTGCTTTAGAGCTAAGAAGATGCCAGCACACTCCACTCTGCTCATATAACATAAGGTGAAGCGTAAGCATGGGATTCCTTCTGTGGCACATGGGGATGTACATTATTTTTAAAGCAGTCTCATCCAAATGTTTTGCCCCTGAATTCTGAAGGAGGAATTCCCACATAGCTGTGTGAACTTGGAGGATCCGTATGTGCTTGGACCCCAGCCTCAGACTTTGCTTTGCCTTTCACAGTTGCCTAAAATATCCCTTCCACTTTTCTCAGCAGGGTCTCCCCACTCTGTTTCACTTCTAAGTTCTTTCCTGTTTCCATGGTGTAACCAGACTCAGCAGCTTCTTACACCTGCTGCTACTTGCATCGCTGACTCTGCTGGAGTTAACAGATGTGAGTGTGTGATTAAATGCAAAAAAGGAAAGTTTAGTGGAGAAATGCCAGTGAGAGGGTCCCTTTTGTTGTGAAACAAGGTACGCAGCTGGAGTAAGATTTTCCCAGTGCTTTCCTCACAGACTGATATGATCACTAGGGGATTTGGGAAGAGAGGAAATGAGGGAGGAGAGTTATTAAAGAACAAGGTGTTAAATAGCTCAGCATATAAAAAGGTATCATGTCTTTGTGTATTGACACAGGATGATCTGAGGCATTACAGTTCAGTGGAGCGCCCTGTGTGTAATGGAGAACTCACTTGGGTAACTGTGGTGGTCAGTTCAGGATCACTCATTAGGAAATATGTCCCATTGGAGGCAAGAGTAGTTTCTGCATAACAGTGTTTGGAACTGGCCTCTTTCCCCATTAGCAAAGGTAACTTACAAAGTTCAACTTGCGTTCTGTATCTGAATTCACAATAGATGTTTTAGGGGCCGGGATTCCCCTTGGTGTGGTTCCGTGTTATATGCTATCAAGTCAGTGCCAAGTTATAGTTGATCCTAATAGGGCTTTCAAGGTAAGTGAGATATTTAAGGAGCAGTTTTCCCAGTTTCATCCCACCCACTCCATGTGTTTCCATGGCTGAGCGGGAACTCAAACCAGGGTATCCTAATCTGTCTCTCTATTTTCTGCACTAGCGACAGTAATCGGATGTTGCTTTGATCATTGTTTGTCATGTTCCCTTGCATCCTTTCTAAGCAGCCTCAATGATGGTATTTAGTTTGTTTTAATTAAATAAATAATACCAGGACAGATTGGGGTGATTCTAGGCTCACAAATAGAGATGGGGGTATTCATATTCGCATATGACTACAAATACCCCCCACACAGGAGGAGTTAATGAGGATCCACCCCCATGGGGCCGGATGGTCCACTCACCGATCTGCCATGGATGTGGACCGCATGATTCTACCAATGGATCCGCGGTGTGCGATCCGCTCACCACTCCTGTCAGGGGGCGGGAGGACAAGCCTCGTTGCAAAGTCAAAGAGTGGCAAGTGGATTGTACACCATGGATCCATTGGTAGAATCACGTGGTCCACATCCACGGCAGGTCAGTGAGTGGATCGTCTGGCCCTTGTTAACACCACCTGTGCGGGGGTATTCATATTCGTATACAAATACTCCCATCTCTACTCACAAATTCTATGCTAGCCTCTTTTGAGAAAGGGCATGATAGCTGGCAGTTGCTTTAGTAGGTCCTACTTCAGAGGCTCAGACAACTCCTTCCTTTTTAGATTTCACTTAATTTCAAAAAATTTAATCTTCCACCTTATCATTGGAGGTATATTTCAAAAACTGATTTGGTGATGCTCTCTGAGTGTATTTGCCCTGGCAGCATCATCAAAGGTCTATATTCTACCTAGAAAGTATGCAAGGGCCCCTGACAAACAGCTGTCACATTACTGTCAGGCCTCACATTACTGTACTAGAAGCTTCTCCCTATAATCCTTGTGAGGGCACATAACAAAGTCCTTCAAATCTACCAGCTACTGATGCCCTCTTGCTTATGCCTTTTATTATGGAAAGTTATTAAGCTGTCTAATCTTCCTCCTTGTTTCTTCTCCTCTGTCCTGCATCTTCCCACCCTACCATAAATCTTAATTGCATCTGTGATTCCCCCCTGCAGCATTAATTAATCATATTTAGGCCTCTTACCAGCTGTTGCTGCAAACCAATCCAGCCCCCCCCCCACAGCCGAAGGCAGGTGCCTATTACTTTGCATAAGCCCAACCAGGGGGAGGAGGGGATCTCCCACCCGTCAAGTGAGATACTAATTCATCTACCTTGCTTCTCAACATGCTGTCTTTCCAGTCTTGAGATGGGTCTTCCACCTTTCTTCTTCTCTGCCTGCTCAAGATTTCAGCAATTTGAAAACATGAATGTTCAAAATGACAGAGGCAAGATTTTGAGTGACAAATAACTTTTTTTTTCAGGTGGTCAAAGCAAATATAAATGGGGAGAAAATAAATATGGAACACATAATTATAGTGATGACATTACACCATGGTGCAGTCTTTGCACCAGACATTTAATACCATGGAGTATTGCATGGAGGAAACTGTGAAGGCTAGTGTGTGAATTACAGTAGCAGTTTGACAGCCACATTAGATATATGGTGGTATCTGTGTCTCTTATATTGTCACTGATCCTTCTTCCATCTCTAAATATACGTACCTGAGAGGGAGTGGCATGATGGCATATTCTTCCACTGGCCTGAGAAGCGCCAAAAGAATCCAGGGTTTATATAACAAGTGGTCCTGTTGTCACGATCATGGAACATTGGCCGTCAAAAGCAAGAGCGCATGTGAGTGAAACTGCAATGCCAGTGGATCCTTGAGCTGTAATCATGGAATCATATAGGCCTCTGTCAGTCTCTCTAATTCTGGTGGCAGGGACAGCAACCCACTCTCCCTGTAGGACTGTGATCAATATCTACAGGGGAGTAGTGAAGCAGGTCAAAGCTGTTGGGTAAGATTAGAACTAGCAACCTCCTGTTGCACAAGCCCATATATATGCCACCTCACACATATTACATTAGCTCTTTTCTTATGTGATGCTGTTTGAGGAAATTAGCCTGCTGGTAGAACTACACATACATGGAAGCAGCAGTGCAATCTGCTGCTCAGGCTACCACTTTTCTGAGAATGTTTGCTTATAGCCCAGAGGTCCAGCTTTCAACAGCCCTAGACAGCTTGCCAATGTTCAGAGAAGATGGGAGATGTAGTCCAGTGACATCCAAATGGCCACGCATTCCCAGGTGTCACTACACCTTTTTCTGGCTCAAATGTTTCCAAATCCCCACCATTTGTTCTCTTTCTCCCTCGTTTGTCTTCTCCTGCTTCTGCATCTATGCTGATGAGTTTCTATGCATTTTGTATTTGGGGTGATTCAGCCACACTGTGAGGGACAGAACCAGGTCTCCTACATTGGCCAATTCTTTTTGTAAGCTGATGCGATTTCCTCACTTCATATACACCATCGTACTTCCATTGACAGGGCGTTTTGCTCTATGGCAGGTATGATTTCCTGAAATCCATCCTATTTACACCCCCATTGAGCTCACAAGATAATCCTTCCTGTTCTTGGTTGCTAAATACACTACATGATATTTGTAGCCTACTATCATATCCTGTACTGACTCATTGTTCCCATAAACAGCACTTTAAAAATCTCTTTGTAAGTTATCCTCTCCAGCCCCCTCAGGGATCTCTTCCATTCCTCACTGAGAAGTGTACCAAACATTTAGCAAAGTTATACCTAACCTTGAAATGTTGAGAAGCTGAGTAGGTTGAGAGCAATGAGCAAGAGCATTACAGCTGTCAGGAGGATGGACAACAAATGGAGAATGCCATTAATTAGAAATGGGCCCATCTCTCTTGCTTGCTTTCTTGCCCTCTATATTTGTTGCCTAGTCCCATGTCATGTGCAGGTTAAGTCTGTTCCATCCAGACCTTGGAAAAAGTACTTGTTGTTGTTTGGATTACAACTCCCGGGGGCTATGGTGTTTGTTGGATTCTAGAAGCTATACACCAAAGATGAACTTTTCCAGGCTCTGGGCTCATTATTTCTAGGCGTCCAGCTATATTCGTGGTTATATTTGGGAACAGTAATCCCCCTCTTTTTCTCTGCTTTCCTTCCATATTCTAGGGATGCACTTCAAAGCCTAATTGTGTTTGTTTTTTTACATTCATTATTCTGTATTAACACTCCACTTTAAGTAGTTTCTTATATTTTGTAATGAAACATATTTTCTTTGATTTAAGTCTTGGTCTGTATCAGAGTTTGGACAAGCTGCTTTTTGGGGATTAAGCTCCCAGGATGCCTCAGCCAGCATGGCTGGTGGTCATTCTAGATGAGACTTTCTTGGAGCTATGGTTCAAAAGTGTAATTTCTCTGAGCACGGCAATGCATTCAGTTATCAATAGCTCCTTGATACAAGCATAGAATATATGTTTTAGCCAATTTTTGGGCCAAGAGCTAACATTTTAGAAGTTAGTGATTATATGTGTGCATTTGCACATACATGTGCTTGAGAACATGTAGTAAAATTTTGTGACATTTGAGGTAAATCTAATAAGTGTGAATTAACATCATATTACTAGTTTACTGCATCAGCCAAAGGTCAGAGCGTTAGAAGACCAAAGAATGCATGCTTCAAAATGCAAAGTATAAAGTACATGAAAGGAATAATAGTAACAGCCAGTAACAATGGCTTGTAAACTTTAATAAAACTAGACTTAGCTTTAGGAGCTGCTATGAGAGCAAATGATTATGTTAAATAATATTAACATAATTCTGAAGAACCTTATGATGAAGTAAAAATGGTTCATTTGGCAACCATTCCCCATACAGGTATTGCAGAAGGATAAGGGCAGAAAGAGGCTTTGTTGCTTTCTGTAAATAAACAGGAGAGGGATTTTAAGAAAGCAAAAACACTCATAGAAATAGGTGGCAGCTTGCCATACCTCTGTAATTGGCATGTAACACAAGATATTTAACACAAGATATTTTTTTTCTGTCCCTGTTTACATGTGCTTAACAAGTATACTTATATGATCACAAAACTCAAGGAATAGATACTGATAACTGGAAGTGCAGTATAAGGAGCTGAACTGTTGGTCCAGGTGTATCAATATTAGACAGTCCTTTTTTGGATGACAGTTCCAAGAGTATCTTGCTCATCCAGCATGGTGGGAAGCGCCACTTGCTCACTGTCACAGGGTGCAACCTATCCTGGGGTGATTCTGGCTACTTCCATTAGCTGTAAAAATCTACTGGAATCAGTAATGTTAACACTATGTAATAGTTATATATTAATCATGTATAGTCAGTAGATGCTTTACAAAAGGAGGTAACAGTGTTATGATCTAATCCAATTCAAAGATCAGCAGAAACAGTTTTTCATTAACAGGGGAAGGGTTTCTTTGAGTTCCAAACCTATGATCTGTAGACATGATTTGTCCCTTCTAGACTTATACTAATGATTATCTTTGAATACATCCTGAGTCAGGGAGTCCTGCAAGCTAATTAACAGACAGATGGCATTCAAGTTATTTAGATGGGGAATTTACAATGAGCTCATTTATGCTGCTGCTATGCTGACTTTGATTTGAGAAGTATGGATCAAAGGTTGGTGTCAGAATTAGATTTGTTGGATTTCATTTTTGTTTTGCAAAAATATGTACAATGTGTCCAGAACAGCTTGTTTTGTTTTTATTTAATTTCTTGTAGAATTTATAAACTGTTCCACATGAAATAAATTTCAAAGTGGTGTACAACGTGTACAAAACACCACTCAGAAACAAATACATACATAAATTCTTCTCCAACTCTTCCAATATGTCTGTGTGCCTCTGCTCCCAACCATCCAGGAGCAAAATGCTTCAGTACAAGGCAGTGGATGATGTATCAACTGGAGGAGGAGAAAAACAATTCATCCTACATTGCCTAAGTTGGCATACCCTTTCATGCAGTGTAATATTTATTTTATTTATTTATTTATTTATTGGACTTATATACCGCCCCATAGCGCTACAAGCACTCTCCGGGCGGTTTACAATTTAATTATACAGGCTACACATTGCCCCCCCAGCAAGCTGGGTACTCATTTTACCGACCTCGGAAGGATGGAAGGCTGAGTCAACCTTGATCCGGCTACCTGGGATTTGAACCCCAGGTCGTGAGCACAGTTTTAGCTGCAGTACAGCATTTTAACCACTGCGCCACTCCCAATATAGTGGGAGTATCTCCTTCAAGTGAGGTTCTCCTGTCTCTCCCTTGAACAAATTTTAAAATTATACTTATTCAATTTAGGTATCAGATAAGCATTGCAGTTTTACAAGTTATTATATCAACTCAGTGCTATTTCAATTTTTTAAAAAAGATGCCCACTGTCAATATAACCCTAAGACACACCTGCTACTGACCCTCCGGTTCAATATAGGTGATCATGCATGCAAGAAATATTAAAAATGTCAGTAAAAGCAGAATTGCTAACCCCCCCAACCCTTGATGGCTGAACAAAAAGCACTAAATTTCCATGAAAAAGGACCAGACTTATTTGCTTAGCTGTACATTGTATAATCAACGGAATATATATTGAATGTAACTTTGCCAAATTCGGCACAAACCACTGGGTAATTCGGAGTGTACTCATCATACTCTTTAAGAAAAAAATGTATTCAGAAATGCTTAAATCAGAATGAGTAGGTATATGTCTAATTTCAGTTTGAAGTGCATCACATAAGATTGTTGTTGCTGATACACTCGAAGCCATCCTGTAATCTAAGGACTTTTCCTCCTCTCAGGAGCTGAAGAGTATTACAGAGACAAGAAGATCAGAAAGAAAGTACTCTTTCTTCTTATCTTTTGGCTGGCTGACAATGACATTCATATTCAGGCAGGCCTTTTTAGGAGTGAAACGGGTTTGCTTTAGTTCAGGTGGATGCTTCCCCCCCTTTATGAAGTTATTTTCAGTTTTAAACTTGTTCGATTTAATTAATTTGTGCAGCATTTTAAATCAGTGGTTCTTAACCTGTGCGATATTGCCCCCCCAGGGGGCGATTTCATTTTTCAGGGGGGTGATGGAACAAAAAGGGGCGACATGGGGGCAAAGGAACAGAAGGGGGCGATATGGGAGCGATGGAGCAAGCCAAACCTGAGAAGGCGGCTGCAGCCGCGGTGCTGGCGGATCCAGCAGGCGGATCCAGAGCAGCTGTGATGGCAGCGGATCCGGTGCTGCCACCACTGCGCCACAGCAGCCGCGGGGAAGGGGGCGATGATAACTTCATCAATGGCTCAAGGGGGCATTTCTTTCAAAAACGTTAAGAACCACTGTTTTAAATGAATCTGTTTTGGAAAAAATGCACATGCAACGGTAATCAGACAAGTGGTTTAGTATATGTGTGTGGTGTTCTGTTTTATAGCCAGTAGTGTACTGGTTGTGTAAATGGTTGCTCAAATGACAGGGTGCCAAAGGTGAATGCCATTTTGCACCTTTTTTTTTCTCAACAGAATTCTGTCCTTCTTGCTTTTATGTTTTGTTGTTAAGGATCCTATTGTGGAAAATGTATATGCAATCCATCCATCCATCAAGCTATGGCAAAGCATTAGAAATTTAGGGGATGTAATGAGACCTTCATTATTACACACTCAAAACGTGATTAACAGCACCTCCAACCCACCCAAGTGTCTTAGTACTTAGGAGATTTTTTGGAGGTTGTCTCCTGTATCCAAGAAGGATGCAGGAAAAGTGCTTTCAAAAGAATGAAATTAAGTCATTCTTGGTGTACTGTAGTGGAAGATTGATTACATGTTTCACGATGCAATCACACTAACATTTATTTGTAGATTTTACTACCAATAGTATGTGAGGGCAGGAGAATACAGGCAGAGTGACTGATGACCTTCCTGACTCATAGGACTATGGGTAAAATGACAGGTGTGATGACAAGAAGCTTAGACATGATGATAGTGGTGCTGCCACTGTAAAGGGCAGGGACGCTGTGAAGGTAGAAAATTATAGACGCTGGTGTCATCACCAACTTTTCCTCTTAGCCTTTTGCTGAACCCAATTACCTTAACTGAAAGGAACGTGTTGTAATACGACAGAGTTTTCACTTTGATTAAAGACCCCCAGCCTCTTTTGCAGGTGGCACATCTCATAATTCATGGTGGAGATAGCTGAGTTTTATAACCAATGATAGACTGGGTTTGTTCTCTTCTCCCTTTCTGTCTTCTTCCCTGCATCCTTCTCGCTTTCCCCGCCTGCATCCACTTCCAGTTGAGACCAAACTGGGTTTAACTAGGCCTGAATAATTTAAGAGAGTTATTATGCTCCTGTGTTTTTCCCTTACTGTCAACTGTAAAATCCATACAGTAGCTTCGGGAAATGGGGGTAATTTGAATTGATAATAGGAAGCTCTGGAAAAAGTCATCTATTGCCGTGCAATGGTGGAGCAGATGCGTGCTAAATCTTGTATAATGAAAGAATATGCCGATGTCAATTATGTACGAAAACGACTTTACAGTGGTTTGAGGCAATGGGTTAGCATTCCGCCTGATATTATCACATAAAGAAACACCCATCAAAACCTCTCATAAATATGGAACGGCAAGTAAGATTACATTATAAATTTGAATGTTATGAATGTGTATGAGTAAGACAGATAGTAGAGGCAGGAAGGAAACTCACCTCACAACTGAATAGTAAAGAAGGACTGTATTTCAGAATTTACATAGAGACATTAAGAAGAGAATGGAGAAGCCACCAAAAAAACCCTCCTGTGCTGTGATCTTCCTTTGTTACCAAAATGCACTCCTTAAAGTTAGTTTCTGCATAGAGTATGTGTGTGCGCATGTGCTATGTGCTGTCAATTGGAACCAACTTATAGTGACCCTAGTAGGGCTTTCAAGGTAAGTGAGATCTTTAAGGAGTAGTTTTGCCAGTTCCACTCTCCCAATGTGTGTTTCTATGGCCGAGTGGAGATTTAAACCCTGTTTTCCAGGGTCCTAGTCCACCACTCTATCCACTACACCAGTGGTTCTTAACCTTGGGTTACTCAGGTGTTTTTGGACTGCAACTCCCAGAAGCCTTCACCACCAGCTGTGCTGGCTGGGATTTCTGGGAGTTGCAGTTCAAAAACACCTGAGTAACCCAAGGTTAAGAACCACTGCACTACACCACACTGGGAATTGGTTTTCTGCATATAGGCCCTTTTTAATAGTCAGCCAGAAAATGTTCATAGATGGTTCAAAAACAAAGCATAAAGGAGGATAAAGATGGGCCTTGTAGTCATTGACCCATTGCTAAGGTGATAAGATAGATAATTTTCATTCTTGCTTTTGAAAGCTTTTGATATTTTAGTTTGCCAAAACCTGCAAAACATCAAGGAACTTCAGTTAGTAGGAAGAGACTTTCACTAGAGTGTGTGTTGGGGGGAACCGCACATGGTCATTCTACACAGGATCCAATCCTGCACCTTTGCCTTTGGCTCACCAGAAGGGAATTTCTTTTCAGGGATTTGCACCATATGACCTCATGGCGAGTGTTTTTCATTACAAGAACTGTTGCGCAGTCTATGTTCACTGAGGTATAAGCCCCACTGAGATGTTTATTCAGTGTGGTTTATTGTAAGTAAAGCCCACCAAAGGTTGTAGCTTGTCACTGAACCATATAACCGCTAATCCTAATGTAGCTGGGCTTGCTTTTGAACAGTGGTAGATCTAGGCAATTCGAGGCTCTTTTAGATTGTAGTTTTTATTGCTTTATTAACTTTAATATACTGTATGGTAAATGTTTCTTGTCTTTCCTTCCTTGTGGCTGCCTGCATTTGGGCACCCTTATACAGTTGAATCATACCCTGGACATTTACTTGACAGTCAAGTTCTTATGGTATAATTGCTTTGAATAGTCACAACGGTAAAATTGTATTTTGTCAATGTCCGAGCCCTGGAAAAATGTTCTATAAATTTTATCTCAACACTACAGTTCTTGTAAAAACAAGCAAGCAAGCAAAACCCTAAAAAAAAAGCAATTAAGCAGTAAGCAAAGACCACACTGTTTATTTAAAAAATCCTAACACACATATTTTATTTTTAATATGCAGTGTTTTTGTGACACTTTGGAACAATCCTGTTGTGAAGGCAAAGTATTTATATCAAAATAAATGTATAGAAGTAAAGCCTCTGATGCTGTTTGACTTGAGCTATGACGGAATGTTTAGAAAGATAGCTGACATGGTTCTTCCAACCTAGAAGGGATTGTTGTCAGACCATCTGATGTTAAAGCCTCACAAAGGCCCAAGGGACAAGCATGGCTTGATAGGCAAGCTGGAGACTTAAGAAGAGGTCACAGCGAGCAGATAAGGTAACAGACAGGAAAGCCAGAGGCAAAGTGACTGTAAAAGTCTCCAGTGTAGATAATATGAATTGAAAAGAGGATGCTAAGAGAAGGATAGGAGGCAGGGAGAATGAAATTAGACGAGGAAAAGGCAGCAGAGAGAGAGAGAGAGCGAAGGGATGGAAGAAAGGATGGGCTAATGAGCAGAGTTTTGGGGGGCTTTAATGCACAATGCTGGCCATGCTGGCATTGGCCAGCATTGTGCATGCTGGATACTGGAAGTTGTTATGGCAAAAAATGACGTTATAAATTCTGCTCATGTTCAAAGAAGAAAGTGCACAGGCCAATTGGAAATCCAAAGGAGGCTATGATGTTGTTGTTGTTTAGTCGTTAAATCATGTCTGACTCTTCGTGACCCCATGGACCAGAGCACGCCAGGCCCTCCTGTCTTCCACTGCCTCCCAGAGTTGGGTCAAATTCATTTTGGTAGCTTGAATGACACTGTCCAACCATCTCATCCTCTGTTGTCCCCTTCTCCTCTTGCCTTCACACTTTCCCAACATCAGCGTCTTTTCCAGGGAGTCTTCTCCTCTCATGGCCAAAGTATTGGAGCCTCAGCTTTAGGATCTGTCCTTCCAGTGAGCATTCAGGGTTGATTTCCTTCAGAATGGATAGGTTTGTTCTCCTTGCAGTCCAGGGGACTCTCAAGAGTCTCCTCCAGCACCACTATTCAAAAGTATCAATTATTTGGCTGTCAGCCTTTTTTATGGTCAAAAGTAAAATCTGTCACTGCCTGTGGACCACAGCAAACTATGGCAAGTTCTTAAAGAAATGGGAGTGCCTGACCACCTTATCCATCTCCTGAGAAACCTATATGTGGGACAGGAAGCAACAGTTAGAACTGGTCATGGAACAACTGAGTGGTTCAAAATTGGGAAAGGAGTACGGCAAGGCTGTATATTGTCCCCCAGCTTATTTAACTTATATGCAGAATACATCATGCGGAAGGCTGGACTGGAAGAAACCCAAGCCGGAATTAAGATTGCCGGAAGAAATATCAACAACCTCCGATATGCAGATGATACCACTCTGATGGCGGAAAGTGAGGAGGAATTAAAGAACCTTGTAATGAGAGTGAAAGAGGAGAGTGCAAAAAACGGTCTGAAACTCAACATCAAAAAAACTAAGATCATGGCCACTGGTCCCATCACCTCCTGGGAAATCGAAGGGGAAGATATGGAGGCAGTGTCAAATTTTATCTTCCTGGGCTCCATGATCACTGCAGATGGAGACAGCAGCCCTGAAATTAAAAGGCGCCTTCTTCTTGGAAGGAAAGCGATGACAAATCTTGACAGCATCTTGAAAAGCAGAGACATCACCTTGCCAACAAAAGTCCGAATAGTCAAAGCTATGGTTTTTCCTGTCATGATGTATGGAAGTGAGAGCTGGACCATAAAGAAAGCAGACCGCCGAAGAATTGATGCCTTTGAATTGTGGTGCTGGAGGAGGCTCTTGAGAGTCCCCTGGACTGCAAGGAGAACAAACCTATCAGTTCTAAAGGAAATCAACCCTGAATGCTCACTTGAAGGACAGATCCTGAAGCTGAGGCTCCAGTACTTTGGCCATCTCATGAGAAGAAAAGAGTCCTTGGAAAAAACCTTGATGTTAGGAAGGTGTGATGGCAAGAGGAGAAGGGGACGACCGAGGATGAGATGGCTGGACAGTGTCTGCGAAGCAACCAACATGAACCTGACACAACTCCGGGAGGCAGTAGAAGACAGGAGGGCCTGGCGTGCTCTGGTCCATGGGGTCACGAAGAGTCGGACACGACTAAACGACTAAACACACACGGCCACTGTTGAGTTTTCCAAACTTGCTGGCATATTGAATGTAACACCTTAACAGCATCATCTTTTAAGATTTTAAATAGTTCAACTGGAATGCCATCACCTCCACTGGCCTTGTTGTTAGCCATGCTTTCTAAGGCCCACTTGACTTCACTCTCCAGGATGTCTGGATCAAGGTCAGCAACCACACTATCTGGGTTATCCGGGACATCCAGATCTTTCTGGTATAATTCCTCTGTGTATTCTTGCCACCGTTTCTTGATGTCTTCTGCTTCTGTGAGGTCCCTACCATTTTTGTGCTTTATCATGTCCATCTTTGCACAAAATGTTCTCCAATTTTCTTGAACAGATCTCTGGTTTTTCCCTTTCTATTATTTTTCTCTATATCTTTGCACTGTTCAATTAAGAAGGCCCTCTTGTCTCTCCTTGCTATTCTTTGGAAGTCAGCATTCAATTTTCTGTAACTTTCCCTATCTGCCTTGCATTTTGTTTCCCTTCTCTTCTCTGCTATTTGTAAGGCCTCATTGGAGAGCCACTTTGCTTTCTCGCATTTCCTTTTCTTTGGGATGGTTTTTGTTGCTGCCTCCTGTACAATGTTACGAACCTCCATCCATAGTTCTTCAGGCACTCTGTCCACTAAATCTAGTTCCTTAAATCTCTTCTTCCACTGTGTATTCATAAGGGAATTGGTTTAGATTATACCTGACTAGCCCAGTGGTTTTTCCTACTTTCTTCAGTTTAAGCTTGGATCTTGCTATAAGAAGCTGATGATCAGAGCCAAAATCAGCTCCAGGACTTGTTTTTGCGGACTCTTATAGAGCTTCTCCATCTTTGGCTGCAGAGAACATAATCAATCTGATTTCGATATTGCCCGTCTGGTCATGTCCATATGTAGACTCACCTCTTGTGTTGTTGGAAAATACTTTTTGTGATGACCAGCTTGTTCTCTTGCCAAAACTCTATTAGGATTTGCCTTGCTTCATTTTGAACGCCAAGGCCAAACTTACCTGTTGTTCCTTTTATCTGTTGATTCCCTACTTTAGCATTCCAGTCCCCTATAATGACAAGAACATCTTTCTTTGGTGTCAGTTCTAGAACATGTTGTAAGTCTTCATAGAATTGGTCAATTTCAGCCTCTTCGGCATTGGTGGTTGGTGCATAAACTTGGATTCCTGTGATGTTGAAAGGTCTGCCTTGGATTTGTATAGAAATCATTCTACCATTTTTGAAATTGTATCCCAGTACAGCCTTTCCCACTCTTTTGTTGACTATGAGGGCTACTCCAATTCTTCTGTGGGATTCTTGCCCACAGTAGTAGATATGATAGTCGTCTGAATTGAATTCACCCATTCCCATCCATTTTAGTTCACTGATGCCCAGGATGTCAGTGTTTATTCTTACCATCTCCTGTTTGACCACATCCAGCTTACCAAGGTTCATAAATCTTACATTCCATGTTCCTATGCAGTATTTTTCTTTGCAGCATTGGACTTTCCTTTCACTTCCAGGCACGTCTGCAGCTGAGCTTCCTTTTGGCTTTGGCCCAACCACTTCATCAGCTCTGGAGCTACTTTTACTTGTCCTCCGCTCTTCCTCAGTAGCATGTTGGACGCCTTCCAACCTGAGGGTCCCATCTTCCAGCGTCATATCTTTTAGCCTTTTGTTTCTGTTCATGGGGTTTTCTTGGCAAAGGTACTGGAGTGTCTTGCCAGTTCCTGCTCCAGGTGGATTGCGTTTAGTCCAAACTCTCCACTGTGACCTGTCCGTCTTGGTTATCTCTGCACGGCATAGCCCATAGCTTCTCTGAATTAG
This sequence comes from Pogona vitticeps, assembly GCF_051106095.1. Lineage (NCBI taxonomy): Eukaryota > Metazoa > Chordata > Lepidosauria > Squamata > Agamidae > Pogona > Pogona vitticeps. The sequence goes on from NC_135785.1 coordinate 54,116,587, forward strand.
AAAAGCCCCTTGACCATGACAAGGCAGCAATCCGTGAAGGGGGAGGCAATGATAGTCAAGATATATGCATGTGTATGTGCATGTGCACATGCATATGTAGATTTCACCTGCTAAAACTCATCTGCTAATTCCTTTGCTACATTCTTCTTTTTGTTTTCGTTCAGATGAGTAACAGTGTAAGATATCAAGAGTTACCCAACAATTGCTAAGGGAATAACCTTATATATGTGAATACATCTTTTTAAATGTGTGAATAAACATAAGTATATCTGGCTTGATAAATTAACTGTAGTCACGTAATCAAGCTTTTCCATTCACAATAATTTGAGTTGCTTGTTTTGTAAACGTACAGAAACTCTTGCTTCATGAACCAAAGAGATTGTTAGCAGTTAGCACCAAGGCCAGTCCCATGAGAATAACTGTCCAGGGCTCTTGGGTTCAGATATTTAACTATAAAATCAATAAGGATATGAACTTTTTAATATAAATCTGCTTTGCTATTAGATAGGAGGGGATTTTTTTATTTTTTATTTTGCGATATATGCAACTGCTTCTAAAGTAGATCTCTTTGTGCTACAGAGATGCTGCTTTTCTACAACCAAACAAAACTGGAAATGGAATTAAAATGGAAGTTCCCAGTGCTATATCTGTTATTTAGCAACATCCTTGCCTGTAGCCAAGATACTTGTATAAAGTTTATTAACAAGCAAATCCCATTTAATATAGGTCCCCACAATATTAATAAAAAGTTTTTTCCCCTACAGCTTTATCCTATTTTCTTATTTTCTATTCTTTTTACCATAAGGATAAAAGGGAAAAGGAATTAAAGAAAACTGGTAATTATAGATGCTCCCTTTTGTGGGAAACAGAAGCCACCTTATTTCAGACAGTTAATGAGGGTCAGATTCCAAAAGATAACCTGTATAGAGAATTAGAGCAGGGAAATCACCCCAGAGGGAGACCACAGCTGTGATACAAGGATATCTGCAAGCGGGATCTGAAGGCCTTAGGAATGGACCTCAACAGATGGGAAACCCTGACATCTGAGCGTTCAGCCTGGAGGCAGGCAATACATCACGGCCTCTCCCAATTTGTAGAGACACTTGTCCAGCAGGCTGAGGCAAAGAGGCAGTCCCGGAAGCAGCAAAATCAGGGAGCTGGACAGGGGACAGATTGTATTTGTCCTCATTGTGGACGGGATTGTCACTCTCGAATTGGCCTTCTCAGCCACACGAGATGGTGTCCCAAGTCCTCCATACAGAGCACATTACCATAGTCTCTCAAGACTGAAGGATGCCTAAGAATTATAATGGGATCTTCATGCATTCAGCTGTACCATACAAATGGATGTGAGGGAGAGGGGTTAATTGGCACACATTATATTGTGGCATGGCTGCTTGGGACAGCTTTATTTTCTGCTTCTCTGTTGGTGCTCTGCCCAGGAACTCTTAATACGAGATACAAGTTCAAATACAGCCCACTTTCTCCACATTTATGATAAATCTCCCTCTGAAAAAATAGATATTAATCCCCCAAAGTATTTTTTTTCCTCTGCCGTCAGGTGAGTTCTTCCAAATATTCACACTCAAAGCCTACATTTTTGGATTATAGCTTCCAAATTTGTGGAATTCTGGGGGTTATAATCCAAAAGTAACTTTTCCAAGCCCTGTCCCAAATGCATCAAGAGGCAGACTTTCAACCTTCTATGTATCTGTCCGCATCCCACTCAGTATATTCCTGGCAGTGTTGTAGACTGTGTGACCTACTTGTGTTACTTGACCGTATTGATAAGGCAACTTTTCTAGGGTGCTGCTTTGCATCACAGTATGGTCTGTCTGGTCCTGCAATTTTCCCCTTAATTAAATCTGCAATAAACTGAGGAGATCATATAGAAAGAAAGACACTTTGGACTTACTGATTCTTGAGCGGACACAAAATATTCCCATTGAAAACCCAATTCCTGAAATGGAAACAGAGGGATCTGATTATGAGATATACAAGGGTATGCTCCCAAATGACTAAATGTTCTTAGCGAGAGAGGAAAAACTCAAGGATTTGTTTTGTTTTAATTACACTTGTACACCATAATGATATCCACATAGGTGACAGAGTATGGCTTAGAAATATTACCATAAATTACTAACCATTCTTCAAGCCTTCGCCTCACATCTTATCTTATCTGATAGTGTCGGCAAGTATTTAAGAAGCTCCGTGTCATTGCTGAAAAAACTGTGAGCTGCAGTGGATAAATATTATCAGACCAATACTGGGAAAATTCACAGTTTATATCTCCACTCAGCAATGAAACTCACTTAGTCCCTTTAGCACCCCAATCCCCCTGCTCTCCTGTGACCCCTTAGAGTCTAATTTATTATAAGTTTTTGTAAATGACACTAACTCTTATATACTCTACGTGGGAGACTTCATTTTCAGAGCATCTGGCTAGGTAGGTATGTTTCTGCCAAGCAGTACAGTTCATGGGTAAGACCAGAGTTTGGATGCATTACCTTTTTGGACAACTGGTCCCTGTGTCCATGCTAACTGGAGGATTTTGGGAGCGGTAGTAAAAAAAAGTAACTACTCTAGGCTCTGGATAAGGCTAACTTTGGGGCTAGTCAAGAAAATAAGACCAACTCAAATTCGTATTTTTTATACACAGTGTGGTCTTGTGGGTAGAGTAACAGTCTAGGACTCAGGAGGACACCTACTTTCAAATCAGCCATGGAACTGTATATGGGTGGTGATTAAAGGTAATAAAACCACCTTAAATATCTCACTGACCTTGAAAACCCTTTTAGGAATGCTGTAAGTTAGTTCTGACTTGGTAGAACTCAGCACATACATTTACTAAGAATCAAAAGCAGGGAGAAATTCAGGAATAATTAGTTGTTTTAAAATATAATAATATCCAGTTAATAATAATAATAATAATAATAATAATAATAATAATAATAATAATAATAATAATAATAATAATAATAATAATGTGACATCAAGCCAATTCTGACTTACTGTGAACCTTTTTATGGGGAGTGGGAGTTACATATAGAACACCCAGAAGTGGTTCACCATTCCTTTCTTCTGAGATATCCTGGGACTGTACAGCTTGCCCAAGGATACACAGGCTGGCTCTCTTCTTGGGCAGCAAATATATGTGTATGTGTAGACAAAGCAGGATAACAGCAAATAACATGCATTTCGCATGGTGTGATTTGTTTCTTTGTTTTATAATACTGTACATTGTATGATCTCTTGGATCCCAGTTTTGTGGAAAGGACAGCATATAAAAATAAATAAATAAATACCTACCTACCTACCTACCTACCTACCTACCTACCTACCTACCTACCTACCTACCTACCTACCTACCTACCTACCTACCTACCTACCTACCTACCTACCTACCTACCATACATACATACATACATACATACATACATACATACATACATACATACATACATACATACATACATACATACATACATACATACATACATACAGTACATACATACATAATACTGAGAGCTAGCGCTGTGTTCTAAACTGAGACAAATTCTGAACTGAATTGGTCTGATTTGGATTTCTATGAGATCAGGATTGAAGCAAAGCATCCAGATTCAGGTTTGAGGCAAAACAAAGCAGATTTACAAATCAGCTTGTGTCCAGAACCCATTAATTGGATGGGGCCACAAATTCTTTCAAGTTTCTCTCTCTCTCTTTCTAAACACAATATTGGAAGGTGCCTACTACACAAACCTTTGAAGCTACCTATCTGAAATTAGGCAGGTGCACTTCTCTCTTTAGGGTCTATCATATCTCCCAATGTCATACATGTGAGAGCAAAGTCATAAAATAATCTTAGAACTTCAGAGCTGCAAGGGACCTCATGGATCATTGCCCCTGTCAAGGAGGCACACTGGGGAAACCAACTCCCAACCTCTGGCCCCACAGCTAGATACCTGTTATAGATGTTTTGGTTTTCCAAAGAAAATCAACGAGAGGCCAGTTTAGATCCAAGATACAAACCAAATGGGATGGGCTAAGAATCGCACAGGATATCCTGATTACTAAGAAAGCACTTTATGAGAGAAATGGGCCATTCCAAAGTAAAAGTTAAAGATTTTCAAAGTTGGGGGTGACTGGAGTTGTAGTCCAACAAATCTGGAGTGCACCAGGTGGGGGGAGACGGCTGTATAAGATCTTAGCTTCCAACTAGCCATTCTGTTTGGAAATGCTACTTTTTAGACAACAGTTCCCAGAACCCTCCAGTCAGCATGGTCTCTGGACATCCAGCCTAGGGGATTCTGGGAGCTATAGTCCAAAAAAGTAACTTTGCCCATTTCTGTCCAGTCATTCTCTGCACAAAGCAGTAACCTTACCTTTCTTAGGGAGAAAGCCAGCTCCTCTGAGTCGCCGCACCATCTCCTGATTTGCAAGGCTGGCAAACTGGGAGGGATTTTAATCTTGGACTTGACAAATGCAATAAAGAAAGCCATTTGATGATCTAACAGACGGAAGACACATTCACCCACCTGCAGCAGAGGAAAGGTTGGATGAGACTGTCAGAACGGCCATGATTTGTGCCAGCGATTGGAAGAGGAAGCAAAGAGAGCTCAGGCTCCCTCTGGTCCTCCTGGTCTCACATTCCTCTCTCTTTTCTCCGATAAAACAAAGATGTTGGCTCTTAAATGTAGCTAACTTAGACGGAGAATGACAGCTTATCTGTCAGGCTAACATACGACCTTGTATTGCAGTTATAGCCGGCAGCACAAAGCTGGATAATTTAATATTCTAATAGAATTTGAGCAGCCCTTAAACTAACAGGGATAACAACTCTATTAACTGGTACACTGAAGAGGGGAAAGCAAAAAAGGCATTGGGAGGGAACTAAGGATGCATCATTTTACTCTGACTTTGATCAAAGGATTCACACCACTGAGGCTCCCCAGCCCCCCCCCCCCCCAGGGTCCTGCTGCTTTCCCCTTCTATCTGCAATCTGCCCCTTAAATGAAAAGGCCTTATTGAGAAAGAACATGAAGGGAAGAGGGCTATGAGGGCTAAATGCAGAGGTGGTTTAAAATGGCAAAACTCTCCTGACTTCAAGAGAGTTTGGTTCTCACTTTCTGGAATGAAGGAGACTTTTGCCTCCTTTCTCAGTAGATTTACATCTGGTGAAAACAAATCTCAGATAAGTTACTTTAAAAAAAATTAGTTGGGGGATATTCTGAGTGTTGTAGTCCACAAAGGAAGTTTTTCTGAGCTCTGTGTCTCTCAGGACAAACTGGTTTACTACTGGAGGCCAGTATGATGCTGTGGCCACAGGGCTTAACTTTTGTTGATTTCAAATTCCTGCCCAGCTTGAAGTGAACCACTTCATTTGCTTGAACTACCTCATGGGATCAGTGTGAGAATAGTATACCTTTTCTCCTGAGATGACAAGAAAGTGATGAATGAAATCTTGTTCCTTTTCCCAAAACATAGTATAGGAAAAAATTCACCTCAGGTTATGAGATTTAAAAATTATGATAGAGAAAACACTGGGATCAAACCTTGCGGTACTTTTCTGCATGGAAATTTCACAGAACTAGGGGTGAGTTTATAGACTTCCTTTCACAGCCTTCTCCAATATGCTCCATACCTTGCAAGTACCATATTGGTGAAATGCACCAACCTTTAACAAGTCAATAAATCAGAAAATTGACGGAAGCTAGAAGTAAGTTGATATTACCTCACACCCACCCACCCGCGCCACAGACATTTTGTACCACTGAAATGGTTATAGTTGAAATTTAGCTACACATAATTTGTCTGTAACATGTAGTTAACCCCCGAACAACCTCCCTGATTTTATTTCGGCCACAGACAAGAATCTGAGCTTACAATTAAATTCTGGCCAAAGAGCGGGGAATTTGACCATGATGACAATGGAATTTTGTGACCTGTAAGTCAAAAAAGGTAATTTTTCTTATCTCTGATTATCTAGCATTTTGTTTTCTCACCAATCCTTTACTTTCTTGCTACTGATTCTGCATGTTTTCTGTATGTTTCCGTGATATTACAGGCATAGTTTTTAAGAACGTTTTTTTCATTGGAAGTGCTGAATTTGCAGCAGTGGCCACTGAGGATTAGTTAAAGCCTGGAATTCTACACCACTGTATTAAACACACAGGAGTGGGTGGAATGAAAATACCAAACTGAAGTGGCGTCCCAGGCACTGGAGTGGTTGCCTTATTATGTTCGTTCATGGAAACTGATGAAGACTTTATATCTCACGGCAGAACTGCCACAGCAGCCCCTAAAGGCAATACATTTATTGGTAAGCACTTCACTGAACAGGCCAGCAATGAAGCTAAGAAATGAGGCTTCCTATTTACATGGATTTACCAACTGGCAATGAACATGTGCTGGTGTTCCCGCTGTTTGCCTCTCTCCCACTGAGAGCTCAGAAAAAGTTACTTTTTGGCTCAGGAAGGATGACTTGGTTTCCAAGCATCCTGTGCTTGAGATGAGGGCAACCCATTGGTTTCTGCCAAATCCCAGACTGAATCAGCCCTATTTGTGTTGTGTGTTTAGTCGTTTAGTCGTGTCCGACTCTTCGTGACCCCATGGACCAGAGCACGCCAGGCCCTCCTGTCTTCTACTGCCTCCCGGAGTTGTGTCAGGTTCATGTTGGTTGCTTCGCAGACACTGTCCAGCCATCTCATCCTCGGTCGTCCCCTTCTCCTCTTGCCGTCACACTTTCCCAACATCAGGGTCTTTTCCAGGGAGTCTTTTCTTCTCATTAGATGGCCAAAGTACTGGAGCCTCAGCTTCAGGATCTGTCCTTCCAGTGAGCACTCAGGGTTGATTTCCTTTAGAACTGATAGGTTTGTTCTCCTTGCAGTCCAGGGGATTCTCAAGAGCCTCCTCCAGCACCACAATTCAAAGGCATCAATTCTTCGGCGGTCTGCTTTCTTTATGGTCCAGCTCTCACTTCCATACATCACGACAGGAAAAACCATAGCTTTGACTATTCGGACTTTTGTTGGCAAGGTGATGTCTCTGCTTTTCAAGATGCTGTCCAGATTTGTCATCGCTTTCCTCCCAAGAAGAAGGCGCCTTTTAATTTCAGGGCTGCTGTCTCCATCTGCAGTGATCATGGAGCCCAGGAAGATAAAATTTGACACTGCCTCCATATCTTCCCCTTCTATTTCCCAGGAGGTGATGGGACCAGTGGCCATGATCTTAGTTTTTTTGATGTTGAGTTTCAGACCGTTTTTTGCACTCTCCTCTTTCACTCTCATTACAAGGTTCTTTAATTCCTCCTCACTTTCTGCCATCAGAGTGGTATCATCTGCATATCGGAGGTTGTTGATATTTCTTCCGGCAATCTTAATTCCGGCTTGGGTTTCTTCCAGTCCAGCCTTCCGCATGATGTATTCTGCATATAAGTTAAATAAGCTGGGGGACAATATACAGCCTTGCCGTACTCCTTTCCCAATTTTGAACCACTCAGTTGTTCCATGACCAGTTCTAACTGTTGCTTCCTGTCCCACATATAGGTTTCTCAGGAGACAGATAAAGTGGTCAGGCACGCCCATTTCTTTAAGAACTTGCCATAGTTTGCTGTGGTCCACACAGTCAAAGGCTTTCGCATAGTCAATGAAGCAGAAGTAGATATTTTTCTGGAACTCTCTGGCTTTCTCCATAATCCAGCGCAAGTTAGCAATTTGGTCTCGAGTTCCTCTGCCTCTTCGGAATCCAGCTTGTACTTCTGGGAGTTCTCGGTCCACATACTGCTGAAGCCTACCTTGGAGGATTTTGAGCATAACCTTGCTAGCGTGTGAAATGAGTGCAATTGTACGGTAGTTGGAGCATTCTTTGGCACTGCCTTTCTTTGGGATTGGGATGTAGACTGATCTTTTCCAATCCTCTGGCCACTGTCAGCCCTATTTAGGTTACTTTAAAGGAAGTCAAGATCAAAGCAGAATGATCAGGTTCAGTTCTGGGGTGAAGCAAAATGGTTAGAGACAATTCAGGCCTATTCAACAGTTGAGACATCTGAAATGAATGGGAGAGAGCCAGACTATGGGGAGAGATTATTTGAATACAAGATGGTGGTGTGATAGGGAGGGGAAGGAAGGCACTTGCAATTTGCTCATTGGCAGGTATAACATGCTGTCTGAGGTTCTCTCTGGGTGCATTGTATGTGGGAATGGATTATGTTAAGTGATTGAATTTTGATATTCAAGTCTTTCACATATATTTTCCTTAGTTTAGCAGCTAGTGCAATACTTACAAATAATAAAACTGTTGATAGTTGTTCATTGCTCTGTGTTGCTACCTTCCCTTACTTCGCAATACTTCTTCTTGTCAATTAGAGTAGTTTTGCCTAATTCTGTGTTTGCTGATATATTTGCTGTGGCTATAGCTGTGTGTGTTTTAGAAAGTAAAATTATTATTATTATTTATTTGATTTATACCTGGCCTATCTGGACTACCAGACCACTTATTCTCTCTCTTCCAGTTCCTTTTGGCCCTGATTGCTTTTAGGATTCTGATTTGCTTTCTCCACGCCTTTGGTAGTGTTAGAACTATCAAGGAGGGGTGGGAAAGTACAGCTATTCAGATGTACCAAACAGCAACGTCTGTCAGCCCTAATTAGCACAGCCAATCGTGACAGATGATGAGACTGGCAGTCTACCAACCGGAGGACAACACAGCCTTGCCATAAAGTCACCATTCCTGTTATAAAGTCTGCATAAATCAGAGCCTTAAAATTATTTTTAGATAATGTGCTAGATGAAAAACAATTCTTCAGTAGTTAAATTAGGTAGCTTTATCCAGTTGTTTGTCTCTATTGTGCTGTAACAGATACAGTGACTGCATTCGTGTCTGCATTCGGCCATGGCAACTCATTGGCATGGACGGCACTAGTAAAACCACTCCTTGAATATCTCACTTACCTTAGGCTTGGCTTAAGTCAGATACAGTGTGACAGCATTTAAAACATACATCTAGTGTTTAGAAAGACTTTATTTAAAAACAGTGTCTCCAAATGAAATCCCATATTCAAATACTCTGCATTATTCTGTGTCTCCAGTTTTGCCGATAAATGTGGGCTGAGGGCACCATAGGAATCATTTGTTTCTTTTTCTAGTTGTCATATCTGGGAACAAAAACTTTTCTGCAGACAGTCCTTTTCTCACTTGTTTCCATCCCAGAAAGGAAAAAAAAAAAGGGGGGGGGGAAGCTAGAGAAAAAGAGAATTATGTTGTATGGGATAATAATCAAAGAGGCAGCATAAATAATGCAACATTAAATAATCCATTCAAATATACTTGATTTGCAGAGTATGCTTTTGAATTACAAATTTGGATTTTGGTTTGCTGAATCTAAATTTGGGGGAAGGGCTGCTGGGTCTCATGAAGGAGAATGAGATGAATGAGGAAAATTATATTAGTAAAAAGCTATTTTCATCTGAATTGTCAAAGCAGGGTACTGTTGACAAGGTACTGTAAAGATGTGTTATTCTGTTACCCCCATCCTTGCATAAGGAGTAAAGCTGTTAATAATGTCAGCCTCAGCATCATCATAATCTCTGGGCATCTGTATTCACCCTATTATGGAGATGAATAGGCCAGCTTATGCCCAGAAATATTGCAACTGACTCTTGGAGGACACACACATTCTAGGTCAGGCCCATTAAACTAAATCACATCTTTTAGCATTGGTTTGCAAGGGGCAAGAGACAGAGATTCTTTTCTGTTGATGAGCAACTTGTTAAGCAACAGCCCTGAACGTGGGAGAAAAAAAGAGGGGTAGGCAGTGCCACTTATTTGGGGAAATTCTCTAGGCTTGAGTTTTTGTAATGTGTGGAGTCTCGTGAGATTTTCTGGGAATATGATCAGACTCATGCTGTGTTTCATTTTAAAATATTCCCCCTTCTAACTTCCAGACCTTGTTTCATTCTGTTTGAATATTCTAGCGCCAAGTGCTTCCCTTGCCCCCAGGCTCTTCTAAACCTTAATCAAATCCCCTTTGACGAAGTGTTTTGAGCAACTAATTCCGCTTATATAAATGCTACACAGTTTTCATGTTGTGTTTCTTTTTCTTTCACTGTCCCCAAATGACCAGCCAATACGATTTCAAAAACCGAAACTCTGAGGACAATATTTATCAGACTCTTATGGGCATCATCTGTGCACAGTGTTTTCTTCATGAATATGTGGCCATATATGAGGTCTCTCTCTCTCTCTCTCCCTCTCTCTCTCCCTCTCTCTCAGAGAGCTCTGTTTGGCTGCTTGTCCAAGTAGGCATCATAATACCTGCTCAGCAGCAATGGCTTAGTGGATGTGTCTGTTCCAATCATTTTTGGCTGCTTTTTGTTTCTTACTTCCTGTTATCAGAATGTAAGGAAATCAGTTAGTGTTCCTTGCCAACAGTAGGTGGGGAGCCCTTCAGCCAAAGATTTGAATTTAATCTTAGGAAAGTTTCTCAGGACCCACATGCCAGTGATGGGGGAGGGGAGAGACACAGAGGCAACAGGATAAGACTACATATTTTAGTTTATAACGTTTACAGTCAACAACAAAACCTTGGGAGACATTTTCCAGCTTTTATAAAATGGGAAAACGCCTATATAAAAGTTGAGGACCTACCGATTACTGTGTCATAGGAAAAGAGGGGTACCCATCTGGGGAACCCCAGATGACTAGACTGGGATATCAGGAAGGCTGGATTCATCCCAGAGTCTGGGGGTTACTAGCCACCTTGCCTCAGGGACAGTACAAAAACTGAGTTGTTGAAAAGTAAGACAAGAATATATGACCCTTTATCAAAGATAGGATGTGAAATAATCAAAATGTTATAATTAAAAGAAATGGTTGTGCATTTTCAATCAGAACAGACAAAGACTAAGGGGGTAATCCGAGGTAAAGAAGGTCCCACAACAGACAGGTGGCAAAGCCAGGAATAGAATCCAGGTGTTTAGTCTGGGAAGCTCCCATGCTATTAATTGGACACCTGCAGAGCTCTTCCTTTACTCGTTTATTGGTATTCTCCCCCCCCCCTTGCTTCTGTCTGCAGTTTGCATTGTTGAAAGGCCAGAATACTGGCTGAAGGTTAGACAGATGTAGCCCTGCCCAGGCAGATCTCAAGGTGTGCACACAGCACCCATAAATAAGGAGAATGCCACTGGATGTGATCATTGTTGTGCCCTAGGGAGGGAACGGCTATTAGAGCACTTACCGACATAGCAGTGTGTTACCTTGATAAGCCTGCTGGAGCTAGCAGTGGCTACAAGAACCAGAAAATTGCTGATTACTTCCTTCCCGCTGGGGCTGTTTGGAATTACCTGCCAATGCATCCTTGCGGTGCAGTGTGTATGTGTGTTGCTCTGCACAGTGAAGGAGAGGTGTATTGGAAGGAAAGGGTTGTGCCACTCCTGTATTCCTGTGATGGATTATGGAGGAAGATCTCTCCTTGCTAATAGCTCCTTGGGCACCAAGGCACAGCTTTCTTCTATAGGGGCATTGCAGCTCATCACTTTAGAGGCAACAAACATGTTAACACTCACCTAAGGGGCTGGGGGTAGGAATCATGCCTTGCTTTACTATTAAAAAAAGAGGAAGAAAGAAAATATGCCCGACCACATGTATTTCCTAGAGCGATACGTCTGCAAGCCCCAGTTCAGCAATTCTGCAATATCCTATCCCCATGTAATGAATGAGAATAACAAAATGAATTACCCTTCAAGCTAAAACTCAACAAGTAGCTTTCAGGAAAACAAGGTTTTCAGAACATATCTTCGCCATATAAATTTTGAAAGTGGGGGTGCTAACTTCTCCATTCGGAATCCAGTCTGTCATAGGCATAGCTAACTGACAAGTAGGAATATGCACTGGGTTCAGACAAAGCCTAAAATCCAAGCTAAAATCAGACTACTTTTAAAAAATTTGGATCCTTCCTGAGGCAAAGCAGGCTTCACTCTGAAGGTAACAGAACAGACGCTGTCCTCAAGCCAAAATTCCATGCAGGCCTTGGTTTCAGAAAAGTGGGTTGGATGGGATGGGGGGAAAACATAGCATATTTGTTTGGGTTTTGTTTCTCCCCTTTTTAAATGGGTAAAAGTGAATGCACAGGCTGGGTAACTGATAGGTCCACCTTCTAATCCTAGGACAGGTTATGTATGGGACTTTCTGATCTCTGGGTTTTAGTATGGGGCAAGGAGGGAACCATGAGATAACCAGTAACTCATCAAACATTACTATGCTGTACCATTTAAAAACAGCAAAACTAATTTTCAAGTACCATAGCTCCTTAGTCCTTGCACCTATCCTTTTGAAGCATTGTATCCTATTTACTTTTAGACACATCTATGATTTGTGCCATTTCCATACAAATTTCCTCACAAACCTGAGGAGGAAAGAGGAATCAAATCAGTCACCATTAAAAAAAAGGACTTCCACAGCTATCCCACTAAAAGACTCCACGTTTGCTACCAAGAGACACCTCTATGTCTTTTATTTTCAAACAATGATCAATAGAGAACTAGAGTGATGAATATATACCTTTGAAGAAACTCATCTATTTTAAAAGGTGGTCTTACATAAAGGAAGAGGAATATCACTGCAAATTTCATCCGGTTCCAATAATAAAACAAAAGGTGGTTGGCAGTCTTTCCCCCCCCCCCCCCAGGTTTGGGATCACAGTGTGTGAGCTCACATGCATGTACATACATGTGCACACAACCCCATTCATCTGTTTGCCTCCCATTTGGCACAGTCCCCACCTACAGTGACTTCTAAGTCCGTTCAGTTTGACAAAGAGAACAAATGTTACAGCCATTTGGGAATCTTCAGTTATAGTCAGGGGAAGCCCGGCTTTGAGATTTCCAAATCAGGTTTGGAAGCTAAGTCAAATGAAAATGGTTTTGAATCAGTCTGATTAAAAGAGGATGACTTTCAGGGTTTGAACTATACATTCCTCCTCAATGGTGGCACCCATTTTTGAAAAAAAAAAGCCTTTGAAGGCAAGTTAGGTATAATGATACGTTCATACTTGCCACTAAAGCTTGGTGATTTTATTCTAAGTTCTTCTCCCATTTGTAACAGGCAGTAATGTATCCATATCTTAACAGGATATAATTATACTTTTACTCACACTGGATAACTGGTGATCAGAGGTCTGAGGAAGGGAAAACAGTATGCCATCTGGAAATAAGGACATTGCAGAAGACATGACTGAATGTGAGACGTTCACATTTCTAACAGAAAATTTGGACAATGAAGAGGCCATGCTAGCTAGAGATTCAGGAAGCCGCATTAAAAAAGTGACTTTTCCAAGTTTTAGTGGTAACTTTACTTTTATCTGCCCATAATTCAGAGCTGAAGAGGCAACTTTGAGAGGCACCTGGGAAAGGAAAGAGAGTATGGTGCCAACCCTTTGGAAGATGGTTGTAGAAGAACGAGAGGCTGGATGTCGAAATAATGGCCTTGTTTCTCTTTCAAAATGGGTATTCACCACAGAACATTTGACTGACATAAGATATTTACTAGTAGGTCTTGACAGCTGGTCATTAATACAAGGAAAAAGATGTTAAAGACGGCTGAGGTCCACCTCCCCTGCCTGCCGATCAATTGTTGAAGCCAAGTGTCACCTTACAAACAGCTTAATCCCTTTGGTCATGCTTCTCAAGTCTGGGGCCAGTTGGGCCAAGACCAAGGATTTGACAACTCTGGCTACTTGAACATCATACAGTAGGCCTTGCACAGGCATCAACCCTAGGGATGAGTGACTGACCCCCTTGACCTAGGATGCCTGCACCTGGAATTCTCTTAGGCCTCCCTGCTCTGCTCCAGATGAATGTTTTGATCTGTGCATGGCTTACCTTCTACAAGTTTCTCCACTGCTTTGAGAAGGATCAGTCAGGTTTTAACTGGATACTTGACATCTTGACAAGTGTCAGTGTTAGGTCTTAAAAGATTTTATCAGTGTGGGTGGCTTGTAAAAATAAATATACAGCAAAGCAAGTTTTCCTATCTGCATAAGTTATAGTGTAGTGTATACATTCATCTTATCTTTTCTCTGGAACCATTCCTTGTTCTGAGCTTTTCCACCAGTTCCCTAACTGTGGAGGCAGCAGCTGCTTGCCTTTACCTATAGGAAGTTAAGTCCAGCAGGAAATGTCATCATGCCAAGCCTTTATTCATGTCTTTACAAAACCATTGCACCCCGCAGCGATCAATGTCATAACAGCTTCACTTTCCTGAGGCCCAGCTGCATACCGATGTCTCAGAGCAGCCTTGTTGCCCTATACGGAAGGACCTGGACCGCCAACTAGGCGCGCTCAGAAATAGAAGCTAGGCTGGATGAACAGGCTGAATGACAGCCATCATTCTTGGTCGCTCAGGCAGCTGGCACCCCCAACTGCGCGACAGCCACCAGTCACATGTTAGTATATGATTCCCATAGAACTGGAGCTGGTGGATGGAAGATTGCAACATGACACAAAGCTGTTTGACCTTGGAAGGGGAAACAGAACAACAGTCTCTGGCAGAACTATGTAGTGGCCCCTTGATTTGGTTTGTGTCCAAATAAGGTCACAGAGATCAGGACCCAATTTGTCCTGGGCCATTTTGGAAACATGTTTACTTGGTTCATGGCTAGGTCCTTGTCAGTATTGTGTATTACTGTATTTCTGGGGGAAAGCCCATTCCTGTGAATGGGGGAATGCAAAAAGCTATAATGGTGCGTTGAGTGGGCTACAGTGTATCTCCAGAATTGCTTGTAGTAGAATTATTTGCCCACTTGTTGTCCAGACTAGATAACACAAGAAAAAGAGAATCAGGGAACAGCTACTTTGGCAGTGACACCATGTCAACAGCAAGAAAAGAAAAACTAAGAGGTGTGTGTGTGTGTGTGTGTGTGTGTGTGTGTGTGTGTGTGTGTGTGTGTGTGTGTGTGTGTGTGTGTGTGTGTGTGTGTGTGTGTGTGTGTGTGTGTGTAAAACACAGACTCTAATGTCCCAAGTGAAGTTTTCAGCTAATCACTGAAAACCCATACAAGGGCACAGACATTCATCCATATTTACATGCACACCCAGTACGAATAATGTAATACAATGTAATCAGTTCAAAAAGGGGTAGGGGAATGATACTTGAAGAAGCAGTGTCAGGCCAGACATGCTGCACAGGTGCAAACCCTACAGCTAAGCCAGATGCCACAGACAGTGGCTGAAAGAGAATGTGTATACCTTGGTAAGTTCACTCAGACAATCCCTCCAGCACTTCAGTGAGTGGAGAAGCACTTGAATTTCATTGGAGGCCAAGCTGCCAAGTTTCCTTTTCTGTTGGTG
The DNA here is from genome assembly GCF_051106095.1 of Pogona vitticeps. Taxonomy (NCBI): domain Eukaryota; kingdom Metazoa; phylum Chordata; class Lepidosauria; order Squamata; family Agamidae; genus Pogona; species Pogona vitticeps. Next base: position 54,131,927 of record NC_135785.1, read on the forward strand.
CCTGTAAAACATCTTCCTTGATATTTTCTATTTCCCTTTCCCCACTTTTAATTGTGTCACATCTTTTTTATTTTATCGTACTAAATCCCACAAAATGCTGGATTTTACATGAGGGATCTATGATGAGTGTGGTCTTTGCATGAATACCTAGGCCTCTTTTGTTACAGCTCTTGTTGATGGGGAGATGCGCAAAAAGCCTTATGTCTTAACCTTAGGGCTCAACTACATGTCACAATACTCCTGTTTTTGCGTTAGGTTTACCAAGCTTGAAATTGATTTTAAAAAATTCAGCTACATGACATACAGCTAAGCATGCATGATATTCCTTTTAAGTCTGATTTCTCGACCAGAAAGGTGCCCTTCAGTCAGATCTCTCCAACACTAATGTGTATTCAGATCTAACCAAAGAATATAATAACAATTTCTGACTTTACCCTTGTTTGTGGTGGTGGTTGATCATTACAGAGATGTTTAACTTCCAAAATCAATTATAAATTTGTTGAGATATTTCAGAAACAGGATGATGTACAACTTTACTTTCTTTCATTATGCATCTGAGATAAGTGAGAGAAAAGACAGCCTACCAAAACTAAAAGCCAAGACAGTCTGTCCATGTGATAGGGGAGCTCAATTATTGTGCTCAACTGGTATAAAGTCAGTGTAAGAGGGAGGAAAAAAGTATGTCAATCAAGGGAAGCACAACATATTTGTAACTAGATCATGTATTTGACTTCAGCTGGGTTAATAACCCATTAGTTCTGCCCCCCCCCTTTGTACTCTATTTCTCTTCTTCTTTGACCAAACTCTACTCCTGCCGTTAGTAGTTTTCCTTCCTTCCAGTACATGGTCACTGATATTTAACAGTACTAACACCCAATAACAGAGACATGGGACTGCTTATTTAAAAATTTGGGATACTGATTTTGCAACTGTAATTACTACAGTTAACAGAATGGTTAGTTTCAGCTGATTTTGTTTGTAAGTTTTCTTGTGTGTCAGAGTGTATCATCATCTAAGACAGTTTTTGGACATATTGATTACAATACACACTTGCTATGTGATAAATTAAAAGAAAGAGAATTGACAGAAGCCCTGTGGACAACAAACGAGTTGCTTATGGCTAAAGGGGAAGGATTTTGGAGCTGTATTTTACGAGATGCACTTAGGAGAAGAATCTAACAAATAATCGGGTGCTACTGAAAGCTAATTATCAATAGGGCCAACTGGGAAACAGTTGCCACTGAGAAAATTGATGTTGAGGTATAACCAATATGGCTGTTTAAACCGGGAAGTCCATAATGTCATGTGCTTCTAGCTGTTCTAGTTTTGGAGATCTTCAGAAAGCACCATGAAACAAACTTTCAAAAATATTTACAGTATAACACTACTTAGTTGGAGGGAAATAATCTTGTCATTTAAGTTTTCCTGAAGAGTCCAGAAAAGATCTATGGGAAGGGCTACTGAAAGTTAATTAGCAGTGTGGGCAATTGAGGCTCTTGGGGAAGCCTCAATGTCAAAATAGAGCCAACTCAGTTGTTTAAGATATAAAATCAGTAACACTCATGTAAAATTTCATGGTTCTATTTCTCTCAGTGTCTGAGAACAACAGCAAGCTTCATGAATACTTATATGATTGACTGTAGTACAGTAACAATCCTAAGCATACTAATTGACTTTTGCGTAAAAATTCTAATCTCATAATGTTAACATGCAAAATGATTTTCATTCCTTATCTCATTGATCCTAATTGCAACTATAACTTTACATGGCAGAACTTTATTATTCCCACTTTATAGACAGGGGACTAAAACAGGTTTTGTCTTACTCAACATCAGTAAGAAAATTAATAATTTCGCTCAGATTTCAACCTGAATCCAAGTCCAGCACTCTATTCTACTGTACAAGCTAAATTGATAAAGCTGACACACACAAGCAAGAAGAGCCATAAGAAAGCTTGATTCATAGTCACCTATGCATAGACCCCATGAGTATAGCTCTGAAGTGCTAGTTTTTGAATTGATCAGGCAAGCAGGACTTCCACACCCATTTAAGTTCACTAGATCCTGCATTCAAAAGCAATAAAATCATGGGGAATGGAAATCTCTTTCCTACTTTGTCAGCATTATCCAGCTACCACTTAATTGACTTATGTGAGGCTCCATGAAAAGACCTCTAAGTATGAATAAATCTGAGGGTAGGGAGTCTGCCAATGTTTGTTTGAAAAGCTTCAAGTACCTTTGAGGGGAAAAAGTACAGACAATGGAAAATCAGTCAAGTGCCAGGGGACACAGTATTGAGGGGATAATTTTACTGGAACAGGGTGTGACATAATTGGAATTGGGTAGATTGTGAAATGCATCCATTTTGAAGGATGATGGCAGTTCACATTAACTTACTTCACAGATCTTGCCCTGTGACAAGATAGGGGAGGCAGTTGCCTCAGGCAGTAGACACTTGGGAGTCAGCAAGGTGTTGGAGCTGTGCTTGTCATACAGCCTGTTCTGTGCCTCCTAAAGCTAGCCTACTACCTGCACAAGTGTGCTGGAGAAAGGTCTCCCATTGCTAGGAGTGACGTTCGAGTCATCTGAAAATGCATTCAATTCCTGTACATGGAAAGTAGTTAGGGATACTATTTCTTTTCCTTTGGCTCACTCAGGCAGCAGTATGTCTTGGGCGACTCCAGTTTCTCCATAGCATGTGACCATGGAGGAATCTGGCAATCAGCCTTAAGAAAGTATTTGCTAGCAGAGAAAGTGCGAGTTTTTGAGAGATAAACAATTTTTAAAATGAAAAATCCTCCCACTTCTCCTTAATTTTCTCTAAAAACACAGCTATTCCATGCCAAATTCTGTGTGTTGCATCTTAAATTACTTTGGATTGTTAGGGGAGTATTGTCTACATGTGCCTTCAGTTCCACCCTTTTAGAGTTTCTGAGCTTTGAGTGTCAGCTGATTTCACAGCTGCCCAGTGTACATAATGCCAGCTGTTTTTCCTGATCTGTTTTAAGTCTACTGTAGAACAAGACAAAGGAATTAACAAACTCAGACACAGACTTTTACGAAGCATAGATTACTGAAGGGCTGGATAAAAAACAGCAAAGGACAGGAGATGTGATGAAAGATGGTACCTATCTTTTCTTTGGAGACCACTTTAAATCTAACATCTGAACAAATATCTTGGGAATTCCAGGACATTTTAAACACTCCAAGGCTGCAATTCTATACCCACTCAACTGAACACTAGGGAGCTATTGTGTGGTTCATGATTCAAGTATTGAGAGTGAACCTGGGAGAACCAGGTCTAAGCCCTCATCTGTGCTATAGAATTTTTGAAGTGGACACACTTTCTTAATCTGGCCTACCTCACAAGATTTTTGTGAGGAGGAAGGAAGCCACGTACGCTGTGCACTGAAAATATGTAAATGCAATAAACAAACAAATCAGCCAAAAATTCAGCATTCCAGATGTTGCTGAGCTGCTATTCCCAGGTTTCCTTATCATTAGGGCCGACTACAGTTTCAACTCAACGAAACTGGAGGACTCCACTCTTCTCATTCCAGAAATAAATCAATATATGCATGCATATGTACATAAATAGGACTTGCTATACTTCTGAAAGGATGGATATAAGGTTACACAAGAAACCTGGGAGCTGAATGTTCATTCAGGCCCTCTGCAATTCCTTTCTCAGAATGACTTCTATACACATGTGGCTTGCAGTCTGAATATTTCAGGCTGAGGAACCTTCCCATGCTCTCCACAGGCCATTCCTGACTGTTCGTTCATTCGTTTAGTTGTTTAGTCGTGTCCGACTCTTCATGACCCCATGGACCAGAGCACGCCAGGCCCTCCTATCTTCCACTGCCTCCCGGAGTTGGGTCAGATTCATGTTGGTTGCTTCAATGACACTGTCCAGCCATCTCGTCCTCTGTCGTCCCCTTCTCCTCATGCCCTCACACTTTCCTAACATCAAGGTCTTTTCCAAGGAGTTTTCTCTTCTCATGAGATGGCCAAAGTACTGGAGCCTCAGCTTCAGGATCTATCCTTGCAGTGAGCATTCAGGCTTGATTTCCTTTAGAATTGATAGGTTTGTTCTCCTTGCAGTCCAGGGGACTCTCAAGAGCCTCCTCCAGCACCACAATTCAAAGGCATCAATTCTTCGGCGGTCTGCTTTCTTTATGGTCCAGCTACCTCAGTGTTAATGTAGACCACTCAACATGCGAGGGATACGGTGGCCTCCAGTTTCCTGCCCAAGGGCCAAGATGACTCGTGGATTCCTCTAAAGACGAGTTCCATTCCAGGATGGCCAAGGTGATCTGGGAGATATTCTCTACAATCCCTTTTGCTTCCATGCTCATGCCTAAATGTTTCATTGTCTTTTGTTCATTTAGAATAGTTATTACTGTATCTACTGTTCCGACCTAACAGGAGCCCTGAGGAGGCACAAACTGGCAGAAAGGCAGTCACAAAGACTTTGGTCTGGGTGTTAGCCCAACCTAGCTTAGCTGGCTGTAAGGAACATTGTTATCCTGGATAATAATATTAACTTTTCAGCATATAGTGCACTTCTAACCTTCTTCCGAAATGTGTATTATCTTAAAGTGTCAACATTCTATATAGAATGTATTGAATGCTGAAATAAAGAATCATAAATGTTTGGGGAAAGGAGAGAAAAGTACTTGTCTTCTACATTAATAATGAGGAGCAACTATAAAGAGATTTCTAAATGGTATGGAAAGAGAATCACAATGAGAAGAAGGAAAATGGAGCAAGAGATGTTTATAGTATTTCTAAAATTATTTTAAAGAATAAAATGCCCAAGAAATTACATTAAGAGTAGAATTAAAGTAAGGCCGCAGTGGTATGCATATGTCTGGGATTAAGTCCCATTTAACAAAAGACAAACTTCTTTCAAGTAAACATGAGTATGATTGTGATAAAAGAATGTATTCTTGAATTCAGTGGCAAGCACAAGAGACATGACTTTGTGCTGACGATCAGAAATTACACCTCTATTTATTTACTAAAGTAATTAGTTTGAAGTGGGACACATGGAGGTAAGGCTTTCTGTCTGTCAGATTTTGTCTGATCTTCTATATTGTTCCCAACATTAGATATTTAACTAAGCTTGTTGAAGTACGTATTTTTTTAAATATAGAAGGCAGTGCAAATCTGATTCCTTCCAGTAGGTGGTAGCAGTGGCATACTAAGACCTCCCAAGGAGCCTACATTGTACCCCACAGCATGATACCTATGCCACTACACTGCCATCTTGTGGAAAGGTGATGAACTCAACTCAGAAAACCTTCATGCCTTTTGTGCTGAATTGTATTATGTATGATATAGTACATTAAGAAAGCCCCCTGTATTCATTGTTAGACTGAAGTGTATTATGAAAGCCAGCTTTGCTCTTATTTCCAGGGTATAGTTCTGTTTGTTGTAGCAAAGCCAAGAAAGAATCTTGTGACACCTTAAAGATTAATAAATTGTATTTGGCATAAACTTCTGTAGACTGCAGCGTGCTTGTTCAGATGCATGAAGGAGACATAGGTTCTGCCTATTGGAAAAAAGAGAGAAGTGTGAGAAATCGCTATAGCTTAGAAACATAGGAAATTGCTGAATAGCAGATCAGATTACTCCATCTCTGCCGCCCCTGAACCTTCTAGTGAAGCATGCATTCTCTCAATGAAGTATGATCCTTATTTTATGAGCTATGACTGATCCAGAGCTGCACATCTTTTGCAAGTGTTTTGCTACCTGGGACGTACTGCAGGCAACATCCTTACCGAGCTGCTGGATTTTGGTGGCAACATGTGGTGGTGGTGGTGGGGACCCCAGCTGGCTAAAGAGCACTCTCCTGGGGGGGGGGGCGATCTGCTTTAACCCAGATGTCCCAAATCCAATGTTCACCAAACTTGGAGGGGATGACAAGGAGAGTCAACTGAAGACTCACTGCAAGTTTGGCATCTCTAACTTGTGGGGGTGGGGCTCTTCTAGCACTCCCAGGATTCCCGAATTGCACAAACCACAAAGCACATGAATTGCCAACACTGATAAAGGTTGGGTGTTTTGTTTCATTCTAGGCAGGTACATTTCCCCAAATCACCCTGAAACAAACCACGAAACAGCCCAATTCATATTCTGTTTGTTTTTTTATTTAGCTTTATGGTTTGTTTCGTGCCCATCTCTAATTAGGACCAGTACTTTGAATTGTTCCTGGAAATGGATTGGCAGCCAGAGGCACTGCCATAACAGGGCTTTAGAAAGAAAGACAGCAGAAGAGGCATGGGGCTGTAGGAATTTAGGCCCTATTCATTAAGATTTAGGACATGGACTTCAAGGTTAGATGAAGGAAGGGCAAATTCTTTGTAGGGGATATTATACCCTACTCATGTATTTTATCCCTAAGTAACAGGCTTATAGAGCCAGAGATTGGGAGTTTGAGTCTCTCCTGTGCATCCCAGGAGAAGAATTCGTTTGTGCAGCCTTGGGCAAGCTGCACAGTCCAGGGCTCCAACAGAAGAAGGAAATGGAAAACCACTTTTCAGTACTCAATACCTATAAAATTTTGGAAATGGTCTCCGTAAGCCAGAATTGACTTGATGGCATACAGTTATTTATTATGCAAATAAATAATTTTTATTATTAATGTTTTAATTATTGAGCTTCATTTATTCACATGTACAACTATGGGTGATTTTAGGGATATGGTGAGTGATGGCTGTGTATATATGTTTGTGAGTTGAACATAACAAAACACACTAGAGGAGGGAGACATGTCAATATTTTCATGCTCCTTGAAAACGTAGCCATTTTGGTGATGACAGGGGAAGACTCTGAACAGCTGAATATGTTCATAGAAGGGAGAAGGAATGCATTTCTGTTGCATTAGTCAACGGAGCTACTGATTCCTGCATTGCCATGTTGCATTGAGGGAAATGAGAGTGTGGCAACACAAAACAGTAAGGCAAGTAAGGGATTATCAGTCTGGATGTACATCAGAACACACAGCTGAGTGCATCTATTGTCAATCTGTATTATATTGCTCTTAAAGGAATACTTGCCTGAATGCACATTCTGATGCACAACCCAATGCATATTCTGGCAAAATTAGAGCAAAATTAGAGCAGGATTTAGGCTTCAGCATGATGACAAAGTTGACTTTCTAGCCTCCTCAATCTGCTTGGGAGCAGATTGAAACACCACCAAATTATCCAGAAAGCAGGGTTTTAAAGCAGGGTGGTTTCAGCACACTTCCCGCCATGACAGCATTGAAGGGCAAAAATCTAGCACCACTCTCCTATATACACAAGCGTTTTACTGGACACTTTATGCCTCTGTGCAAGTTGATTCTGAAAGCATATTCCGTGCTAAATTTGTTGGTTGTAGGTCTTTGCTAGTTTTGCTGCAGAAGCCTTAATGTAGCTTTTTGTCTCGGATTGTTGCTGGTGTGTGCCCTACTTTTATTTCATTTGTACCGATCTTTGTTTTTCACCATGGACAAGCAGAGTGTGGTGAGAGTCACCTAGAGACTGTCTCTCCCCATGAGGCCGAGGCTGCCACAGTGCATGTCAGCAATGATTTAATCAGCAAGAGAGATATAGAAACCTCCAGTACTGACATTAGGGGACAGGCAGAGGAGAGTGAAAAAGTGTGTGATATGAGATAAAGGTACAGTGTAGACCAGCCTTCCCGAACCTAATCCCTTCCAGATGTGTTGGTTTGCAGCTCCTTTCATGCCTAACCATGATCAGTGGGGGTGATGAGAGTTGTAATCTAGCATGTTTGGAGAAACCCAAGTTGCAAAAAGCTGGTGTGGATTCTGTCAGAGAGATGAGGATTAAGTTGGAGACATACATGGAGAGATTTGAAATGATGTAAATAAGGGTGTGTGCAATGGCTCAAAGCCAGGCCAAGCATCATGAATCAGAGTGCCCACGTGTCCTCTTTTTAGGGGCAAATGTTTCATCATGTGAAGGCCTACCAAACGGCAATTTTCTGTTTAAGGGAGTTGATTATTTGAAGGGTTGTCTAGTTCATTTGATTTAAATATGAAGAACCAGAAAGATGCAGTCAAAGGACATTGAAGTTCCCCATCCACAGTACATACCTGGACGGAAGACTCCGCACGCACATAAACCACCTGATTATTACCTATTTGAGCAAGATGCATTATAATTCTGTTTAAGTTATATGAACAATTTCACATTTTTCATGTGTAAATATCAGTATATACAAATGTATCCATGTGCAAATTATGGTGAAGAACAAAATCCAATGCTACCAGTTTGTGGACTTGTTGGTAAACAAGCTCTTGATTCAAGAGATATATGTATAACTGGCAACCTCTTCTTGCAAACAAAACGCTACAGTGAAAGTTAAAGATTAGATGGCAGAGAGCATAGAAATATGAAGAGAAGTCCAGCAAAGGTTTATATTCTTGTTTCTGCATTTCAATTTGTTTACTGAGAATAACTTTAGAGAAGCACATGCTGATTCAAATGATGGCATCATGTTGAATGGAGAGATTATCAGCAACATTTCATGTGCACAATATAGCTTTCTAGCTGACAAATTAGATGGCTCACAAAGGTTACTCAGTATGAAGTGAATGGTGAACATTAAAAATGAATGTTAGGAAAAGCATGTTCATGGTAGCAATCAGCCGAAGAAATGTAGATAAAAATTCTGGATGAATGTGGAATATTTGACAAATATAAATATCCTGGAACTTGGCTGAACAAATGAACAGTGAATCATAGCCATGCCAAAAAAAAGAAAAGAAAAAAAGAACACAGATTAAATTAGCTTCTTTAAGATGAATAATGTAGTACGCAACAACATTTAAAACTGGCCACAAGGATGCATGTTGTACAGTGCTGTGTATTCTCAGTTCTGCTTTATTACATGGAATTGTGATGTCTGCTTAAAAAAAGCATAGAAGCTTTTGATCTATGAATTTATCACTAACAATTTCATGGATCGAGAGAGTGGCCAGTAAAGAAGTACTAATGAAAATGAACGAATGTGGAGAAATTGTAAAACACATAAAACACAGAAAGCGAGAAAACATTCATCTTGTCGTGTAAAATGAAAAGTTCAGGTTGTCCAAAGTAAAAATGAATGAGAAATGAAAGGCAGAAAAGAGAATATGCATCAGTTCTGGTGTTGCCTTCTTCAATAGGAAAAATATGTATTTGCTTACCGAAAAATACAAAGATGAATATGTACTTAAAAAGCATGGCCAAGTAAAAAGACTAAGAAGTTATCTCAGATTGTAATTCTTTAGCTAAGAAAGTAGAAGGTGTATGCTTATGGGATTTTTTTTTAATATAGTGCAAAATAAATATTTATGTTTATATATATGAACTCTGGAAATAAACCATGTTTGACAAATAAAATTTCATGCATCTCTTCCACAAAGGTATCTTAGCTACTACTGTCATAATGGATAAATAAAATCAAGATATGGAGACAGTTTCTTCACTCAGATCTCTTGCTGAGTCCAGGACCATGGTGGGGACTAATGTTGATGGTAGTGGTGGATAGAGGTATGGATGGAAACCTGTATATCTGATATAAATCCGCCTTGCAAAGCACATTTAGTTTCAAAATGTCCAATTACAAACCTATGATACCTTTGTTCTTTCTTAATTGTAAGCTGGGTGTTAATGTCAAGGATTCTACATGCATGACTATGATCAGAGGGCCCAAGCAGTATTTATCTCTCTGTCAAAATCTATTCACACAACATGTTGGAACCTTCAGCTTTTCAATCAGCACAGTTTCTCTTTGAAATATTTAAATACAAGGAAATAGGGAAATAGTTCATTCCACAACAATATGCAGAAATTCAGTTTGCTTTTTTTTAAAGTAATATTGAGGAGATTCCTTTTTTTAATTGTTCTGATAACTTGGGTTAGGGTTAGGGTTAGGGCATGGGATACAGAAGGTAAGAGGGAAAAGAAAGGGTTGGGGTTATGGGGGAGGAGAAACAAAAATATACTAACACCCATTCTATTCATATTGCAATATCAAAATTCAAACTCTGCTTTTCTACTATTTTCTGCCTTCCACAGGCCATGCGCTTTGTCTGTTCAAATAAAGCCTAGACAAGTTACTTTTCAGGGGCTAAACTCCTAGAATTCTCTAGCCAGCTGCATCTCCTCATATGCTAGCTGGGATATTCTTTCAGTTGGATTCCAAAAAATAACTTGTCCAAGTTGGTCCCCAAAGAAAGAAGCAAATGCAAGAAGCAACCTTGAACCAATATAGATCCTGTTTTCACTGACTGCCAGTAGCTTTCCAGGATTGGCAAGCATTGCCATTTGACCAACCTCCCTGAAAATTCTGGGAATTCACCACACCCAGTGTTCTGAATACAAAACATGTGCTCCCCCATATGAAACAAAAAACCTCTTTCAAGAGCTAAGGGCAAACAGAATAACTGTATACTGTATATCTCTATTCAAGAGAAAATCTTGCTGAGTTCCATGATGGTTTGTTTATAGGATTCACGCAGCCAGTGTGGTGTAGTGGATAGAGTGATGGATTAGGACTCTTGAGAACAGGGTTCGATTCCCTGCTCAGCCATTGGGGGAGTGGAACTGGTAAAAAAAAAAAATCACCTTAAATACCCTTGAAAGCCCTGTCAGGGTCACTATAGATTGCTTTTGACTTGATGGCACACAATGGCAACAACAATGTTCCAATAGCCAAGGGATGTACAGTATCCAGCACTGAAGACACGTGTTAAGTCCAGAATTCAAGAACCTGGAGGCACTGGAATCTTCAAGGGAAGGCCAAGCACCGGAATGTCCTCTTACCTGGCTTGTTTTGTCATTTACTCGCTCTCAGACATGTAGGTATTGCTATGTAGGAGGTGGACCTGGTAGGCCGGACAGGGCATTTCCCAGATTAAAACTTCTTAATATTCCATCTAAAATGTTTTGTGACTCCCTGTTCTCGATGGAGAGAGAGAGAGAAGAGCAGAGAGAGAAAAAGATGGACAATATTCATTGGCCTTTGATGAAGGCTCCCCCTGGCTCCTTTCTTATTTTCTTTCCTCCCTCCCTCCCACCCACCTCTTTTTATTTCCTCTGGGAATGCCCCCCCCCTTCACCATGTTTTTCCTTTTAATTCCAAGGGTAGGTTTACTTGTGCGGCCTTGAGGAAGTTAACCTCTTTTAGCCTCTGTTTTTTATTTCTAAAGGAAGAAAGAAAAGAAACAGGCAAAAGCAAAGAGAAGAGGTGCGCGCACACACAATGCACAACAAACCAGAAATTCCCCAGAGGGCTGGAAGCTGGTATATTAATCTCACCCAAGCGCACGCGCAGGCACACACACACACACACATGCACACAGACGGTCTCTCTGTCAAGTCCCTTTTGTGCAGTTCTCACTCATCCTTACACCTATTCTCTGTCTCCTTGCCTTTATTTATACTAAAACTGGTGCCAGAATAAAACATCCATGTAAAATCCAATTTCCTCTGAATCTCTCTCAGAGACGAAGCCTTCAGACTGAGTAGGTAACCTCTACAGTAATTGCCTGAACCACTCCTGTTTGCTGGAAAGGTGAGATCCATTTTTCAATTATCTATCTGCTGTGACAGCAACCAGCCACCCAGCTAAGAAGAAAGGAGAGGGAAAGAGAGAGAGAGAGAGAGAGAGAGAGAGAATCCAGCCAAACAAGAGCCGTCTGTGTCAATCCCAGCAAACGGGAGGTAGGATAGATGCGGTCACAGCTCCCACCATCAATATCCTCTAATATAAATGTCAGCGATGCCATTTTACCCACACTCATTTCCCACACTGCTGATTACATTATCGTCTAATAGAGGGGGCGCCCGGTCTCACTGCTTTCTCTCCTAACCCTCCTTGCGGTAATGTGTCAATAGCCTGCCTCCATGAAACAAGTCAATTTTCTGCAGGCTTGGCAGAGGAATAAATCTGACGGATATCTGGAGAGCTGGAGATATTTATACATGCCTGCCTCCTCTTGCTCTCTTCTCCCCCCACCCACCCACCCATGTGTGTATGTGTGTGCGTGCACGCGCACAGACGCATATCTGTGTCCTCAGCAGAATTGAATGATTTTCAGCCCAGACTCAATAAGAAGAGAATTTAAAGCAGTCCCACAGCTTGGCTTCCAGTAACAGCCGTACACGTTTATTTTCTTTCGCTTAACAGGAAAGAGAGAATTATGGTGGGATTTATATGACAAGGGCAGCGCTGCCCCAGTGGTTTTTTCTCTGAGCTTTGCAAGAAGGGAAAAAGCGGGGGGGGGGGGGGGAAGAGAAGGCTACGAATGTAGCGGATATAGAGGAGGGAAAAAAGGGATCATTTTTGCAACGTTGATTTTTTGATCTTGCAAAAATGATCCCTTTTTCCCCCTTCTCCTCTATATCCGCTACATTCGTAATGTGATTTTGAAAAGTCTGCATAAAATAGGAAAAGCAGAGCTGTGTATGCTTGTGCATTTGAGCCACGATATGATGAAACAAAAGCAAGTAGCAAACCCGACGCAAGTTACAGATCAGCCTCGACAAGCACATGATATTTTCGAAGGTTTTATAAGCTGGATCAGCCCAGAGGTACCAAAGTGAAGACAGCGTTAAATGACCCCTTGTGGCATTTGTTACCACGTGTCAGAAGTTGCTTGTGCCTGGTGGTGTGGTGGCGGTGGGGCAGTTTCTGTGCAGTGGCCCTGGAAGAGAATTTCCCTGCACAGGCATTTCAGTAGGGAGGTTTTTGCTGTCCCAGAGAAAATCGTACCAATGGAGTGGAGAGCTATGCCACAGAAAGGAGTCATCACCGCACTTGGCTCTGCAGGATGTTTTGCACTACAGCCCTGTAGTCTTTTACCACAGATCCTGGGAAGTGAAGTCCAAAACATCAGGAAGGCCAAAATTTCCCCACCCAATTTATCCCATGATAATAGCTGGAACATGCAGCAATTTTTTCAAGCAACTCTGTGTGGGAAACAGGGGACAAACTTTCCATCTGGCTCCTACATGGCAGAGTCTTCCTGACCAGAAGCAACTCTGGAGCAAGTTGCCAGCAAGACAGGCCCAATAATGAGGCAGAATATGGCGCAGGGTGTGACCCCCCCCCCAAAAAGCAGCACATTGTTTTCAGTTCTTACTATTCTGCTTTTACTGTCAAAGATGGGGAGAGATACTTGTGGGACGGCCTGCCTCACATAACAAAAACAACTTACTTGGTTTGGGGTACTTTGCGTCTTTATCTGTGTGGGCAAGGAATGCCATTTCCTGCTTTTTTGTCTGACTGGCCTGGCGTTTCAACTAATTAAAGGTTTTCAAGACAACTGGATATTTTTAAATGCAGACAATTTTAAATGAATTACCCATAAATTGCTAAAATATGGGTCTAACTTCTTTAATGGAAAGAATACTTAATTAGCTGTAACTATAAAGTCACGCGATCTTTATGTGTTCTGTTTTGTATTGGAGAGCTGATACAAATATTAAATCTGTGTGCATGCCACCTTATATGAAGGGTTATATTTACTTTTTACCTGCCCTTGCAAGGGGTGGCTTGCCTCTCTCGTTTGGAACATCTAAAATCACTATCTGTTCTTCACACAGCTAGGAGTCAATGAACATAATAACACAGGGAGCATACATTAAAAGCTGGTGACCTTCATTTTTTGAGATTGGTGGATCCATGCTGGGTTTTAGTCCAACCTTTATAGGATTTGTCCAAGGTGTTGAACCTGTTTGGAGTACCTTGGACCCAGTACTTTGGGTAGCTCCTGTAAAACTGAGACTAAACTGGTTCACCATCCCTGTGAAATCAGAGCCACTACCCTCCACTAGGAATGTAAGAAGCCGATTTTATACCTAGGGTTGCCAGGTTAACAGCAGCCCATTCCTGCAGATTTGACAGCCCAGACCTGAAACTGGGAATGGATCCTTGACATGTCCCAGAGGCAGAGCCAGGAAACGGGGTGGTGGTGAATTGGATCCCCTTCTCGGCCAGCTGGTTGTGGAAACAGGAATGAAGGGAATGCAGAGTCCGGAAAAAAGAACAGTCTTCAGAGGCTAGGCAGGCAGCTAGATGTGTCTAACAGTTGTACTGATTGCTGCCTTTCCAACTAGACTTGCATCATACAGAATTTGACCTATTGCATTCATAGCTCATGGATTGTTTTTCCAAGTCCTGCTATGCTGCTGGGGCTTGTGGAAGGCTCACCATCAGCCCATTGGGAGTTTTCTTTTTAATTCCCAAACTCTGTTCTGTGTCTTCCAGAGATTCAGCAAGAGGAAAGGTCCTGGTGCTATCTTCTCTGTCTTGCTTCCAATAACACAATGGGCTGAGACAGGGCTCATCCTGTTGCTTTTAAAAGAACTTAGATGTATCTCCTTGCCTGTAGACCTGCGGAAGCACAGAAATTTCCTGAGAGTTCAGCCAGTGCCTCTTAACCAGGTGATTCTATTTATGAGATCAAATTGTTTGCCCAAGTAGCACACAATCATAGTCTGTGGTATATCTCTACTGCAAGAGAAGGCAACCTGTGGTCCTTCAGATTTTTGGAATATCCCAGTTTTTTTTGCCTACAACCATCAGACATAGCCAACGTGGTCAATAGCCAGGAATAACAGGAGTTCTGGTATAAGACCTTTTGAGGGTATGAGGTTCACTACTTTTATGTTCTGCCCAGCACTAGCTCTCCAAGGCCTTGGGCAGATTTTTTTTTAAAAAAAAAAACATCAGCTACTTTATGCCCTGACTGGATAGGTTGGGGAACTTCTCAGGCAAAAGTTGTCTTCCATCACTAAAGCTAACATCCTCCTCTTAAGGGTACCACCTGAACAACCTTTCTTGGCATAGATGAGTCAGGACCGTGTGGGCTAATGTGTGTTGCTGATGTGTGGGTGGTCCTGATTTTGCATGGTTGGTCTTTGCAAAATATCAGCAAGACCTTCGAAATAATATCAGAATATGGGTTAATAAAATGATTAATCAGGGCCTTAAACCAATAATTAGTTCCAATTAGAGCAGACTTTCTGAATCAGTTATTAAGCAGTGAGCTATCACACAAGTAAATCCTGTTCTTTCTGTGGGTCTAATCTAGCAAGGGACAAGCAATTGTAGTGAGGTCTATATCTTGGAAACCCTGCACACTAATCATCCCAGGACTAAAGATCAAACTGGTCAGAAGAACATCTACAGGAGGTATATAATGTACATGATCAGCTCTAGATTTCTCAGCATGGAGGATAAATTGATGCTACTGAGGCTGGCAGAAGGTTGACAGACCTTCTAGTGAAGTGTTACTCCATTAAGATATTCATATAAATACAGCCCACATTTTGGAACTATGAGGCATAATTTCTACCTTCATGTAACAAATAGATCAAATCACAAACTAACCTAGTACTGTAATGCAAAAATACCAAGATGGATTGTGTGTGACTAATGAACAGCTGTTACTATAGGTGTTTTTGTATTTCCATGTAAAAGAAAATGCTTGACTGGACTTTTAAAAACATGGTTAACTGAGAAAGAAGAGGCAAAACAAGAGAAGAGGTGGGGAAATATTAACTTCTGCAATATTACTTTGATTGAGCATATTTAGCCCCATGTTCTACATTAATTCAGGGCCAGCCTAAAACATTTTGCTGCCTGAGGCATTGTGGTAAATGGTGTTCCTTACCCATCTTGACAAGGAGAACTCATGGACCATAATGGGGGAGTGGTGCTTCACCACAGCATTTCAGGAGGAAGTGCCCTCTTTGCCCTGGAAACAAGCCAGTCTCACATCCTGCTAAAAGGGGACTAGGACCTCAAACCAAGGATTTCATTTTGCCAAATGAGGTAGATTCCCCCCAGAATCTGCCTCATCTCCCCTCTTCCCCATCCCTGTCAACTAATAATTCCCCTTGCCTGTCAATAAATTAAGGAACTAATAACTATTAATCTGTAGCCCTACTGCCTGAGGCAGTTACCTCACTTTGCCTAATAGAAGGGCCAGCACATGTGTACATTAAGAGTTTGAACGTAACATTTACAGCTATGTGCGCTGAAAAAGTGTGTGACTAAGGAAACAAATAAGCAATTGGCTTTCTCCCTAATTGTATCCACAGCAAGAATGACCACGAGTCACTCTTTCTCTGCCATATTTTGTCACACACAGAGAATTAGCCAAAGAGATGGTGGCATAGATCAATGCACACAAAGTGGAGTATGAAAGTAATCAGCTATCAATTAAGCATGATTGATTCCCTCAATCACAGATAAATATTAGCAAATCTTGGCTGCCAGGCAGTTCTGTGTTTATGTTTGTTCTGATATGCTAGCAGGGAATGTGCTCTGTTTTACTGAGTGCTGGCAAGTTGCCATTCCATAAATCGGATTTCTCTTGATGTGGGAACAACCAACACAATGCAGTGAGAGAACATGTGGCAAATGAGTAGTCACGGAATAAAACTACTCACTATTATTTAGGGTGCGGGAAACATTTTTAGAAAACATTTATTAGTGTTCATGGGCAGGCAGCAAGTTGCTATGAAAGTAATCCTAATTTTCAAAAGGTTCATCAAACAGGACCATATTTTTTACCCCAGATCTGGCCATATTTCTGCACCAGAAATATGTTTTTTTTAAAAACCATTGAATGTAACAATCCCTATACAGCCACTTCTGCCTTTATTTTTTGGGTGTTGAGAGGGTTTTAGGCGATTTGAAAAAGTTCTCCAAGAACCACCTATTCCTGGAGTCCTGTAGGAGCAGAAATGGGGCTTTATGATGCTCTTTTCTAATTTCTTTTGAAGGAGCTTGGCTGGGGAATTTTGGGACCTGGATTCCCCTGGGGTCCATTTCCACAGTCAAAAGCAAATCTAGCATCCTCCATCCATTGCATCCCCTGACTTTATGACCTCTAAGAGGCCCTTCTCCTCATCTTTGGTTTAGGTCCTGAAATTCCTGGGAAGTTGGATGCTGTTGACCTGCCAATCCTGTGCTGTCTCCCTGCTTAGTGGCAGGGCCAACCCTGTGCTTCAGAATAAGGGTCCATTTATTGTCTTGCTGGCTCCTTCTTTGCCTTTTACTCACAGCCACACCAGCATCCACAGCTGTGACTCATTCCCAACACAATGCAATTTCCCCACATGATTTCCCCCACATTATACCTTATATCCAGCCTCCCTCTCTTCCCCTGCAAAGCTCCCCTGTCATGCTCCTGGAGGTCAGCTGGTTGATTTTGTCAGTCTCCCGTGAATTCATCTGATTACTTGTGATGTCCCCAGATTCTCTTTTAGATCATGGCTCAATCACAGATGCAAATGACTGTTTGATACTCCAAGGTAGAACCCCTGTATTTTTTTTGTCTGGAAACTGCTCACACTAAGAACCATCCTAGACTATCTAAAGACAAAAGCTCAGACGTGGTACTGAACGATTCTATATCTGCATCTTATGAGATGAATCAGCACCTGCAAATTACAATGGCTTCCTTTCTATTCCTGAAAAATATGGCAAACCCATGGGGGATAAAAGTTGTGTTCTTGGGTTCTCTTTATTCCTACTCAGGTGTTATTTTCCCACGTATCCAAAAATCTCCCCTACATCCCTATCCCAGCTCCCTGCATCCTAAACATTTGTGTATTCAGTGGGAAAGTTTGAAGAAAGGTTCTGATTACTCACCAAGGGCTGATCTTATGGCAATGCTTCAAGTAGCACATGCAGTCCCTGCACCTGTTCCTATCATCTCCTGGTCATATGTATTTCTCTGTTGAACGAACAGAGTGGGCCATACAAGCTTCCTGCATCCCCTCAACTAGGCTGCTACCCTGTGGGAGATACTGGTCCATCATCAATGCTGAATGAAGATTGGACTGCTAGGCGGGCACTATTTCATCCTATGTGCATTGGAGAGGCATAATTGTGTTCTTAGCCTCAGGCAGCAAAATGGCTTGGGCTGATCTCAAGTGTTATATTATCCTGTTCCTTTTTGACCATTACTGAATTCCAGTTCATTTCCAGACTCAATTCACCTTGTAGGTTTTGGGCTAGAAAGCTCATCACAGTTTGGTTTTCCAATGCACAGAGGCACTTCCTAGGACCTTCAGTAAAGACCTTTCCTCAAACGTCTTCTTACTCTGAAGGATGGAGTGTGAGAAACAAATTGTGGAATACACATTTCTAAGGCCCTGCCTCTTTTAAAATCTTCTCAGGCCTTTTAACATTCCAAGTTCTTAACTTTTTAAATATAATTTTGCTATTAGCAGAAACATTTATAATGTGTGTAAGCTAATATACAAGCTATGGATGGTTTCAAAAAGAAAGTATTGTATGAGTGCTTTCTCTGCATTAAGTGATCTGTCATTCAAATCTTCTGTTATTCAGTGGCTTGAAGACCTGGCAACTCTGTCAGTGTTGGGAGATAAAGGCATAGAGATAACAACCCCACAGGGATACATTTTTAGACACTGTGAAGCCTTCCCTAGAAGCTTATGTATGGATTTTTTTAAAAAAAGGATTATTGTACTTCTCCCTGTGTGTTGTCTTTTCATCGTCTTTTGCATGATAAAAATACATTTAATTAAAAAAAAGAAAAGCAAGGCACTAGGCTACCTGCCTGCTCACCCTCTTCCTCTCATCCCCTGATGATGATGATGATGATGATGAGTGTGTGTGTGTGGGGGGGTGTTAGTCGGCTCTTGTCTGGTCGAGACTCTCCGTGTCTGTGGAGGAAGAGGGGATATTGAGCAGGGAAGCAGAAGGCAATGGTGACAGGAATCTGCCGGCACCCCTCGCCCTGCCTCCCAGCACACAAAATGCTGACATTTCCTTTTTGTTTCAGCTGACAGCAAGCACCTGGCATGCTGAGCACAATATTGCTGCTGCTGCTGTGGCGGCGGTGGCAAGCTAAGTCTCTCCCCTTCCATCCCCCCCCCCAAACGCACACTTTATCCAGCACGCGCGCGCGCGCGCACACACACAACCCTCTTCCCTGCAGGTTTAAATAAATGCAAACATATGCTGCCATTAATGGGAGAATCACTCCTGTAAACACGAGTTCCTTTTTATTCATGGCTTCCTCTCCTCTCCCCCTGCCAAGTCCTCAGGGAGAAGAGAGGTCAAGTAGGGACTCTTCTCCTCCTTTTATTTAAACCCTCCCCACCCCACCCCCCCTTCTCGGGCCCTGAATGGGCAAGAGGAAAAATGAATTAAGCTAATTGGTGCGAGGGGGAGCTGGGACAATAGCCAGCCGAGCCCTTCTGGGGATTCGCCGACTAGGAAGAGCAGCATCGATTCAGCCACACAGGACTTCATTTTCCTTGACGGATCCTTTGAATGGGTCTTTCTGGCACTAAAAAGAGAAAGGGGCAAGGGGGGGGGAATGCTGTCTCTCGCGCAGCCCCACCAGGCAAATGGAAAGGGAGCCGACTGCAAGAGCGCAGGCCGGCGACCCGGCCACTCTGCGCCAGGGGGAGTCGCTCGGGATGAGGCGCAAAATGGTGAGCTTTGCGTGTCGCCCTAGAGAAATCTCCCCTTTGTGACTTTGGCAATTGGCGTTGCAACAGAGCATAGCTCGCCCCATTTCGAAGGCTCGACATGGCACATGTTTGGAAACGAAGGAAAACAAATATGCATAAACCCATAAGTACCTTTCGTAATGGAAAGACATAGATGGCTATTCCTTTAAGAAAAGCACACAAATACCTCGGTGAGGGAAAACAAATATACTTTAGGGCAGGGCTGGGCACATGCCTATTTTTGCCACCAGACTCGCAATGGCCTCGCAACACGGCTAAACGGAAAACGGATGTAACTAGCCCTTTCCTTCTGATTTTGTAAAAAAACCCACACATTTTGGTGGTGGAGTCTGGGAGGAGCCAGGAGGGGGTCAGGGTCCACATGAATGGCTATGGGGCTTTATGATTCCCAGGCCCTGTTTTAGGAAGAATATGTACAGAATTTTCGCAAGTATCCGTGATGGATAGGAGATGGTAAATCTCAGAACCCAGCATTGAATTGGGAAAGGATGGGAATACCACTGAGATTGAGAGAAATGAGGAAAAAAAAAGGAAAGAAGAAAGAAAAAAGAGGAAGTGAAAGAAGAAACTGACAGATTTTTCACAGTCCATTTCAGAGCAGCCTTCTTTGTTCCCATCCTTTGACTCAGATTGCCACAGTAGTCTGCCATTGTTCTGTGAAGCTGGCTTTCTGAACTGGACATGTGCTGTTTTCCTGCCCTCAGTCCTCTGTGCAGCTGGGTCAAATATAAAGAAATGGACAAAATGCTAAGCTAGAAGGGTTTTCTTGATCATTGGGTGGTGAACTGTGAGAACTGGGTGGTTCACTGGTACAGTTTTTTGAAGCTGGAATGGATGTGCAGACCCCATTAGGGTGATCATCAATGCCAAGAATTAATCTAGTTACCAATATGCTCCAGTTAGATCAGATGCCAGAAAACGATACCTGGCATTCCTAGGTTTCAATGTGCCAACTTAAAAACAATAAAATAAAATACTGCTGACACCTTGACTGTACAACTAAAAAGATTCCTGACACCCACTTGTTAATCAAAACTAGGATTGCTGGTTCTTCCTGAAATGGCCGTCAACCAGAATGAAATACGTCCTCTCATGCAATTGTATGAGGGCTCCTGAAGGGCCTGGAAGAGCTTCCCACTTCCCTCCCTGCAGAGGTCCTAATAAGATATGTCCCAAAACGTAGGGAGCTGATGGCCTATGAGCATGCTAGGTATGGGCCCAGTCCTAGCATTGCCTAGGTTTGCCACTAACAAAGCAGATGTGAGCATTGACCCTTACCTCCATCTTGACAACAGGTCTCAGTGGACCCTGGGAAGATTTATGCTAGGAAGGCTGATGAAGATAAGGCAAGGCACAGTGGCAGAGATGGAAAAACAATGACAATGATAACAACCCTGCCTGCAGGGCCCGTTTCAGTCACGTCTCACTGAAGAAGCCCACCAGCATGACTGGAGCCCAATGGAGCAGCATAAAACAGGGTAGCAAGCCAGGACTTATTTTGGTGTTGTGATGGGGAATGGCAGAACCTCTGTTGTGCAGCTTCACACCCCCCCCCAAAATCCAATACCTGGGGTGACTACCTCCAGTTGGTTAATGATATCTGACATCCTTTCACTTCGCAGCTGCAGTGGTGAAAGTGGTAATGGTCTCACGAGGTCTAGACTTGGCTCCAAGTCTAAACACAGTACTCTTAATAATCCAAGCTTAATCTGGCAAAGTCCAGCAATCCTAGTCCACAAATAGTTTGTGAATTTCTGGACTGGAACCTGCAAGGTTCGCAACCTTCTGAAGTACTCTTCTAGAATCTAAATGAGAGCATGGAAGTAAGCCATTTAAATATAACATGGCTGCTTAATGACATCACATATCTGCTTGAAGCAATGGAGTCTCAAGATATTACTTTTTCTTGATGTGAGAATTGAGGTTTCAACTACTACTCATTGTGCAAGTGGAGAAAGCAAGCTGGTGGAGTTGACTGGTGAAAAAAGAAATACCAATGAAAATATTATTCCCAAGTCAAGTTACTCATCCACCCATGCTGAATACTGACTCATTACCATCCCCTTTCTTGAACCAAAAATCCATGTGAGAGAGGACTAACACAGCTTTTTGGTGATTGTCATGGTAGCTTCCTGGAAATGCTAATGGTGGGATTTCCAGGAGCACTCTAGGTTGCTACAACCTTAGCAGCAGAACACTGGAGTATTCAAATGTAATAACTGTAGAGCACTCCCTAAAATCCAGCCACTAGTACTTCCATTTTTAGTGGCACTAAAAGATGGCTGGCTGCTCCCCCTCTTTGAAGTTCTGAAGGGGGCTTTAGAGTGGTAGGTCATGACCTCCAGAAAGGAGTAAGGGAAAATTATTAATACATAACACAATGAGTTACTACCACAGCTCCTGGAAGGTTAATGATAATGACCTAAACATTGCCCAAGATAACAAATAACAGAGACTTCCTTTTTTGAGTAATGTTTTCAGCTTTGATGTAGTTGGTGGAGAATGGCTGGCGATTAGCTACATTGGCAATAGATAAAGTCACATGAGGAAAATAAGATATTGGCTGCATGTCATTTAATTCTTTGAAGGAAAAAGAACCTGTTGCATGGGGACCTGATCTAATGTAGTTGAACAGCTCACCTTGTCCCGAAAAGAAAGAAAGAAGAAGAAAAACACTCAGGATTAAAATATTCATTAATGTTTGAAACACATGTTAAAAGGAAAAAAGAATTAACATGGCTCTACTCAAAATAAATTCCTAAGTCTTAAGAAGTTTTATAAAATAGGAGGATGATTTAGCATAAGAAAATAAATCATTGCATGGTAAATAGATTGGCAATCTTATACTAGTTCCTGAAAGGGGGAATGGAGCCACTGAGCAGGATGCAGCTTGATCCTACACATCTTAACCTCAAAGGAAGTCTCATGACTGCAGTAGTATGCAGAACACTAGATTACCATACAGTGCAGGGTGGCTATATGTCTGACCTTACACCAGGCAGTCCATTATCTGAAGGAATAGTGTATTTAAATACCTGCCATGTCCATGCTTGTTTTCCGAGTTTGCACCTGGATTGTTGACTGAGCAGGAATAAGAGTCACCTGGTCACTCCTCCCCACTATAGATATATGTTTTTATATACTGTATATATCAGTATATAAATTTTAGCTATAATTACTAAATTGATGTGTGATCATATGGAAATGTGCCAGTCTGTGTCTACTTTTCAAGTGGTGCCCGGAAGTGACTACATTGAGACAAATACAGAGAATTGTGCCAAACCTAGGAATTAATGAACAGCCATTGATAGTCCTGCCTTTATATATCTGTCGTCTTTTCCATAGCCCTGACCTCATCCTATGGAAGTGAGTGCCAATGAACAAAGCCAGATGATGGACAGTTGTAAAGAAATGTTTCTTCATCTTAAAACTTGTTAGAATGTTAATTTTACCAGGTGCCTTCTTCTGCTGTTTAAACAAATATTCCCAATTTATGTGTTCAGAGCTCCAGCAAAAGTGAACAAACTTCTTATGTATTCTTCCAAAACCTGAATGTCCTTCTTTAGCCTCTCCCCATTTTATGCCTCTTATCTAACAGAATGATGAGGTGGAAAGGGGTAGCTAATTAAGGAATTAATTAATCCCACACTTTCTTCCCAACAAAGGGCAGGAACATACATGCCAAATGTATGTCATGGTAGCAGCTGCCAGAAACCACAAATGGGGCCACAGGGAGATTGTGGTCTTTTTCATAATGCATTTGCCACTGGGAACATCATAAGAACATAACAAGAGCCTCCTGAAGCAGGCTCAGAGCACATTTGGTTCAGCATCCTGTTCAGAACGTGGATGAGTTTACGGTTTTTGGACTACCATTCCCAGAATTCCACAGTCACCATAGCCAGTGGCCATGCTGGCTGGCTAGGAAATTCTCTGAGCTCTAGAGCAAAAAACAGCATTTCCAAACTATAAGCCATCTCCTATAAACCTATGAGCTGGACAGGAAAGCAATGGCCTTTTCCAATTTTATAGGACCAGTATACATCCTTTTGTTATTATGAATTATTATTATTGGAAGACTTATATTCTGAGCCTGTAAAAGTTACTTTTCTTTTATCATAACTTGCAGAATCCTCTGGCAGCATAGTCACTGATTGTACGGGATACTAGGAATTATAGTAAAAAGGTAACTTTTCCAAGCTTTTTATATTATCCATGAATTTGCCTTAAAGAAAAAAAAACTTAAGCTAGTGGCCATCCCCACATTTTGTACAAGTTAATTTAACTGGATAACTACATGTACTGTGAAACAGGGGCTTCTTTTTAGCTATCTTAAATATATCACTCATCAGTTTCTTGGGGGGATCCTTAGTTCTAATATTACAGCGGGGAAAAAATCTATCCATCCTATCTGTCATTCACAAGTCTATCATGGCCTGATATGAAGGGCATATAGTGCTCCATTCAATGTATATCCCAGATCTGACTAGCAAATAGTCCTATTGACTTTACTGGAAAATCAAAATGGCAGTAACTTTGTCTGCTGGCATAAATGAATTCTGTAGAATTAGGGAATACACCTACCAAATTTGAAACAGTTAACTTCAAGAGTTGTGTAACAGGCACCTTAAAATTTACTTTTTCAAACATAAAAATAAATCCCACCTACCCAAAGAAAAACACCTAAAAACCAAAAGCAGAAGTTGTTGTATTCTTCTTAGCAGTTTTGGCAGTAGAAACAAAGAGAAAACATAGTAGAACTGCACATTGAAGATCACATCATCTGGAGCTCCTGTAGATTTCCATGGATGCGGCAGTGTGGCTGCATAGCAATATCAAGATCTGGAAGAACTTGGCAGCATCTTGAGCCCCATCAAATCCTATGACTGAAGCAGAGCAGCTGCAGAATGAAAGACTTCACTGGAAGCATCCTGAAACTCATCTGCTGTTTGGTTGCCTCTTTACCCAGTAAAGAACTGGAATTTGGAGGTGAAATGTCCCACCCCTGGTCCATAAGTTGCTTCTGGGTTTAGTGCTACTTTGAGTATGAGCCTCGAGGCACAGTGATTAAACTGTGGTAAGGTAAAGGTAAAGGTTCCCCTTGACATTTTAGTCAGTCGTGTCTGACTCTATGGCGTGGTGCTCATCCCCATCTCCAAGCCGTAGAGCCAGCATTTGTCTGTAGACAGTTTCTGTGGCCACGTGGCCAGTGTGACTAGACATGGAACGCTGTTACCTTCCCACTGAGGTGGTACCTATTTATCTACTTGCATTTACATGCTTTTGAACTGCTAGGTTGGCAGGAACTGGGACAAGCGATGGGAGCTCACTCTGTCACGTGGATTCGATCTTACAACTGCTGGTCTTCTGACCCTCCAGCACAGAGGCTTCTGCGGTTTAACCCGCAGCACCACCACATCCCTTTAAACTGCTGTACTGCAGCCAAAACTGTGCTCATGACCTGGGGTTGAATCCCAGGTAGCCACCTCAAGGTTGACTCATCCTTCAGCCCTTCCAAGGTCAGTAAAATGAGTACTCAGCTGCAGGTGGGTGGGTGACAATTTGTAGGCTGCATAATTAACTTGTAAACTCCCCAGAGAGTGCTTGAAGTGCTATGGGGCAGTATATAAGCAGCCTTTGCTTTTTTTTTCTCCTTCTTTCACCATTTCTTAGGAGAATCTGTTTTCTGTTCTGTAGAACTTCCTCCTGTGTATGTGGACTGTTTGGTGCCCCAATAGTTTGCCTCTGAAATGAAGCACAGCACACAGATGTCAGAAAGCAAAGGGAAATGGCAACCAGCTGTGGAAAGCTGTAGGCCTGCAGCATTTGCAAACCAACTTGAGTTCTGAAGATCTAAAACAGTGGGACCGTGTCCTATCATTCTATGGCATACAGTTACGTCATTGGATATAGAATGTAGTTATTGCCATGTCTGGGACTACAGAAACAGTGTCCACACACAAACACAGACCCACACACCACTGTCTGTGTGCATTTGTGGCTACAACGTATTTGTGGTTATTTCTAGTCCTCTATTTTTTTTCATCACTTGGTTAGTCAGCTATCCCCAAAGCAAATTCTTCCTCTATGTAGGAGCCAAGATGCTCGGTCACAATCACAATTATAAATGACTACTATGTTTTCACAATGGCCATAAGCCACATGAAATTCACCTGCAGCTGTGAAATGGCTTTTAATCTTTGCTAGAGAAAGCAGTCCTCTGCTGTTGTATAGTTTCAGCTATGCCCACAACCATTCTGGAAGGGAAGTACATAAGAATGGATTATAAATCCAACCTTTGTCTTTGAATGGTCAAACTGAGGATCTTCCATATTATCTATTTTATTAAAGATTCTGTGTCCAGTTAAGAAAGTACTGTATGTATTTCATGCCATTTCTGGACAACATTGCTATTCCTGCCCCCTTCAGCCTAAGAATATCTGATTGCCACTAAAAGCATGGGGGGAAATACTTCAGCTTGTGTAGCAAACCAACAACAACAATGGAGACATTTACAAAGAGTCAGAGTCATTTACAAAGAGTATTGTCAATGCTTTTAATAATTGTTTCGCAGGGATCTAGTGGTGCTGCGGGTTAAACCACAGAAGACTCTGCACTGCAATGTCAGAAGACCAGCAGTCGTAAGATCGAATCCACACAACAGAGTAAGCTCCCGTCGCTTCTCCCAGCTCCTGCCAACCTAGCAGTTTGAAAGCATGTAAAAATGTGAGTAGATAAATGGGTACTGTACCACCATGGTGGGAAGGTAACAGCGTTCCATGTCTAGTCGCGCTGGCCACATGACCACAGAAACTGTCTTTGGACAAACACTGGCTCTATGGCTTAGAAACGGGGATGAGCACCTTATAAAATTACATCCTGGCATCTAAAAAAAAAAAAATTATAACATACCTTAAAGCATGATGGCTAATTCCTCTTCATGGAACAAGTGATCACAGAAGCAGCCAGATTAGCAGGCTGTAAATTGTCATATGGAAAATACCTTGGCCAGCAGGACAATATACTACTTATGGAAGTTGGATGAAAAGGACAGGACCAAGGGAATGGTTGTGAAGAAGTCTATGTGTCCATGGCAGCCAAATTTGTGTATTGTGTGCACCACTTATAATAGCAAGAAAGGGAAGCAGACTGCTAACTATATACATTTTGATAAAACTTTTCCTTCATGTGGTTTATTTTTTAAATATCATGTGGCAAAATAACTATCAGGAATATATACCTTGACTTGACTCAGTGAAAGCTGTCATCTGAAGTGTTGCAGCAAATGGAGCAGCAAATTTGCAAGGCTTGATTCTCTCTCTCTCTCTCTCTCTCTCTTGTGAGTTTATCATTGGCTGATGGCCTTTATAATTTTTGTATAGTTCATTATTTAATTTTGAAAAGGCCCAGAATTTGATTTTTTTTAAAAATGCAACCAGAAGGATAAGTGCATAGAAGCACAGTTATTTGTTTGGAAGACAACATCCAGCATCTCTCAAGACTTGCTATGGATTCTGAGAGTTGTAGTCCAAAATGTAACTTCTCTCTAAACTTCATATTGAGACCTACAAAATGGATCAGCTCCATTCCTCTTCCATCTGGTTTTGGGTGTGGTGAAGGATGTGTTAGCCAGTCAGGGATAAGATACCAATTATCCATTGTAAGGGCAAGACACCCCTGGATCTGCCCTTGATGAGCCCTAAAATATATGCATAATAGATATCTGAAATGAAATATACCTCCAGCCATTGGCAGCCTGGAGCATTTTGCACAGAGACTGGATGGGATGGAGAGCAAGCCCTGTGCCTCCTTTCAATTAATGTGGCACTTGCCTCTGTGCACTGCTACTGAGCATCGCCTTTATGCAGACTCTCATCCCTTCCCCCGCCCCCACAACCCGCTATCCTCCATGGAGAACCCTCCTTTTGTCTCTTATCTCTAGACCTTCTGCAAGCCTGTCAGCCTGGGATGCCTGTCTCCAGCTGGGAGCAGTTGGGCGGCCAGCCTATCAGAGGGCGTTCAGAGGCATAACTCCAGATCCTAAATGACACTTTGGCATCATTTCCCTGATGTTCTGCCTTCTCCTTCCCTGGGTTTTTTATAATGTGTCTTTCCACTGATCGTTGCTGGTAATGAGGCCCCGCCTAATTGCCATTCAGTAAACTCCAGTTAAATTAACAGCTTCATCGGATGAGCATCAACATCTGCTCTGTGACAGCCACTGCTCTCCCCCATCTCCCAGCCCTGATGCCCATGACATTCAATCTATTGACTGACAGCCAGCAAAGCAAAACCTTGCACTCTCTGTGGCCTGAACTGTCACCCGGTTGCCTGTGCCTCTCCTTCTCTGCACATGTCATTTTATTTTTAAAAAACTGCACATATATACCTGACAAACAGGTTGGACCATATATATATATATGGTCCAACAAAAGTAGCATTTCCAGGCTCTGTTTCAAATATGTATATGAATAACCAGACATGCTGGAAGGAGAACTGATGGTTGCCAAAAGGTATGGTAACCACAAAAATTAATGGATCTCACTGTGTTGATACCCTGTGCTGGCTTTGGCATCACAAATGCCAGAAAGAGATGTGACAGCAGCTTAAGGAGGTGTCAAGGAATGCCAGTAGATACCACCCAGCAGCCTGTACTGACCATTCTTGAGAAGAGCTGGGCAGAATATTGGGGCAGCCCAGCTGTTGGGGCAACCCAGCTGGGAATATCCCCTTCCCCCATTAGGAGATTGGCTGGAGAGACTGTACCAGAGGATCTAGTGCTGGGAACTGAGGCCCTCTGCAGATTGTTTACCTGCCTTTGTAACCAAACCGGCAGCCAATAAAGTTAAATCCTGTTTATACTAGCTATCTGGAGCCCATTCCATGGGGCTGATTACTGTGGACACTTTGAACTTGTATGGGCTTTGACTGGGTAGATGACACAATTAGAGTGCAGAATAACCCATTTGGCCATAATTCTATGTGTTTCCCTCTAGTGGTAGGAATTTTTAAAAGCAGATCTGAAGATGATCAGAGAATGGCATAGACCCCAGGAAAGGAAGGAGTCAAAATACCTTCTTTAAGAGTACAAGGCAGGCTGGCATGATCTTTATGTCCTTTATCCTGGTACAGAATGGGTCAGGGAGCTTCTGCACAATCCTGGCATATTTCCCTTCCTTAAAAACAGCAATTCAAAGGGGACCTACCAAGAGTCTAGGAATTGAAGGAAGGAATGATGACGTTGGGTGAATTATTTGCCCCTTCCTTCTCCAGTCATTTTCAGCTCACATTCAGAAGCTGGGAAAGTGACTTTTCTGCCTGACTGGGGCTCTGAAAGTCCCATAGACAGCATTCTACATATATTGCTTCCTTCTCATCCCAAGAACCTGGGATGTGGTGCACTTGAACTGCAGCAGCACGTACCACACATTTGTAAATAAACTTCAGCTAATATTAAGAGAGTGTTTTCTGCATAGGAAGGCCAAGCAAGCCATTTGAAAAGGTCACCTACATTATCAACTCCACATCTAATTAGTTACTGCCTATCTGTAATGAAGGCTTATTCCTAGAGAGCTCTCAGGAAGAAAGAATCATCGCAAAGCGCTGTAAAAGGAATTTTCGGGGTTTCAACATGAATATTGAATTACATATAGAGAATAGCTATTTCAAGAAACAGAATGTCTTTAGTAGTATTTATTAACTTGCATGTTTTTTATTTGTATGAGAAAGATAGGTATATCTGGAGACAACAGCGAAATAAAATGTGTTAACAAGCTGCCACACCTCTTTCAGTAGATGAATAGTTCAAATGCATGATTTGAACATTTCAGGTAGCCCACAACCTTAAACAGAGAAAGTTTGATGGGGCTCTTCTGATGATTGTGTTCTAAATCAAGCTGACAGATGTTATAAAACACCTGGAAAATCACCACCACCATCAAATAATCATCACAATCATCATCTTCATAATCATCATGTTCATCCTAGAGATGCTACTTTGTTTTTGGAGATTTTTCTCTGCCTCCATTGTCTTCTTCTAGGAAAAACAACATGTAAGACCTCATGATTTAAAGGGAAATCTATAGGTGAGCTGCAGTGAGGAAATAGTTCAGCTTCAGGCCCATTTCTGTTGGTAACCCAGTATGAGCCATCCTGGCACTAAGCACTCAGTGGGTGCTAACTGATCTCTTCTCCTTGTCCCCTCACTTGGTCACTTAATAATGAGCCTGGAGGAGATTAGTAATCTCAGGGCACCATGACTGTAAAAGTCCCTAGAAGCGGGGTGGGAATTCTATAGCCCATGCCATGCCACAAAAAGGTAAAATTGATCAGCCGATATAGTCTTCTCTTAACATGACAGCTTAAAGTAAGCAAAAATCAATGCTTCCATCCAGCCAATCATTAAAGCAACCCCCAAATTCCTTGTCAGCCCAAGAATCAATGAAAGGCTAGTTCCAGTTGGATACAATGGGAAAGCAGGATGGAATGTCACCCAGGATATTAGTCTGAGAAATGGGAGGCAGGGCTGTCCTTCAAGAACCTTTGGAAGCTTGGCTGCTATTGGCTAGTCTCTCTGTTTTATTTGTCTTATTTTATCAGCAGGGATAGGTCTGCCAGATACAACCCTTGAAAGACACAATTTGCTGCTTGTAGGACCAAGAGATAGTCCAGAAATTGCAGAACAAGCAACATGAATATTGTGCTGTATTTCATGAGGCATTGGGTCTTCAGGAGGATGCTCCAAATCACACAAATGTAGAAGTAAGTTGGTGACTGGCAAAACAGAGATGGTCACATCTAGGACTACCCAGGGAGCTTCATGGGTTGGTAGGAATCTAGAGCCATTTTAGGGATTCAATACAATGATTTAACCCAGCAGCCCATTTTCAGTGGTAACACTAAGCGATGAAGCCGCAGAAAGACATAACAAGGAGAAACTGCCTTTTCCCTTTCTTCTACCACAGTGTTTCCCAACCTAGAATCCCCAGATGTTCTTGGACTCTACCTTCCAGAAATCCTGGCCAGCAAAGCTGGGGTAAAGGCTTCTGGGGGCTTTAGACCAAAAAGATCTGGGGATCTAAAGTTGGGAACCACTGATCAGCCAAGTAGGAAAGCTAGACAAAGTTGTTTTCTTGAATGATAGCTCCTAGAATTTCCTGGCCAGTATGGTCCTTGATCACACTGGCTGGGGTATGCAGGGAGCTGTGGTCCAGAAAAGCAATGTTTCAAACTCTGATAAGGAGAGAGCAAAATCAGCCCCACAGCTGGGATAAGCACTTCAGTGAGAAGAAAGCATCATTTCCAAGCAGACTTGAAGTCCCAGAATTTCCCAATTTACAAAAGAAGCAAGACTTTTGCATTCCTACTGCAGCCCCCCCTCATCTTCATCCCAGTTAGAAGTCTTGGATTCTAAATCAGATTTGCTGCATATCTTAGTTATATCCTGTTTGGACTGCTACAACATGTTGTATACAGGCAGACTCTGAAAATTTTTTGAAGATACCAGACTATTGATGAAATATTATGCAGACTATTCAGTATCTAGTTGCTAATAGACTATTGACATCAATGGACTGTTGAAAGACTGTTAGATGAGAAATGCATCTCTGTTGTCCATTTTTTTATATTCTGGATGATGATGAGCTACCAAGCTTTCCACGTCTTGGGACCAGGCTAGGCAAAAGACCCATATAAACTTGGTGTGGCTATAAGATCCTCAGGAGAGGACTTTCCCATGTCTCTAGATCAGTCTCAGAGGCCCATTTGGTGGGAACATGAGAAAGGGCCTTCTTGGTGGCCACTTTCAGACTCTGCAGCCTTCTTCCATGGAAGTCCATGCTCACTCCATCTCCTCCATCTTTGTGCCAGAAGGCAAAGGCATTTTTATTTAACTAGGTTTTTGACACCTAAGAGCTAATTTGCTGCTGGAATAGGTTTTAATTTGGTGAGCATGATTGTTTCTTTCTTAATGATGTGTTCTTCATTAGATTTTTGTTTTAATGCTTTAATTATAATTTTGTTACTTCAGTATTTTATCATTAGCTACCTTGAGTGCAGGTTTAATGGAAAAGTGAGGTATATGAATGGTGGGTTGCATGAATTAAACAAACAAGACTCCTGCCTCTATTCACTCTGGCATCTTTTCTTGCCTGTTCATCATGCTGCCCAGTGATCAAAGTATGGGTAACATGGAATTCTGATCTCTGTAGTCCAAAAGAAGTAAACATTCCAAGCTCTGCCAGCAACAGCCTGAATAATAGGCTAAAGAGGCAACTTCCTCTTTATTTCCACATGCATGTGGGCTGTATTCCATGATCTCCCTGGTCTCCTCCTCATCCTTTTATCCTTCTTAGTGACAAGCCAGCAGTGGGTGCAAGGGGCACCATCTCATTTCCATTTCTCTTCCTCCATTGAGTACTTTATGGTGCACGTGAAATTCCACCACTGTGTAACATTTTACACTCTCCTATTCTTCCCTTCCTCTGGCAGGTGGTGTTATCAAGAAGGGAAACATGCTTAAATCTCTCACATGGTGTTTTACAATCTCCCATCTGTGACAAGACACAGGTGGACAGCTTTGCAATAACAGGCTGTGTAACCCTATGGATTTTTGCGGTAATCCATTTTGCTGTAATCCAAAAGGCTGCAATGAGATTTTGCATGTAGCATCTGCCTACTGAAAGGAAGGATACACTTGCCAAATGCATGCCCATCAATCTGCAGCACTACTGGCTTACCTGAGAACAGTTGTAAGATATGCATGATTTGTATGGAGGAGGACAGAGTGAAAAGGCATGTTGGGGGATCTGAATGGGGGATGTGTGAGCCCAGAATGGTGGGTGGTTTATTTATACAGGTTCCTTCCTCATAAGAACAGGCCTTCTGCCAGTGTGACTATGCTGGCTAGGGGATTCTGGGAGTTGTAGCTGAAGAAAGGAACTTTTTCTAACCTGTGCTTATACAAAGTCAGACTATCTATGCATCTTCCCCAATACGGTGAGCAGCTCTTCAGGATCCCAGGCAAGGGCCTTGCTCATCTTCTATCTGTTATCTGGAGATGCTCAGAGACAGAACCTGGGATCTTTTGCCTACAGAAGTGTTTCTCAGTAGGAAATGCATTCTAGTACTTCCTCTGAGAAACCATGTTCAACAATCTCACCAACTGTTCCATTGTTGAAACGCGCAAAATAACAAATTTCTAGGGCAGAATTCTTTAGCTGGAATTTAGAGGCTCTAGATGTTATCACTTTTTCCCCACTTACAGTCACTATGAATTTCCAAAAGAAAAGGAATGGTAAATGAGGTTTACTCTTGTTTTGGCTAATTTTAAGATGTTTTAAGCTAAAATTGGCACATATATTTGTTTTAGTGACATTTTTAGACAGTGGGGCCCTGTTTTTCATCATTCATTTTTATAATCCTCTCCCTTTTTAAAGTTCACTTGTACTTGAATGAAAAGTGGAGGAGAGCCAGAGTTACCTCTTTGGGGCCAACCTGATGGCAAAGCCTAGCCATGAAGTATTTTCACTTGTAAAACAAGAGACAGAGGAGGCAGTGTTGGTAAATAGCCCATTAACACACCGAGCCACTTCATTAACTTCAAAGAGTAAACATCTCCTTTATTTTCCCTCCTACTCTCTCAGAGTAGAACTTGTGAGGCTGCACGGTGTCCAGGGCCAGAGGTGCTGATGGCTGGTAGCAGTGGGGGAGAGAGTCAAATAAAAAGCACATCTCAGGGCTTTATGCTTTAGAAGTATTCCACATAAAATTTTCAAATCTAGAATGTGTATTGAGAACCCAACTTTTGTAATCCAGTGAGAGTTTTGGAATTTAGAATTCAATATTTGTTTTCCCACAGAGGCTTGCTGGATATCTTCTGTGAGGGAGACAGAGCATTTGTATTGTGGAACATCTGATTGCAGAGCTAGAGGTCGGAAGTTCATTTCTCCACGGTGCCTTATAGGAGAGAAGTCACCCTATGTGGCCTTCTGAAGCTGCAGGGTCCCTGGTTGCCTCCAGAAGAAGGGAATGGAAAACCATTTTGGAATGTTTTACACTTACACACACACACACACACACACACACACACACACACACACACACACACACCCTTGAGAAGGTCACCATATGTTAGAATCTTGACAATACATACTGTAATTATAATTATTCCTTCAAAGAGCAGTGTGTAGTCGAAAGAGGGGTGCCTCACCACCAAATGAGAATATGGTCTACTCATGTTCCCCCACACAATAGGTTGGGAACCATTGACTGCTCTGACTAATCCCATTAGAAATGTATTAGAGAAGCAGGTCCTAGGCTTACTTCCCCAGATGTTCTTCCACCTATCTCCAGGCAGCATGGCTAACGCCAGGAATAATGAGGACTCTAGTCGAAGAAATCTGAGGGAACCAAAGGTCAAACCCACTGCTAGGCAATGTCCACTGGTGGTAGTGTTAGGTAAATGTGCTCAACACAATGAAGAACTATGCCTTCACACCATTCAGATAAAGAGATTTCCCCACATCAACTCACAATAGACAATATGCTTAGGCCCATTTTTAGAAGTGCTCCTTCAAGTAGTACCACTTCGGGCACTATTGAAGTTAGATTTAGCTACCACTCTGGTTTGAGAGAGAAGGGACTGCACTGAAATTTGGTGGTCACGTACCTTGTTCCCAAACCCTACGCTGTCCCATTCTCTCATGAAGGTAGGGTTTTTTTTCCATATATCTCATTGAAAGAAAATATTTGAGACATACCTCCTCTGCTTTTTGTCAGCCTGAGAGAGACATCTGGTTTCTTCTCCATGCTGATGTTTTCAGGGATGAGAGAACACAGAACATTTTGGTGGATGCAAAAAGTCCTGTTGATGAAAGGAAGCCAAGAAGCAAAGAGGTGAGGGGAAAAATACATCTTTGATGTTATCTATATTAACCCTTAATTCCTGTCCTTTGAATCTTGCTAGGTCAGGATAATGAAGAAAAGACAAAAAAGAACTATTTTTCTAGACTATCCATGACAAGGCATAAAACCCCATCCCTTGAATATTTCTGCAGAGTGTTTGAGAACCTGATCCGAGGCTTAGGTTTCATGACTTCCCTTGGCAAACGTGACTTTTCACAGGGAAAGTGACAAAATCCCACTTGCCCTTTGTTTCTGTGGGAATTGGCTCATGCCTGCAACCTCTCTCACGCCTGACACTTGTTATTGGATCCGACATGAATGCTTGCAGTTTGGCCATTTGATCCCTGGCAATATGGCTAATTTGTCCTCTGCTGTACCCCTTTGTGTAGCGAAATCTATGGATTTGAATCCTTTTATGAACACCTTCCATGCTGCACCATGGTGGGAAGTTCTGAAGATTGCAAAAATAAAACAAAACAAAACAGGATAAGGTTCAGGGTAATATCCAAACAAATCATCTGGAAGTCAAGAAGTGAGAATTAGGAGCTGGATATGCTGTTATTTCAGCTAAAAAAGGAAAAAAGAAGAAGAGGCACACAAAAGATGTGATCACATCTGTAAGAGAAAACTGAAAGCTTTTAGAGTGAATCTTCTTATTTCCTTTATAAGAGACATTTCTATTATAGTCACCATTTTGATTTGAGCTAAGAGTATACAATCACAAGAACCTCATTTTATTAATCCTCAGCAGCCTTGGATGGAAGATATGAGAAAAGACTGTTACTGAGATCCTGTGCAGTCATGATATTTGACATGATCTGCAACATAACAGAATACATGATCTGCAATACATTCTGTTAAACTGCCTGGTTTATTCAAACACAAGGGGAAAATAGTTGGGCCAAATCCTCACCAGAAAGCCAACTTTTCCTCCATGAAGTAGTTTTAGAAGAGATAGCTGTGTTAATCTCTGCTAGCATTATCAGGCAAAAAATAAAAATACAAAATAAAAATAAAGACAAAAAAGTTGCGGCACCTTAAATGTGAACTGCTATATTTTAATGTGAGCTTTCATGGACAATTGCTCTTCCTCAGACATAAGAGTGAGACTCAATGAAGACCTGCTCATTAATCTACTAAAAAGATGGGACAAGACGGATGGGATAAGACAATGGCTTCAAAGACAACCCAGTTCTTTTCTTATTCTAGACGAAAGCATTTGAAAGGTACTCGTACATGTCAGGGACGTGGTGGCGCTGTGGGCTAAACCGCAAAAGCCTGTGCTGCAGGGTCAGAAGACCAAGCAGTCGTAAGATCGAATCCACGCAACGGAGTGAGTGCCCGTCGCTTGTCCCAGCTCCCGCCAACCTAGCGGTTCGAAAGCATGCAAATGCAAGTAGATCAATAGGGACCACCTCGGTGGGAAGGTAACAGCGTTCCGTGTCTAAGTCGCACTGGCCATGTGACCACGGACGATTGTCTTCAGACAAAGTGCTGGCTCTATGGCTTGGAAACGGGGATGAGCACCGCCCCCTAGAGTCGAACACGACTGGACAAAAATTGTCAAGGGGAACCTTTACCTTTACCTTTACGTACATGTCAGCCTGATGACCCTGATATTGAAATTTGATTAGTCTACCTTTGTATGGAATTACAATTTGTGATAAATTAGAGAAGTTGAATTTGCTGTCGGTTAGCTACAAACAGGTGCAACCCTGATTGTAACGCATGTCCAAATTGCAACACTTTGTTTTAATTTGGTGTGGTTGGGCATGCACATTGTAGCTACAAGTGTGTCAGGCACTGGGAGCAGCTTCACACGATGGGAATGTCACACTGTGCTCTTGCCCCCATTTTTATTTTTTAATCTTATTTTTAAAGGTGTTCATATCCATCTTACAATGCGTAGATTTAATTACAGGTTAAAGGGGAGACATCTGGTGAGGAAAAAGGATGGTCCTCATGCCTATCAGCTGATAATGCAGAGTATCTGTAAAAACAGGAAGAGAAAACAAATAGTCTGAAGCTGTTCCAAACCACAGTAGGGGTTAATGTTGTATGAAAATTCTAGAGCAGATTATAAACTAGTCACTCTGCAGGCATTTTGAAATAAATATAGTAATAACTAGACAGCAGCATAGGTTTGTCAAGAACAAATCCTGTTAAATGGCGGGAATGCTACAAATGTAATATATCTTGACTTCAGCAAAGCTTTTATTTATTTATTTATTTATTTATTTATTTATTTATTTATTTATTTATTTAAAATATTTCTATTCCACTTTTCTGCCCCAAAAGTGCTCGATGATATTCTGATTAGCAAGCTAACTAGATGTGGGCTGGAAAGAATAACTATCAGATGAATGCACAGTTGGTTACAGAATCATACTCAGAGATGATCAGTGGCTCCTTCTTAAACTGGGAGGAAGTAATAAGTGGGGTACCAAAAGGCTCGGTCCTGGACGCAGTTCTCTTCAACATTTTTATTAATGACAAGGGGGTCCAGGGAATATTTCTCAAGCAAATCTGAGCTAACAGTGCGATGTGGCTGCAAAAAAGGCAAAACACATTTTAGGCTGCATTAATAGAGGTATAGTCTCCAAACCCTGCAGAGTACTAGTATTCCTCTATTCAGCATTGGTTAGGTTTCATCTTGAGTACTCTGTCTAGTACTGGACACTGCACATGAAGTAGGATGCTGACAAACTGAAACAAGTTCAGAGAAGGGCAACAGGGATGATCACAGGACTGAAAACCAAACCCTGTGAGGAAAACTGAAAAAAATTGAGCATGATTAGCCTTGAGAAAAGAAGACTGAGGGGTGATATGATAGCACTCTTTTAATATTTGAAAGATGCTTATACAGAAGAAGGGAAGATATGTTCTCAGTCCTCACAGAGTGCAGGGCACATATTTATTTATTTTATTTATTTAAAATATTTTTATCTGACCTTCCTCCTTAAAAAGACCCAAGGCAGCTCACAAATACTAGAAACGACAACACAGTAAAGCAGTAAGGCACAACAATCTGTTTAAAAACACCAATTAGGCAGCCAGTCACTGAGGGAAAACTTGTCTGAACAGAAAGGTCTTTGCTTTTTTTGCAGATGGACAGCAAAGATGGAGTCCATTACATAATGATAGGCTCAAGTTACAGGAAGCCAAATTTCAGCTGAATATCAGGAAAAGCTTCCTAACACTATGATGATGAAATCAATTATCTTCAGAAATGGTGAGCTCTTCAACACGGGAGGCATTCAAGAGAAAGTCAGTCAGCCATCTGTCAAATAGAGTTTGATTTGGATCTGTGCATTGAGCAGAGGGTTGGACTTGATGGCCTGAAAAGCCTCTTTCAACTCCATTGTTCTATGATTCTATATGACAGGAATCACTGCAGATTTGATCTGGTTTTTCCAGAGCATGTAGTTTCAGTCCTTATTTAAAATACATTTCTTTTGGGTTTTTTTAAAAATGGTGATTGAATGCTGATACGAAATAAACGTGTCTTGCGTTATCTTGTCTACCATGATTGCTGTT
The DNA here is from genome assembly GCF_051106095.1 of Pogona vitticeps. Classification (NCBI taxonomy): domain Eukaryota; kingdom Metazoa; phylum Chordata; class Lepidosauria; order Squamata; family Agamidae; genus Pogona; species Pogona vitticeps. The sequence continues at coordinate 54,169,893 of NC_135785.1, forward strand.
TCTGCTCCTGCTACGAGTTGTAACAACAGCAACAAGATCAACAAAGGATCAAGTGATTAGTATGCGCAACACCCAGCATTGTTTCTGCTTTTTGTCTGTGGTGGAGGGTACCTGGAAAAAGTTTGCTTTAATTTCTTTGTGGTGGCAGCATTCCACAACTGCCCACAATAAATGTTTGCCCAGGTTGCTTTCATTAAGATTGGCTGATGTACCTCATTTCAAGACAGCAGTGGTAAACCTTGTGTTTGAAGATCAAAAATGTAGCCAATATTTTGAAATAGATATATTTGAGAAAACAAAATTGAACTATAAGATTGTAAAGCATAATTGCTTTATTCATGGCTGTTAATCAACTGGGGAAAATACTCTTTAAGAGAATTGGAAAGCAAGCCATGGGGTCACAGAGAATGATGGTCTTGAGATGTCTTAAGAGCTCCTGATAGGAATTAGGAGTTTGCTGACTCAACACGGTCTTGTATTCCGAGGTGGATAAGTCTTCTTGCCCTATCTCTTCAATCAAAAGCTCAGGATCCTTTCTCCTTCTGGTTTCTTGATGGAGCGTTGCTCTAAAATTAGGAGACAAAATGTAGCTGTCAGAACAAAGAGCTCAAGCTATGATGGATAGTCACCAGATGATTCTAGCTGCTCGTTATCCCCTGCCCTGCCTTGATGCTCGACAAGAGGATGATGCAGTGGATTGCTACCAGTCATAGAAGCAGACACTAAAGTGAGAAATGACAATAGCAAGAAAACAGTAGTAGTCTGGTCTGAGATGTTTTCTCAGACATTTAAAGAGGAGAACTGACTTTTAAGTGGTTTTAAGTGGTTTTGGGACCGGGTAGTATGTGAGCATGTGACCTTTTGTGAAAGACAACTTTGATAAATTCTAACACATCTGGCAGAATGTCTTAGTTCTTTCTGTCTACAGTCCACCATTGTCCTAACTTTAACTTCATGGCACAGATCAATTTTAGTCTTGGTCTCTTTCAGTGTTGGACTCACTAAGCAATCAGATAGTATGTTTGGGGGCAGAGTTTGGAGAAGAAATGGCTGGCAGATAATTGGAAGATGTAATTTTAAAAAATTCACTCATGTGCCATAATAACTATGCTGATATTGGATATTATGAGATGGATTCTGAGTATGATTCAGTGGCAGCTGGTGCCCATTGTGGTTGGTGGAGTTTCTAACCAGGTTGGTGACTCTAACCGGCAGTCAGTGCAGCCAGCAGCTAAAAAAATTATTCACACATGCACACACACATAGAGGCAAGCAACAATTCACATATGTACACAGAGAGGCAGAAAGAGGTCAGTGGGCTAGAAGTGGCTTGAGCCGGAGGTAGGACAATACCCTACTTTCCCTAACAGATGGGCCACCACTCCCAGCACTGGTGCTTCAGCAGCAAAATGTCTTAATAATAATACTTGTGTGCTATTATGTCAATTCTGACTTATGGTGACCCTTTTCAAGGTTTTCTAGATAGAGAGTATCCGGAAGTGGTTTGCCATTCCCTTCTTCTGGGCGTATCTTGCGGCCGTGCAGCTTGCCCAAGGCCACATAGGTTCTTCCCAGGAGGCACAGTGAGGAATCAAACTCCCAACCTCTGGGTCCATAATCAGATACCTAAAATACTGAGCTATCCAGCCAGTTTCAAAATGTCTTGGATTAGCCTTATTCTTTTTTCTTCTTTCTCTCTCTTTTCCCTCCTTCTCTCTTGCTCTCTTCCTTCCTTCTGGGGAGTGAGCTGGAATATTGCTAACCACTGTGTGCAAATCAGATATGGAAGTGCTAAAAGGGAGAAGGGTGATACTCCTAATTAGCTAAAGTCAATCAAATGCTTCAAACCTGCTATAAAAATATTTAATCAAATAAAATGTCAAGTTGTTGTGGATGCCAGCAAACAAAGAAACCAAGTTATATATGCAGATTCCTCAACTACCTAAATCATCCTAATACTGTAAAAAGTAACAAGAGTTGCCAGCTGCTCTGTAATATAAAGGACTGTTCATTTCTAGACAAGTACACTATTCTGGAATGACACCATCTTTAACATAAATATTCGTTCGTCCCTTCTGCTAACAACAAAATATGGAAGAGGTAGTCCAAAGTATTTAGAGATCCTGCACCAGGAAAAGTACTTACTGTATTTAGAACACAAATCCTGAACCTTCCCTAGTTAGTATGAACAATGTCCACACTTGCTGGAGGAGTCTGGGAGTTGTAGTCCCAAAAAGGACCTTCCCCAAGCTCTGTCCTGCAGGAAGGACAGCTCAGTTCCACACCTCAAGCTTTGTTGTTGTTTTTTCAAATTTCAAACATCCATTTGCTCTGAAGAATGCTGGCTGTTCCTTGTTCCAACTGTGCCTTATCCTCCCATGTCTTAGCTATGCCAGCAACCTTCCCCTCTTACCTCTGGTTATTTTGCTTGTTTTTACTTCTTCTTCTTCTTCTTTGGAGGGAAGCAAAGGAGTAGCAATTGTTAGGCTAAGGCAAAACACTTACAGTATCAACTATTTCTCCAAGCCAATTGTCAATAATGTAGCAGCTCCAATGCGACCACCCCACAGCTGGGAAAATGGTAAGCTGAGAAGATTCATGGCCTAAGTGAGACGGCTGCTCAGAGCCCCATGAAGGCAAAACACATGGGACAAAGGGCATATCATTCCAATGGGTGAGCTAAGACATATTTCAACCATGGCTTTTCAGCAATTGCCAGATGTGTACATTTGGTCATTATATGCAAATCTCTGATTCAATTGATTTCATTTCTGGCAAAGCAGAAGTCTGATACTTTCCCACAAACTTTATTCTCTATAACAATGTAATGATTTGGAGTTTGTTTTAGCTATTTTGGTTAGGATCTTATTGTGTAATTACATCCATGCAACTCCTATTGAGCAAGTTGTTGCACTTTTTGCGTACCATAAAAGGGCAGCATCCTAAAAACTTGTGCACAAGCAGTTGTTCTCTGTGTGGAAGAAAGCTTAGCCTTTTGCCCTTTCTCTAACTGTGCATAGGTATGAACTCTTATGTTCCACAATGAGATTGCATATTAGGGATAGCAAGCTTGCAGTATCCACAGAGCAGTCACTTGCATAATGGTGTGAACCTGCAGCATAACTTTGTAAATGGAGATTTATGCTATGAAACCCTGAATAGGATCTTGGTCTTTGAGTTTAATAAACCTTCTCCTTTGGAGGGTGCTGTGACGAATGCATTGTTTTGCTGAAAACGGAGATGGATGTTGTTGCAACATAAAACAGGTGCCATTGTTACAGTTAGAGGAGGCATTGAACTCTTATAGCAGGAGACAACGACCTAAGTACAGTTCCTCTAATGGTACATGGCTGAGAAGGGGTGCAGGTGCCCACCCCTAGTAAGCTGTCTGGCCACAGACCACAGGTAGCAAGCATCCAGGGAGAGAGTGAGTTGCTGCAGAATCAGGATGGGAGTTTCTGCAACTGCAGGGGAGACAGTGTCCTGAATGAGAGACAGTGGGAAGAGGCAGGGTCAAAGGGAAAAAGAGAGGGGCCACTGCTAGAGATGGGTACAAAGTGCTTTATTCTGGGTTGGCCTCCTCCAGCAGCTGCCCACTCAAAGGGAGCACAGCAGGAATCCTTGTCCTGTCTGAGTGGGCAGCTGCTGGAGGAGGTAGAGAAGGGAAGTCCATGCTTTTGCCAGGACTGAAAGATTGTGTGACAGGGAGGAGTGTATACTGGCTGGTGAGGGGGGAGCTGGTGGGGGTGGGTAGGGGAAGGGAACACACCAGTGACCTAAGATGACCTGACACAAAGTGCTTTGTGCCCATCTCTAGTCACTGCCTATCTTGGAAAAGACATGTGAGTATGCCAGAAGCTCTCTACCATCACCAGGTTTATGGATTTGTGACAGGAACTCCAGCCGTGTGACTGGACAAGACTACATTGGCCTAGAAGCTGCCACAGCTCTGGAGAGGCAAGTGAGATAAGGGACTAGGAGAACAAGCTGCAGAGACTAAGTTCCTGTACACATTTATGCAAACCATCTCTAAATGGGGTGTGTTCTGGCCCTGAACTCTCTCCTCCTTCCTGCTTCCAGAACCTGGACTCTGGGGGAATTTCAGTGAAGCTAACTGCACCCCCAAGTTGACAAGTAATTTAGAGACTGTAATGAAACCCTATGGGACTATAGAGGAAAAGGCAGGGGGAACTGCTGTTGTCACTCTAATAAAAGCTGATCCGAAGCAGGAAGCATTGCTGGAGCTCATGGAGTTATTGACAAAGAGCCCTGGTTCTGCTGGTGGGGTGCTGGTGTGGCACACGATGTCATAAACCCAAAGCAAGTGGCTGTTCCTTTGTTCAAGTCCTGACAGGCTAAATTCTCAAGATATATGGGTGAATATAAAAACATACAAGGGTAAAATTGTGACCCAAATGCCCCACTTTTCATAAACTGGACATAACCATCTTCTTTCACCTTTCTAGAATATCTGGGCATAGTCTTCTAGACTTTTTAAAAAGGCAGTCTTTTATTGAAATAAGCTAGTAATGATTAGATTGACAATTCTCTTTTCTTGGTGAGAACTTCTATGCCTTGGGACATCAGGAACTCTGAACCAGTAGCTATGGCTCTTTCCAGTAATTCCAAGAAAACATGAGTAATTATTTGTTTTCACGGTGTGCTCCTGATATGGTTCCATGACATGCAGTTCACCTCCAGTGCTATCTTCTTTGGGCTGCTATTGAGAATATGAGCAGGTCATATCTGAGAAAGACCGCCTCTTCAAAAGAATTTATTTTCTTCTTCTTATGTGAAATTTGTCCACCATATCCTGCTGGTAGAGATGCAGTACACAAATTCCTCATATGTTGACTGGAGGAGACATGAGATCCTCCCCAAAAGTAGCTTTCATAAGCTCTGTCCCTCAGGGCTTTTTCCTGGGTAAAGGACAAGAGAGCTGGCTGGATAGCTTAGTGAGCTGAATGCCTGGCTCTGGAACCAGATGCCAGGAGTTCAGTTACCCACTGTGCCATGTTTGAGAAAAGCAACCTGTATAGCTTTGGGCAAGCTGCATAGTTACAGAGCACCCACAGAAGAAGGGACTAATAAATCATTTCTGAGTACTCTGTGCCTAGAAAACCTAGAAAATGTTGCTATAAATGGATTCAACTTGATGGTGTATAAGTATTATTACTATTAAAGACCCCCTCCTTACACTTCAGTCAGAGAAGCTAACCAAACTGGGAACTGAATCTTACTTCAGCACTGGCGTCTGGACAATATATTTGACAAAGGGTAATAGGCTAGGTTATGTGGTGGCGCTGCGGGTTAAACCATAGAAGCCTCTGTGCTGCAAGGTTGGAAGACCAGCAGTCGTAAGATCGAATCCACGCATCAGAGTGAGTTCCCGTCACTTGTCCCGGCTCCTGCCAAACTAGCAGTTCGAAAGCATGTTAAAATGTGAGTAGATAAATAGGTGCCACCTTGGTGGGAAGGTAACGGCGTTCCATGTCTAGTCGCTCTGGCCACGTGACAACAGAAACTGTCTTCAGACAAACACTGGCTCTATGGCTTGGAAACGGGGATGAGCACAGCCCCCTAGAGTCGGACACGACTGGATTAAATATCAAGGGGAACCTTTACCTTTACCTAATAGGCAAGGTTAGGGGCCTCTCTGCAGAGCCCAGCAATTCCTGCTTGAGCCAGCTGCACCACTCTGCCTCATAATAGGGCCAGTCCTGCTGCTCCTGCCCCAGGAAGGCTAGGTTTTCTTCAACAAACTGGTGTTGCTGATTATTGCTGTGTGGGTGGTAGCAGAGCAAGGGAAGAGTGCAGCTAGAGAGTTTTTGTCTCTTGAGCTATCAGACAGCTCATGTGTGGAAGTCCTGGCTTCCTGGATACCTTCCAGCTTGGGAAATTACCTTCTGCCTCCCTGACTACCCCCTACAGCTTAAATTGGAAGCAGCCTTGTTCCCTCTACTTCTTCCAACTGTTCCACAGGGTTTTTGTGATTTATAAAACAGCTGCTGTCAGAAGTAAGGGGAGCAAAGAGTTGCTGGAACTGTGGGACTTCCTGTGTGTCCTGTGTGAGGACTTGGATGTGTGTCATTTGCTGATTTGTCAGTACCATTGTCCATCATGCCTTTACACAGTGCCAGTATTGACCAGATCCAACAAATGCATTCAAATGTGCTGCGTTTTGGGCTTAGGGTGACCATGTTAGATGTGCAGAATGGATGTCCTACTTGTCATTAGCACAGCTTCCAGCAAAAAATACATCAGCAGTAGATGTTGTGTACCACTAAAAGAAAGATAAGGTTTACATTGGTTACACTTGGGGAAATAACCTTATTTTATAATACGGAGAATAACCAACTGTATTATCCAAGGAAGAGTGAAGTGGATTTTCTTGTTCTGATAAACATATGCAACACAATGTCCTTCTTTTGGCACTGCCTCCATTCTACCTGAGACAAACAGGGCAAGCTCTACATAAACGGATAAATGAACATCAAACCAAATCAAATGTCAGAAGTGACAACACCTCCCTGGGACTCTCTGTCCCTGTCCTTAATGCAACCCTTTTTTAACAGAGAAATTTCAGAGGAAGATGAGTGAGAGACAGATGAGTTACTATTCATCAGACTATTCATCTATTACTATTCATCTCTGCAGACGTATTTGTATATCACTCCCCATTATTGACAAAGTACTACTCTGGGCAGTTCACAATAATAAACAAACCAAACCAAGATAAAACTAAAGCTATAACAACTAATCAATAAAACCAGATGGCACTAAAGAGCAAAAAAAGGGGGTTCACAAAAAAAGTGGCAGACTTGAATCATGATCAAGGTTTCTTATTACTCTACATGTGTTAATTGCCTTACCAGAATGTTTGTATGATCAGGAGCAAGGATGAATTATCAGTGTTAATGGTGACACAGTTACTCCCCGTACTTTTTTTTCCTTCTGACTTTCCTTTGTGTCTACAATCCCTCCAGTCTACATGCATCAGTTGAAGTGGTATGCAGTCCATAAAAACTTATGCCGTAATGAACGTATTAATGCTACAGCACTATTTGGCTGAAATTCTGTTTATGTAAATTCTGTTTTGCCAATTTGACTATGTCATTAGCCAGGATACATTTTTGGAAATTAAATATTTCCTAATTCTGTCCCAAGCATGCCTGGCTCCTGCATAATCCCTTTAATCATGGAAACTCATATGTATGTGTGTGTGCAGAACAGAGGGATGAATTCTATAACCACTAAAAACCACTGGCACAAGTGGAATGATTGAAATAAAAGGGAGCCACATGGTCAATACAAAATAAAAATCCAAGGATCATATGCTTTTGAATTAGCACCAATAAAGTCACCCTGACAATGAAAAAAATTACATGGGAGCCAGGAGTGCCTTGGGACAGATGTAGGAAATTTTTAATCTCCAAAAAATGGTCCTGCCTGTGGTGTAACTTAAATAAACAGGATTTCAGCCATTATGTGATGCAGCACTGTTTGTTGACTCTGCTAAATGTTGTGTCATGAAAGCACTGCTGAGTATTATGGTCTGGGTTGCCATTTCTGAAACAGGATCTGAAATACTGCAGGGAATGCCAAGGACTACAAGCATGTAATGGTGGTACAGAAGGATAAGCATGACAGAGTGACACTGGAGGACATTGATCTGTTTATCATTAAAAAGATGATGAGATGATTGACATGATTTCCTAGGAGAGGGTGAAAAAGAAGCAGTGTGTAGGAATGAAAACTCGATCAATTCAATTCAAATTAGAAACGCTTTTTTTCATGCAGGCTTATTTATAGCAAGCTTGTTGGAAACTGAACACGAACAGATGTAACACAAGTACCCTGAGCCAGTGGTTCACCCTCCTTGTCTCCCCTGATCCATTGCTTAGACTCTCTTCTTCCTTCTCTAAAGTTTAGTAGCAGTTACAGTACTGCCTTTGGAAAGCATTCGGAATCTCCAGCAGGTTCAAATGCTTGGGATTCACACAAAAGAAAATGGAAATATATAAATACATACGGTAGTCCCCACATATCCATGGAATCAATATCCATTATTTCAGTTACCTGCAGTTACTGCTGCTGCAACCGAACCTGCACTGCACATGTGCACTCACTTTCTCCTCTCTCCCTTCCTCTCTCCTCTTGCTGTAACCAAATCTCTTTAATGGGTCCCCTCATATCTGTGGTTTCAGGTATCCTTGGTTGGTCCTGGAATAGGTCATCTGTGGATACGGGGGAACTACTGTACATGAGCTCACAGCACCATGGTTAAACTGCAGTACTGCAGTGAACACTCTGTTTATAACGTGAGTTAGATCTTGGGCAGAGGTTGCTGACTCAAGGCTGACTCAACCTTCCATCCTTCTGAGATTGGTAAATTGAGTATCCTGCTTATGGAGAGGGGGAACAATGTGTAGCCTGCACTATGAGGCAGTTTATAAGCAGCAAACTTTGCTTTTTGCTTTATAAATATAAAAGTAAATCAAATAGCTCTAGTTTTCCTTTGTTAGAGGAAGACAGGCACACATGGACTTTTCATGCTGGCTGCTGGAATGTCCACATGCAACAAGCTCTGGGTAGCTAAATTAAAGATTCCCCCGCTCCCCAGTCTCTGAATGGGTTTCCAGAAACAATAATGCGTATGTGGTTTTCCCCTGCATATATAAATAAATACTCAGAGTATTTAGTCCTTCAGTAGTCATAAGCCAAAGGAGTGTTCAATGATGTCTACTGTATAAGAAGAGGATTCGCAGTTCCACAACTGTGAGGAAAAGATGAGTGAATTCTTCTATTATCCACTGGGTAGAAATGTTTCATACATATGGGGACTCAGTTTAAGACTCAGTTTAGAGATTAAGTTATTACTTAATATGATGCAGATTCTTTCAGTTTTTTGTTTACAAACTAGGAAAATAATCTAACTTGGACTAAATTAAGACCAGCTGATTAGCTAAGCACCTCTATTACAACAGGAAAATAATCTGTCTTGGAATGAATGAAAGGAAAGAACTGTAAAACATTAAAAACATTTTACTTAAATCATATCCAGGTTGCTTTTTTTCATTTTCCACTGCTAGTAACTAGACATGTCAGAAATGTGCAGTCTTTGGCCATATTTTGTATTAGCCAGGCTAAATATCTTTCATATAAAGACTCATAAATGTAGAAGGAGAGATAGAGAAGAACCTGATGATGATAATGATGATGATGATGTGCCGTCAAGCCAGTTCTGACACAGTGATGCTTTTCAGAGTTTTCTAGGTAGAGAATGCACAGACGTGGTTTAATATTCCCTTCTTCTGTGAGCACACTGGGACTGTGCATCTTGCCCATGACTACACAGGCTGGCTCTTCTTGCAGGAGGCATAGTGGGGAACATTCCCAGCCACTGACTCTGCAGGCAGATATCTGAACTACTGACCTGTCGAGCCAGCTATACCACAGAAGAATTCAACAGGACCCCTAAATAGTAGCCATTCCAGCTGAGGGGAATCTAGGAGCTGTATACCAACATGTTATTCTTCCTAGGAATTTATTAGCATCAGTAGGTTTCATAACTGCAAGGTGAACAATCTATTGAAGTTGCTGGGTCTCCTTCTCACCAACTTTTTATTACACTAATTGGTGCAATTACCATGGACACCAACCACAGAGCTTTGAAGATTTTTGCTGGAGTTGATGGCTAATGTACTTGAGTTGATTAAGTGACCTGCCCCCTGCTGTTTTAGCTAGACCTGTTTGTAACCCTTTGGGACCCTTGTCTCACCATGGCGGAATAAACCAGGCTGCATAGAACAACATGTGGAGCATGTGATTCTTCTGAATGTGAGAGACTCACACCTTGTGGATTATCAAACCTCTATTGAGAATCCCTAAGGATATGTAACACTGGCAGTTCCATAGCTCCCCCCTCCCCAAAGAAACATTTTAAACAAAAACACGAATGCTCAGGAATCTTTCCTACCAAAGACAGATCTTAATGTAAAGGAAACTGTCACCTTTCAAATATCTGGAAAAATGAGTCAAAGATAAATCCCAACCAAATTAGCATTGATTCTCCAGTTAACACTGGTAGTAGGCTTCTAAATAGCCAGACTGAGAGAGCATCTTAAGAGAGTTCACGCCCTGCTTGTGGGCTTAACAAAAGGAAGGGGATGATAGAGCAAATATGCTTTAATATCTGAGCCAGGACAGATCTTAGCATTCCCCAAATACTGACCTTGAATGGAGATCCTGATGTGCAATAGCTGATGATGTGCAATAGCTGTGATGATAGTGATGTAAAGAGGGACGGAAGAGAAGGTCGCCATACAGTAATCAGAAACGGTGCTTAAGCAGTGGGAAAGGAACTGGGGAAAATGACAGAAGCAGACTCAAAAAGAATGAACTTTTATTTTTATTGTTATGGGTTTCTAGAGTAGCTGGTTAGGTGGGATTTTGACTTGACCTGGAACTTTGAAAAGGAGTGAATAAATGGGAGTGGACATTTTGGCACCATCCTCCCAGGATTTTTTCCAATTCCTTTGTTCAAATAATCTGTTTTCTGCGATTGGGCTGTGGTAGGTGGTATGGGGTGGTGGGGAGAGGGAACACTCAGCTGTTTTACAAGCTGTACCACCGAATTCAGGTGTGTCCTGAACTCTATCTCTTGAGGTGATATATTGGCAGTCAAAAAGGGACTCAATGCGATTTGAGACCTTTCTGCTTCAAGATGCATAAAATGGTGGAGCCATCTAGCAGTATTTTAGCTAATATATTTTTAAAAGCCCACTTTGTGCTCTCTTGAGGCATACAATTTGAGAATCACTACCCTATGTATCCAGTTCACTTAACAGTCAATTTTTAGACATTAAAGAAGCACTCTTTGAAAAAAAAAACTGCGCTGTTGAGATGGTGGCTTTTTAAGAAGAAGGTAATTTTCATGCTTTCACTGAGAACAAGCAGGTGACAAGTGGAAAGAGCACCTTTTCCAGTGCTGATGGAACAAGCACTTGATATTTTGGTAAGGAAGGTAGCTGCACAGAGTAGAGATGAACAACTTCTGAGGGTCTGTGGCCTGTATTTTCCCCCCGTTCCTAGTAACCTCCATGGACTATATCTGGCCTATTCCAAATGGGCAAGGGTTTGTCTGCTTTCCAGAATATCACTTTCAATTTTGTGTTTCTGGTGGTTCTGTTCGTTTTTGTTTTTATTGGGGAGGGTTTGGGGGGTGCAGCACACCATTTTCTGACAAAACTAATGCTCCTATATTCTTCTAAGAAAATGACCTTTTCACCGCAGTCTTTTCCAGTTAGGGGTCTGAAGGAGGCAAGGAGTGTTCAGAGGCCTCCAAAAACTTAATTTTGCCCACCCCACATCAAATGATTGGTGCACAGAGAGAAGGCTCAGGGACACTTTCTAATGAAATGGTATGATGGAGGCATAGGGAGCAAGAGAAATCCAACATACTGTAAATATTAGATCAGACTGCATATCCAGCTTCAAATTATATGTCCAGGAAACAGGGAAAATGTTGTTCTCTCTCTTCTTACTGCATCCTGCAATCACAGATCCTATCCATACTATCAGGCTGAACTCTATTTTCTCCCCTCAATGAATTATTGCAAATGGAAGAGGATCTATGCAGATGTTGAAAGCAATACAGGCACTGCTTCTGTGCTTGGATTTTCTCTTTTCTCTTCTTCCTCTCTGTTCTCCTTCACTCTCCCACTGCACTATAAGGGGGCATTCATCCATCATCAGTGTTTTAAGTACAAGCACATTGCCACATTTGTCATCCCCTGGTTTCTCCTCTTTGCAGAGCTTTTTGCCTCGCTCAACTGCCTCCTCGCTCTCCATTGCCTGCTGAAGTTCTGTAATCCTCTATTTGGTTTAGTTCCACATGGTTTCATTGGGTATGGATGAAAGAACCCAATGGGAGAAGAGTAAATTACACTAAATAATAACAGGCCGCTTGCTCGGATAATTTTCATAATAGCATAACCATCAGCATGCTCACATACATATATTCATACACATATCCTTCTGAGGAGATACAAGTCCCATGCATGGAAATGGAATGGTCCCACAGGAAGTGGGAGACCTGATCATCAGGTCTGTGGTGGTGGTGGCTCGTAAGGAACTGTCATCTCCTATCCATACATGTTAGTTAGGCATCCTTCAGTCTCAAAAGACTATGGTAGCGTGCTCTGTATGGAGGGCTTGGAACAGCGCCTAGTGTGGCTGAGAAGGCCAATTCGAGAGTGACAGTCCCTTCCACACTGAAGACAAACCCAGTCTGTCCCCTGTCCGGCTCCCTGGTTTTGCTGCTTATGTGACTTCCTCTTTGCCTCGGCCTGCTGGGCAAGAGTCTCTTCAAATTGGGAGAGGCCGTGATGCACTGCCTGCCTCCAGGCTGAACGGTCAGATGTCAGGGTTTCCCATCTGTTGAGGTCTATTCCTAAGGCCTTCAGATCTCGCTTGCAGATGTCCTTGTATCGCAGTTGTGGTCTCCCTCTGGGGCGCTTTCCCTGCACTAATTCTCCATAGAGGAGATCCTTTGGAATCCGACCATCAGCCATTCTCACGATGTGCCCAAGCCAACGTAGGCGTCGCTGTTTCAGTAATGTATTCATGCTGAAAATTCCAGCTTGTTCTAGGACTGCTCTGTTTGGAACTTTGTCCTGCCAGGTGATGCCAAAAATCCGTCGGAGGCAACGCATATGGAAGGTGTTCAGCTTCCTCTCCTGCCGTGCACAAAGGGTCCAGGACTCACTGCAGTACAAGAGTGTGCTTAGAACACAGGCTCTATAAACCTGAATCTTCGTATGTGTCGTCAGCTTCTTATTGAGCCATACTCTCTTTGTGAGTCTAGAGAACATGGTGGCTGCTTTGCCAATGCGTTTATCCAGCTCGACATCTAGAGAGAGGGTGTCAGAGATGGTTGAGCCGAGGTACACAAAGTCATGAACAACCTCCAATTCTTGTGTGGAGATGGTAATAGAGGGAGGTGAGTCCACGCCCTGGCCCATGACTTGTGTTTTCTTCAGGCTGATTGTTAGTCCAAAGTCTTGGCAGGCCTTGCTGAAATGATTCATGAGTTGTTGGAGGTCTTCAGCAGAGTGGGCAACAATGGCTGCATCATCTGCGAAGAGGAAGTCCCGCATGCATTTCAGTTGGACTTTGGTCTTCGCTCTCAATCTAGAGAGATTAAAGAGCTTTCCATCTGATCTAGTCCGGAGATAGACGCCCTCGGTTGCAGCTCCAAAGGCATGCTTCAGCATGACAGCAAAAAAGATCCCAAAAAGTGTTGGTGCGAGGACACAGCCCTGTTTCACTCCGCTTTGGATGTCAAAGGGGTCTGATGTTGAGCCGTCAAAAACTACAGTGCCTTTCATTCCCTCATGGAAAGATCTGATGATGTTAAGGAGACGCGGTGGACATCCAATCTTGGGAAGTATTTTAAAAAGGCCATCCCTGCTAACCAGATCGAATGCTTTTGTAAGGTCTATGAAGGCCACTAAGAGTGGCTGTTGTTGTTCCCTACATTTCTCCTGCAGCTGTCGGAGGGAGAATACCATGTCAGTGGTGGATCTATTAGCTCGAAAGATGCCACGGTAGTTATTGCAGTCACCCCTGTCTCCTTTGTTCTTGTACAATGTGACGATGTTTGCATCCTTCATGTCCTGTGGTACTCCACCTTCCCTCCAGCAGAGACAAGAGACTTCATACAGTTCGGTGGTGATGATCTCCTTACCGCATTTCAGCACTTCAGCAGGGATGTTATCCTTTCCAGGTGCCTTGCCGGAGGCGAGGGAGTCCAAGGCCGCTTTTATTTCTGCTAGGGTTGGTTCATTGTCCAGCTCTTCCAAGACAGGCAGGCACTCAATGTTATTTAATGCTTCTTCGGTTACTACATTCTCTCTGGAATATAGCTCAGAGTAGTGCTGTACCCAGCGTTCCATCTGCTGTGCTCGGTCCTGGATGAGCACACCTGTAGCAGACTTCAGGGGAGCAGATTTCTTCTGTATTGGACCTAAGGCCTGCTTGATACCGTCATACATTCCTTTGATGTTACCTGTGTCCGCTGCTAACTGTATCTGAGAGCAGAGCTGGAGCCAATAATCATTGGAGCATCTCCTGGCAGCCTGTTGGACTTGACTGCGAGCAGCTCGAAGAGCTTGCAAGTTGTGCTCGCTAGGACAGGCTTTGTATGCTGCTAGAGCTCTTCTCTTATCCTCGATGGCTGGCATTAACTCCTCTGAATGGGCTTCGAACCAGTCAGCCATCTTTTTGGTCTTCTTGCCAAAGGTGGACAAGGCGGTGTTATAGACAGTGTTCTTGAAGTGTTCCCATCGTTCAGATGCATTTGCATCAGCCGGACCTGGAAGGGCTTCCTCAAGTGCTTGGGTAAATTCCTTCACTTTTCTTTCATCGCAAGTCTTGCTGATGTCAATACGTGGTCTTCCTTCCTTTTTCGTGTGATATACTCTCTTTGTTCGTAGTTTTACTCTACTACACACCAGGGAGTGATCAGTATCACAATCAGCACTCTGGTAACTGCATGTGATCGTAATACTAGGAAGGCTGGAACGTCTAGTGAGGATTAGATCAAGCTGATGCCAATGCTTGGATCCTGGATGCCTCCAGGAAACTCTGTGTTGCAGCTTCGTGTTAAAGAATGTGTTGCTGACACAAAGACCATAATAGCAGCAAAACTCCAGCAAGCATTGGCCATTTTCATTCATCTTTCCAATGCCAAAACGGCCTAGACAAGTGGGCCAAGAATTATGATCAGCACCAACTCTAGCGTTAAAGTCTCCAAGAATGAACAGTGCCTCTCTTTCAGGGACTTTTTTGATAGTAGCTGCCAGATCGTCGTAGAATTTGTCTTTCACTTCTGGAGTGGATGACAGTGTTGGTGCATATGCGCTAATGAGGGTTACTGGTCCTGCTGATGAGTGGAGCTGCAGAGACAGGATTCTTTCACTCCCCACAGTAGGTGGAACAATGCATCTCAGAAGAGTATTTTTGACTGCAAAGCCAACACCATATTCCCTGGTCTCATTCAATGGTTTTCCCTGCCAGAAGAATGAGAAGTTTTTTTCTTTGACAGATCCAGAGTCTGACAGTCTTGTCTCTTGTAAGGCAACAATGTCCATCTGCAGTCTACTCAGTTCCATGTCAATGACAGCTGTCTTGCGCACATCATCTATTTCTTGCAGGTCGTTAGGAAAGCCGTAGTCAGGAAAGCCAGGGGTCATTGTCCGTACATTCCAGGTGCCCAGCTTTAGGGCAGAAGTTTTCTTACGATTGTTGCATGGTGCACGGTTATCGATCTGCTTGTCGGGTTTGACCCTAAACCCCACGCACCCCGTGGAGTTAACAGACCGTGGCGAGGTAGCACCTTACTGGCTGGGGGCTGCCCAGCTTAAGGCGGGCGGTATCTACCTAGTGAGGTGCAATGACCTCTCCCACCGTCAGAAGTAGCCCCTGGCGTCCTGCTCTACGCCAATTGAGCAAAGACTTATAACCGGTAACTGCTACTTCCCGTGTTGTTTCGATGCTGTATGCGAAGCTGGAGTGTCCTCTCCAGAGCACGAAGCCTGGGTAAAATAATATGGAGGATAGCAGCAAATCCCCCCTCTCCACGTCGCTGAAATGGTCCAGTGGAGAGGCAAGAGCCAATACAACTGGTTCCAGCAACGTCGCAGGAGTTGGCAGAGTGACACAAAGTGCCTCCGGGACTCCAGCTCCGGATTTTGCCTCGAGGTTCTCTCCTGAAGCCCTTTCCATGAGTGGATATAGCCACAAGGCAGTGGAGGTTTAAATTCGGAGTTTTCCTTCTCCTAGATGGGCTGCCTTCCAGGGCTGACGAGCCCCACCTACCCGGCCTGCTCTCTAATAATGTGGGAGTATGCAATGTTGAGTGGCTTTCTTTTTTCCCAAATTAGGGTAAGAAATAGGATTAGAGAGTTTCATGCACCATTAAACATGCTCTCTGGCTCATCCTCCTTTAATGCTAAAACTCCGCCCTTCCTCAGGTAATTCATATTTACCATATTAGAATTGGGGTTAAGAGTTAGGGTATTTGAGAATTCAGGGTGTCAGGCCCAGCCCCCTCTAGGACCATGTGGTGCAGGGGGCAAAGACAAAAGCAAATTCCTTAGCAAAATATCAATAAAGGCCTACCTTTATCCCTGAAACCTCCCTCAGCAATGGGCACAGTTTCCAGTAAAAACCCAAATTCAGGGCGTCAGGCCCAGCCCCCTCTAGGACCATGTGGTGCAGGGGGCAAAGACAAAAGCAAATTCCTTAGCAAAATATCAATAAAGGCCTACCTTTATCCCTGAAACCTCCCTCAGCAATGGGCACAGTTTCCAGTAAAAACCCAAATTCAGGGCGTCAGGCCCAGCCCCCTCTAGGACCATGTGGTGCAGGGGGCAAAGACAAAAGCAAATTCCTTAGCAAAATATCAATAAAGGCCTACCTTTATCCCTGAAACCTCCCTCAGCAATGGGCACAGTTTCCAGTAAAAACCCAAATTCAGGGCGTCAGGCCCAGCCCCCTCTAGGACCATGTGGTGCAGGGGGCAAAGACAAAAGCAAATTCCTTAGCAAAATATCAATAAAGGCCTACCTTTATCCCTGAAACCTCCCTCAGCAATGGGCACAGTTTCCAGTAAAAACCCAAATTCAGGGCGTCAGGCCCAGCCCCCTCTAGGACCATGTGGTGCAGGGGGCAAAGACAAAAGCAAATTCCTTAGCAAAATATCAATAAAGGCCTACCTTTATCCCTGAAACCTCCCTCAGCAATGGGCACAGTTTCCAGTAAAAACCCAAATTCAGGGCGTCAGGCCCAGCCCCCTCTAGGACCATGTGGTGCAGGGGGCAAAGACAAAAGCAAATTCCTTAGCAAAATATCAATAAAGGCCTACCTTTATCCCTGAAACCTCCCTCAGCAATGGGCACAGTTTCCAGTAAAAACCCAAATTCAGGGCGTCAGGCCCAGCCCCCTCTAGGACCATACATGTATTTGTTTTGATTTTCAATTGTATTCTCAGACCATACAATACATGGTTTTAAAAATCCCATTTGCCTCATAGCAATTATCTTTAAAAGGACCTTATCAGACACATTTTGCAGGTAGGCTCAAAGACAAGGATTTTCTCCTGGTTCACACTGGTTCATTATATGGTAGCCTACAATATCAAACCATAATAATTTGTTAAAAGCTACCACTCAGTGGCAGGCTCGTAGTGGCTAAAACATGAGTAGAGAACCTTAGAGAGCTACTGCCAGTCAGCAGATAATACAAAACTAGATGGACCATTGTCCTAACAGAGAACAAAGCAGCTTTTTAATCTTCCTATGAGACATGATATTATATGGACTACCAGTCACAGAGTTTCCCAAACAGCACAGAGAGTGGCCATGCTAACTGGGGTATTTATAGTTGGAGTGTGAAAAAAAGGGTAAAAAATGAATTAAATCTATTGGAATCAATAAGCTTTATAATCACCATATTCTGCCTTTTAGGCATACTAAGTCTAAGCAAGAAGAAAAACAACTGATGTTGTTGGAACTCTTTCTTTCTAATTTCTTGTTACAAACGGACGGCAGTGGATGTGATACCAAGCTTTTGATTTGTTACAAGCTCTGCCAGTCTGGACCCATATCAAAAGGACACAACTCTCAGATTCTGTTCTGCAACACACCACATGTAGATTCAGAGTGTCCTACCTATCAGAACTTTTGGTCCAGGATCTTAGATTCCAATCCTTGTTACGCCAGGTGTAAATCCAAAATAACTCTACTGACTCCTTTGGAATCACTCTGGATTTATGAGGGGTGAAACCGAGCTTGCTATCTGCCTTGACTGATTTATGGGTGTAACGGATATCTGAAATCCTGGCCTGGTATCTTTCCTAGCTGCGTATGGAGAATGGGAAAAGGAGATGGGCTAGCTTAGGAAACTTGGAGCAGAGTGCCAGGAACAAGTCATGTCATTGCCTCACTATCCATTTACCAAGGGGGCAGCGTTTTTCTCAGCTCCTTCTATATTTTATTTCATCACATAACCACCACTCCATATGAAACATGTTCTTCAGGAAAGAACTGTTCAGAGCTGAAGAACAGAGCTTGGAAAAGTTACTTTTTTGATTCCAAACCACTAGTGGCATGCTGACTGGAGGATTCAGGGAGTTGTAGTCCAAAAAGGTGACTTTTCTAAGCAGTGGTGAGAAGAAAAATGGCACCACTATTTAACATTTAGTATCTCGTATCTTCTGCCCACTCCCCCAAAACTGTAGAATTCCCAAAGAAATTATTGGAAGTAACTTCTCTCTCCTTGAAATTATTGGACGGTTATTTAAAAAAACAAACAAACAAAAAATAAACCTGAGAGACATTGGAAGAGAGCATCAGTGGGAAATGAGTGAGTTTATGGCCTCTGTTACACAGAAGCCACCTGACTTCTGAGGCATCATGCATGGCTACTCAGATTTAAACAGAGTGGCTTATTTTAGCTGCAGTTTTTTTTCTCAGCGTGCCTCTCCAGAATAAAGGGAGGGGAAAAGGATTATTTAAAGGGAAACCCCTGAAGTGGCAGACCTGAACACTACTAATTATAGAAAGCAGAAGGTGCACTCAAGCTAAAGCAGGGAAATGGCTTTTCGCAGCTAGTAGTCTGGACTGGTGTTTTGTGAAGGGAGTGCCTCATTTCCATGATGCAAGGCCTGATGGAAATGTAGAGGGTTGGCCATGTTGAGATAGGAGCCAGGCCTAGGGGAAATCATCCTTCATCACCATCAGGATGGCAGATTCATGGAGAGCCCAAGGCCTTGGGCTGAGAAGAGCCAGTCAGTTATGTAAATTGAAGCTAATGAAAACCAACCCAGGTGGCATCATTAATTAGAGTAAATCAGCCTGTGTTGCCCTGGTGCCAAAATAAGGAAGAGATCATGGATGGAGGGTGGATGGGTGAGCATGGGACGGGGCTGGAGGAAAGCTGGAGGAGGGCTGCCTCACAGCATGCCATAAGCCTATGGGTGAACATTCAATGTTTAATAGACATAGCAAAGTCATGATAGTTGTTTCAAGAAACACCTTGCAAATTACTTTTCTGGAAATAGGGGTTGGCCATTATATCTCTTATAATGTTATACTTATGAATGTAAAAAGGATCACTCCAAAGACCCATCTAGTTCAGCAACAGACAAGCATAAAAGCAGCTTCCAATTCATGCTTGATGGCAACTGGTATTGCAATATTTTCCAGCATTGGAAGTACAATAACTAATATGGTGAGAAGCCACCAACAGTGTTATTATCTGGGAATTCATCTAATCCTTTCCCTTTCAAAGCTGCTGTCACTACTACATAATGGGATAAAGAATTCCAGTAGCCTCATGTCTAATCTTATGGAAGATAGTCTTCTGTTTGATGGATGGGAAGAAGACCATTTTTGGATGCAAGGTGTCATCTGCTTCAAACACTTTTTAGTCCTACTGTGGGAAAAATGTATTATACCTCTATTTGAGTTGTAATAGTTATTTCTGTATTTGTGTCTATACTGACAAGTTAAGAGGCCAACTTTTTAATGCGTACCTCTAGCCTCCTTCAGGTGATACATCCTCCCTCTTTTTTGGCAAAGTGTAAGAGGCCACCTTTCTATGTTCCATGTTAATGTTCTGAAATATGACATTCTGAAAATTTTTAAAAGTGCATCATTTAATCCAGGTGGGCGCTTTGTGGCCATCCAAATTATGTTGAATTGCAAGTCTGTCACCCATCACCATTGCTTATACCAGTGATGAATGATGACAATATCAGTCCAACAGTACCTAATGGATCACAAGCTTCTCACCACATCCTAAAATAAAGGGCTTCTACAAGGACTTACTTGGATAGACTTCATAAGTCATTTCATCCAAAGACTGTTTATGAAATAGAAATGAATGAAGCTCTCTCAAAAAGAATGAGAAGGGAAGAAAGAGCAATCAATTTGACCAGGATTGTACAGTTTAGGGCACACGCACCAAGAACAGTTCAGCTGAATCTTTGGTAGAAGAAGTGATGGGGCTATGTTGAATTTGGACAAACCCATGCTAGTGTCCCAATTATTTAACTCTGAAGCAAATAGATTGCCAGCATGGACATGCCTTTATTTTACATCCTGCTCTTTCCATGCAAACCACACATCAGAGAAATGCTTTTGTAATACTTGACATAAGAGGGAAAGGGATTTTATATAACTAGAAACAAACGAACTCCAAATTAGAAGCTGATGAAACTGTTGCTTGGAGATGCTGAAGTAGAGTCCAAAATATATGTATTTCACAGATCTGCATGTGAAGCATGTGCATTTCAAACATAAACATAAATAATCATGCATGAATTTCTTAAAAATATATTCCTAAATATCTGAAAGAGTGAATAAGACAAACATCCAGAAAAATACATCTAGCTCACAACCGGTATTGCAGTAGAGCAAAGGCAGGCAGTGTCGAAACAGTGTGAGTGTTAAGATTTGATAAAATTAGTGATATACTCTACCCTTCTTCACTAGGCATCATTTTACTGTCCTACCATAGCTACACTCCTCACAGGATCTTGGGGCGAAATGGATTTTCACAACAATGATATGTAAAATGTCCCTGTCATAATGCAAAGTATTTGAGGGGCTCATTGATCTTGAATGGCAGTTACTGTAAGACTCATTGGTTTTACAAAAGACCTGTAGAGATGAAAACTGTTAGAATGGTTTCATTCATATGAATCAACACAGTTGCCCCCATTTGGGCACCATTCATGGGGGTGACGTTATGGAGACTGCGATGATGAGCAGAGTGTGAACTTCACAATTCACTATACCAGTCACCACAAGACAGAGAGGATGCATGGGCTGTGGATTAGAGCAGAGCCATCACAAAACCAATTGTTACAGTGGTTTCTAAACCTTTTTGTGGCTCCCTCAACTTGCTGGCCACTGGCCACAGCTCTCCCAACATGATACTTGAGTGGGGAAGAAGCGAGTGGAGAAGCCCAGCCTGAGTAGTACTTCTGTGGATTCTGCAGAAGTACTTCTGAGGATTCAGCAGAGCCCCTGGCTGGATTTGGAGGTGCCCCGGGGTACCACAGCACACAGTTTGGGAACCACATATTTGGTAGATTGCACTCATTCAGTATTACAAGGTGCCTCTCTAGCCATTTACTGGATTTCATAGCTCTGCCTTCTCTTGATACTCATAGTTGTCGACTATTCTTGCAGAATTTCATAATGATTCCTGCCAACAGATATATTCAAGCTGCTGTTTGAGACAGATGGAGAAATGACAATGGGGTAGATAGCTATATAGAGCAGCAACAGTAGCAGGAAATGAAGACAAGATAAAATTCCCCCCCCCTTCTTAGCGTGCTATAAAGGCAGTAGCCACTCACTCCTCCCTCTAGTGTACCTAGCTCCACACGGCTTTACATATCTCTAGTCTTCTTAGTTTCACTCGCAGGACTATTAGATGTCACTTATTTTGAGGGAATGTCCTTATTTCAGGATTGTTGTGTTCTTATGTTGGGTGTGTGTGTCTTCCTGTGAACTTGACTTGCTCTAGCCCCTCTTTCCTCCCTCCCCGCCCAATGCAACTGTATAAACTTCCATGTACTGTCACTGGCCAAACAGATGGAAGGGGGAGCTAATGTGTGTACATCAGCTGCATCTAGCCCAGAAGCTGATCTATAAACTAATCCCACCCTGATCTATAGCCTAATTCACCTAAAACACAATTACAATCTGGAGGAGAAAAATATTGATTTCAAAATTGCTTTGCAGCTGGTGGAATGGGGGTGGGGGCATAGAGTGGCAGTAAGAAAGGAGAAAGAGGCAGACAACAAGTTCTCAAGAGACTGCAAACATGCAGGATGAGGGGAGCGATATGCGATTGCGGAAACATAGCTGTCTAGCTTAAAGGACAGGGAGGAATAAGGAAGGTATTGTTTCCTTTTAAGGCCCCTAACTTATAAATCAGCAACTGATGATTCTTGGTTCAGATCTATCCAGTGAATGAGACTAGTGAGAGGGAATAAAAGGCTAATAGTTAGAGGTTCCAAAAGTTTCTTTTCTTCTCCTTTTGACCACAATTCCCAGCATCACCCATCCATTATGGCCACTAGAGCACAACGTTAACAGGTGCTGTAGTTGGAACAATCACACCATTCCCAGCACTTGTTCAGGGTCAAGTATATTGAAAACAAATGCTTATAGTCTGTTGTGATGAGGAGAGGCAGTGGTGGGTAAAAACTGAAGAACAAATGCAGTGAATTGCAGTTAAAAGTTCCAAGGGGGACTGTACACACAAGGAAGTTCAGCCAGTTGGCTTCAAGGCAGTGATGTCTGGAGCAGAATCCCACTTGAACTCTTGGCTTCTAAGCTTGCCTAAAAAGTTGGAAGTTTTCCAAAACTGGGCTTTGTCCATTCAAGCTCCACAAGTATCCGCAAGTGGATCAAGTTGCTTCATTCACGTGGTCCGACCATTTCCCTAGCAATTCCTCAAAATGTCATTGATTTGCTGTGTTTAGTTTCAATCTGCATAATTACAGTCTCTAGTCTAACTCTGAATCATGCCAAAAGAAATGTCAAAAAGGTGCCAGCAGGTGCAATAGAGTTCCTGCTCTTCTAAGTGAGAAGCAGAACTAAGGTCAGATGAGACCATGGTACTGACTCCCTTCATTGGCCCAGAACTGACACTAATCCTAAGTCATAGAGTACTCATTCTTCCATCATACATGTTTTGCACAAAAATAAGTCTCATTTTGTTCACTTTGGCTTGTTTTTAAATCACAATAAATAAACAAATAAAATAAAAAAATTGAAAAAGATAATATTGTAGGAGTAAAAACACAATGATGACGTTTTCCAAAAGGGGGTGAAAGAAATAATAAAAAAAAAAGGAAACGGGAAGAGAAAAAAAGGGGCAGGGATGAGAGAAAAGTATCTCTATACAGGCTTCAAGAAAAGGCTTCCAAATATCTAAAAATATATTCATGCATAGTTCTCATCTATATGTCGTGTGTTCATATGTCAATAATGTTATAATGCCTTCTATTCATTGAGTTTAGGGCTGGACATCTATCTTTCCAGTGTTGTAAAATAAATACTTTGGCAATAATTAAGGGCACAGAAAGTTTATTTATTTATTTATTTATTTATTTATTTATTTATTTATTTATTTATTTATTTATTTATTTATTTATTTATTTATTTATTTAATTCTATTTGTACCCCGCCTATGCTGGCTGATGATTGTCTCCAAGAAGCAGGAAAATAATTTAAGAGTACATAAGCATCAACAAAGATCAGAGTGGTCTAAAACAAAATTAATACGAGTAATAATTTTCCCCCCAAATGAGCCTATGATTGGACATGACTATAATGTATGAATGACTCATATCATGTTAAGTATGTTTATTATTTTGTTCTTAAAGTCTTTCAGTTCAGAGCTACCTTTGGCTGTGACTTTACGTTTGGAAGGAAGCTTGAAAATGTCCCTGTCTGCATATCTGTCTGTCTTCGTTATTTTCCCATGGACTTTTTCCACATTTGAATTGCTTTATGGATCTCATTATGACAAAAACAAAAAACCTAACAGTAAAAATCTGAAGACTGTTGACATCTGCAGTAACAAATTTAAGTCTAAACTACAGCATCTGGATGAAAGCTCAGGTCTTAATCCTGAGTCTTCCAAAACTTTACTTCTTTCCTATGAAGCTGGCCAAATGTTGGGTCTTTTTCAGCAGAACTGGGACAGCAGCTTTCAGAAGGTACAATAACTGACATGTGGAAATAAGTTGTTCCATATCTCCTCCTGTAACCTATCTTATGGAGCATCCTCCAAAAGTCAGAGTCTGATAAAACTCTTTTTTGTGTGTGTGGGGGGGGGACTACAACACCTAGATCCTCCTAGCAATCATGGCCAATTGGCTGTACTGGCTGGGGACTTGAAGAGTGAGTTTACCAAGCTCAACATTTGCTTTCATAAGCTATCTGACCTGGCTCTGCTGTGTACAGGCTTATTCATAGGGAATTTATAGTAACGTGGAACCTCCAAATGGAAATATGACACGCTGTGGTGTTTTATGTATTGATGCTAGATTCTGTCAGCAAGGACATCATTATTATTAACAAACCAAATTATTTTGCAATATTTGAAGAACAGTTCTTCAGCTAGCCAACTCTAGGCTGAGTCCTCTCTCCTGGCAGCAGCATTTGAAAGGATGATATATGGCAGGCAAAGGGAGAAAGGATATATTTAATGGCAGATGGAAGTGTTCGATCGATTACACAGACAAGACATGAAATACTATCATAGATGGCCTGTTACAGAATTTACTAAACATTTACGGAGAGCAGTGGAAGAATCAGTGGGCCAACACTCAAAGTCCTTCCCTTCCCAGGAAAGCATTTCTCTATTCGCAGACAGATTCTAAAGAAGTACAGGAACCTCCAGATGTTTTTGACTAGGTCTCAGAAGGTTCCCCTTGACAGTTTTAGTCCAGTTGTGTCCAACTCTAGGGGGTGGCGCTCATCCCGTTTTTCAAGCCATAGAACCAGCGCTTGTCCGAAGACAGTTTCCATTGTCACGTGGCCAGCGTGACTAGGGAGCGCCGTTTTACCTTCCCATCAAGATGGTACTTATTTATCTACTCGCATTTACATGCTTTCAAACTGCTAGGTTGGCAGGGAGCTGGGACAAAGCGACGGGAGCTCACTCCATTGCGTGGATTCGATCTTATGACTGCTGGTCTTCTGACCCTGTAGCACAGGCTTCTGTGGTTTAGCCGGCAGTGCCACCTAGCCAATATGGCTAATAGTAAGAGTTTGTAAGACTTG
This sequence comes from Pogona vitticeps, assembly GCF_051106095.1. Taxonomy (NCBI): domain Eukaryota; kingdom Metazoa; phylum Chordata; class Lepidosauria; order Squamata; family Agamidae; genus Pogona; species Pogona vitticeps. The sequence goes on from NC_135785.1 coordinate 54,194,771, forward strand.
TACACTAAAATTTCAAAATGGGCAATTTTATGCCTCTCCTATAACACCTCTACTGTTCATTTCTGACTACTCAGTTCAGCTTTAGATTTATGAGACAGGACATCAAAACATTGCAGGTTCTCAGCCTAGATGTTCTGACACCTATCTTAGGAGTAAGCAACTTTCTTCTTCTTCTGTGGGCCATATTGCCTCCTGGACCTTTGGGCTGGGGGCTAAAACCTGTAGTGAAGTGAGCTACAACCAAAGGATTTTTTTTTGCCCAGAACTCACAAAACTTTAAGCTAAATAAATAAATAAATAAATAAATAAATAAATAAATAAATAAATAAATAAATAAATAAATAAATAAATAAATAAATAAATAAATAAATAAATTCTTCAGATTACATCTTCCATCTACTCCTCTGGGTACAGCACTCAAAAAATAACTTCCTCCATCTCTGTCTGAGCCAGCTTCCCTGGCACTTCTTTTAGTTTCTCTCTCCTTCCACACTAAACAGGCTGCTGAGAAAGAGACAGATCATTTTCTCAAGGCCTGAATTGGTCCTTTGCAGAGAGCTTCTGGAACTTGATTAAGGATCATAAATGCAAGGCCTGCACACAGCTCAAGGGCTTCAGGTTGCTCACCCTTATATGGTCCAAATGTTCTGTCCAATTGCTAAACCCTGGTATTTTATTCCCTGCTCACTCTAATGAGTATTACTGGAATAGAGTTTAGCCTTTGTACAACAATTCGTTAACTGTTGTTACTGTACTGATCTTCACAATGTTTCTCTTCATAGCAATATGGTCTCCGGGATAGCTTGAAGTGATGCATGTTGAGTTTTTGGTTTTTGGTTTTCATTTAATCAAATAATTCCTAATTCATCAATTTGGAAAGCAAGAGCATAATATGGCCAGGCTAATTTGGTTCACACTGTTTATGAGCTTATGTAATATCATTTAGGATAAATGTAAAGGTTCCCCTTGACAATTTTTGTCCAGTCGTGTTCGACTCTAGGGGGCGGTGCTCATCCCTGTTTCCAAGCCATAGAGCCAGCGTTTGTCCGAAGACAATCTTCCGTGGTCACATGGCCAGTGTGACTTAGACACAGAACGCTGTTACCTTCCCACTGAGGTGGTGGTCCCTATTAATCTACTCGCATTTGCATGCTTTCGAACCGCTAGGTTGGCGGGAGCTGGGCCAAGCGACGGGTGCTCACTCTGTCACATGGATTCGCTCTTACAGCTGAAGATCTACAGACCTTACAGCACAGAGGCTTCTGCAGTTTAACCCACAGCGCCACCACGTTTACTGAGTAGTAAAGGCTTGGGGATCCCTATAAGATGCAGCTCTTAGTGGATTTTATGTCCAATCATAGTTCTGCTTGTCTTACCTCTTTTATCATGCCCATCAGCATGGCACCAGTTCATTTGACACAAAAACTTAAATCTGGGGGGGGAAAGGTAGCACAGAGGTGGCAACTGGTAAGACAGCAGCATCAGATGCATATAATTTCTTTCAAAATTAGATTTATTGAAGTCCTGTCTGGTGGAAATCACTGTAGCATAGAACACTCAGCATATGGATTTGATCATTGACTTATGCCTGACTACATTTTTCATTAGGCGAAATATTGGCTATGAATGTTTTGACCTCATAATCTCTGTATTTTAAACAATAACCAGTGAAAAAACAAATGGGGATAAGAAGGTGGGAAGCAAGATGTTTTGTTTGAAGTGCAGAATTGTGTTAAGAACCATATTGTCTTCAGTGTTCAGTTCCTTATTTTTGTAGTGATTTCATCTAAGCTGTTTAGTTGCTTGCAGTGGTTCTTGAAAGGGGCTACAGGTCCCCGTGCACATTGTTAAGGGACAAGATGGTAAAAGTCCTAGTATAGTACACTCCACTGGCAAATACAAGGTCTGCAGGAGCAGTACAGAGCTTGGAACTTGTGAGAAGGAATTGGTTATATTATTCACCATTTATTTGGGGGGGGGATTGGACTAGCAGAGGATTGTGATTTCTGTCAGTTTCTCAGGAAGCTGTGTATGTTGTGTGTTGCTGCAGTCTCTTAGCATTACTGCCCATACCAGAAGAAGGATACAAATATTTCCCATCTCTTCCAGAAGTCAATTTTTAATTTGCAGTTTGAAAGTGCTTTGAACATTAAAAATGATAATAACAGGCTAAGGTTTTCACGAAGGCTTTCACGACCGGGATCTAATGGTTGTTGTGGGGTTTTTTGGGCTCTTTGGCCGTGTTCTGAAACGTTTCTCCAGTCTCTGTGGCCGGCATCTTCAGAGGACAGCACTCTGTGCTCTGGTGTAGTTTGCTTGGGAGTTGAGTATTTATGGCTTTTGTCCTTTTCAGGAGATAGGTGATTGGTGTGTCTTGTTGTGGGTGTATTGTTGTGGTAAGGAGGAGAGATTATCTGTCACTGTGATTGATCTAAAGACCAGCTAATGACACCCATCAATCACAGTGACGGATAATCTCTCCAATTTACCACAACAATACACCCACAACAAGACACACTGATCACCCATCTCCTGAAAAGGACAAAAGCCTATCTTACAGCCATAAATACTCAACTCCCATGCAAACTACACCAGAGCACAGAGTGCTGTCCCCTGAAGATGCTGGCCACAGAGACTGGTGAAACATTAAGAAGAACAACCTTCAGAACAAGGCCAGAGAGCCCGAAAAACCCACAACAACCATTAGGCTAAGGTTTGTTGCATTGTTGGTTTTTTTAAAAAAGGAACGCTGTCATTGCTTGCTGCTCAGAAACACATTTTAACACATTAACTTCAAGATCTGGACTAAGAAGCAACCATACTCCATGTGCTTCCCAAGACATATCCTTGCTACCCCAGAAGGAATCTTACAATTCAGGATGGACAAATTCCTTGTTTCTCATTTATTTTTCTCCATGATTTTCTCAGGGTCTAATGTAGGAGGCTGCAGATAAACACACTGTCTCAATTTCATTGCTTTCCTCTGAATTCCACTTACACTCTCACCACACTTTTTATTTTGTACTGGGTTCTGAAACTTTTCTTCTCACACATACATTTGTATGCATTTTCTGTACCCATTTTTCTCAACTGGTTTTTTTTTCCGTATTCCAATGTATGCATTTTTAAACATTTGTCCATTAATTAAACCTGCTTTCATTTCAATTACTTGTATTTTTGAACAGTTCACATTTTTAGATCTTTACATTATTTAAAAAACAAGGCCTATTTTTGTGCAGATTTATTCTTCTGGAAAACTTTGCAACCTTTGCATGGATGCAGATTTTCAAGACGAGGTGTGCTTTTTCTTGCAATGAGTTTTATGAAATATGAAATGTATAATTTCGTCTAGACTCTTCATTCAAGTTAAATTCTTGCCCATATCTAACTGAGAGTAAGAGAAGGAAGTGGCTATTTGGGGTTGAAGAAGTAGCCAGCTAAAAGGGTGAAAATAAGTGTGTGCTTAACAGGACAAAATGTTGTCTCTATGAAGAGGTAGTTCTGATATCTGATTATGTGTAACAGTATATCATGATTATTTTTTTGTAAAATAGTTAACAGCTTTGTGAAAATGTATAAGATATACATTTGGACATTTTCATTCTAATCTAGCCATAAAATTCTGAGTCTATCTATATGAAACAGTTACAACAATTTGGTACTGTAACAGTTTAACTATCACAGCTCCATCCTGTGGATTCCTATGATTGATAGATAGGGATTACTTAGAATTCTGTACTAAAGAGCTCTGATGCCAATGTTCTGAAGATAGTACTAGAGAATTATACATCGCACCAAATTATAAATTCTAGAATGCACTAAGATGAAGCCATGACAGTAAAAGAAGTAGCAAACTGCTATAGTGTCTAGTGCGTATATAACCAGTATTACACATGAGAGAATATCTTAATAGATTTTAAAAAATGATGGGTATTTTCTGTTTTAATCAGTGGATGCATCCAGTGATGCTTTCCAAGCTAGAGAACATGATCCCCCCCTTTTGGAATAACTTGATAATAAATGATAATAATCATGTGCTATCAAGTCAATTCCGACTTACAGTATGGTGACCCTTTCCAGGGTTTTCTAGGTAGAGAGTACTCAGATGTGGTTTACCATTCCCTTCTTCTGCGGCCATCCTAGGACTGTGCAGCTTTCCCAAGGCCACACAGACTGGCTCTACTCACAGGAGGCTGAGTGAGGAATCTAATCCCCAACCTCTGGCTCCATAGCCAGATACTTAAACCACTGAGCTATCCAGCTAATAAAGTGTACATTCACATAAATAAATAGAGTGCACTGGCATTCTTTTGTGTTCATGTTTCCACTGATTCTGGGGATGAATCTGCCAAAGGTCACATCAAAACGGGCCATCAAAAATGGGGGGGGGGCACTCTGAGACTTGCCCTGCCTAACCCTAGGGTGGATAATTCTAGGTAGGTGAGGCCAGCAGCCTACAAGGCCAAAAGACTTGAAGTTCAAAATGCAACACACCACACGGTTTGATTGATGCAATGTTGGGTGATTCATACTCAGTCCTGACAAAGATCTGAGGTGAACTTCTCAATGAACTTACTATAGTATCAGCTGAAGAAAGGATCAAGGTCAACATTTTTAGTTCAAGGACCAAATGACCATGACTGAATACAACCATTTTTACAGCGTCAGGAGGAAGTGAGATGCATATCATAGAGTCTATTTTGTGACACCAAAAACTGCACAAGAGACAGTTTTATAGCAATGGCAAAGGGGTTAATGAAACTTGCTTTATATCATGCAGATCTTTGTCCCTTCCCTTTTGAACATTCATCTGTCACCACTGAAGGAATTCTCAATCTGCATTTTGCTTTTGTCAACACTGTTTTGTTTTCTATATTTTGACATAAGCCATTAGTTATTCAGAGGACTTATTTCTGTTGTTGTTGTTAGATCATTTTTTAAAAATTGGCTCCAGGCAGCATCACAGAACAAAGAAACAAAATACCCGTGAAAAGAGCTAATCACAAGTGGCTAATTATTTCCCCCCTTTTCATCCTCCCTCCCCAAACCATGAAATATGATCCCCATGAAAAAAGGAAGACGTATCTTCACTCATGATCTTTTCATGGATTTTATGCACCTAATTCATCAAACTAGAAACACTTCCTTCTTATCTCCAATCAGTCTAAGAGTAAAGCCCGTGACCCGATTGATTCTAGTTGAGTGATGCTTCCAATTTATATGTCCCAAGCTTACAGTCCTTCAAGCTCCAGACAATTCCAAACTGAGGGATGCATTGTCTCTGTTTGCGGGGTTTAGAATTTGTTTATCATATATTTTTTAAATCATACCTTTTCTCCCTTTTTATCTTCACAATGATTCTGTGAGGTAGATCGTCATGTGGCTACCTCATGGTCATTACAACCCAATAGGGACTTGAACCTGAAATCCCAAATCTACAGTTCAAACTCTCTAACCCCTACACCATAAGCAACCATTTCAAAACAAACAAACAATGTCTTTATGCATTTATCTCTAAATGAAATGCTTTTTCATAATAGTAAATATATATAATAGTAAATATAAAAACAAACAAACATATTTTGACAGACCCACAAGAGTTTGAGAAAACTGGTTAAGAATTCTGATATATATTGTTTTTAATTACAGCTCTTAGAAATCCCCAATCTCTGAGAGTCACTGTTCTTAAAAAATGTAACTTGTGCAAACTTTATTTAGGTGCCATTTCTCTCCCAAATGAACACGTGGACATGACTGCCAAAAAACAACTACATTTCCCAGAATGCTTGGTTTCCTCTTCTTCCTTTTGCTTTGGACTTTTTCTTTCTTAGCAGTAATGAAGAATTGAGGTGGTGAGGTGTGGGGGTGTAGAGTTTGAGGGCAAAGACTTTTTCACACTTACACACCCTTTCTCACTCTCACACAGATACACATACATGTATACACAGAATAATTTGTCATATCCAAGGTCAGACTCTTTGTGTATCTCAACTAGAAATATCTGTTCTGATTGCTAGCGGGTCTTCAGGTATCAAGCAAAGTCCTCCTCATCAGCTGCTACCTGATCCCTTTTAAAGGGCAGTGGCGTGTTTTTCTGTATGCAAAGCCTTCATTCTCTCACTGAGCCATCAGGTCTCCCCCCAAATCTAACATGGTAAACACAAGTCAAATCAATAAAACACTCACTGGCCATGTTGATTATAGGCCAGATCCTTTGGACATAGGCCAAACTTTTCAGGCTTGTGTCCAGTGAGCCCACATTTTCAGTGTGAGAACTCAGCCATTTCACTTAATTCTCCCTCTCTTTTGGGAGGATGGCTCTCACCGCACGGAGTGGGGTCTGCAGCTTGGGGATACATCTGGACCCGGCGCTTACCATGGAAACTCAGGTGGTGTCCATGGCGCATTCTGCCTATTTCCATCTGTGGCGGATCACCCAGCTGCGACCCTACTTTGATGGAGGGGCCCTCACCACTCTTGTCCACACACTCGTAATCTCGAGATTAGACCACTGCAATGCGCTCTACATGGGGCTGCCTTTGAGACTGATGTGGAAGCTCCAAATGGTGCAGAATGTGGTGGCCAGACTCCTTCGTGGGGTGAGAAAATACCAGCGTATCTCTCCCACTCTGGCTGCCTTGCATTGGCTGCCCATTGGTTTCCGCATTGACTTCAAAGTGTTAATGATGTCGTATATAGCCCTAAACAGTTCGGGACCACGATATTTGGCAGATCGCCTTCTCCCACCTAGATCTACCCGAATTACTCGGTTCAGCCAAAAGGGATGGTTGAGGGGCCTAACGCCGAGAGAGGTCCGGAAAGAAAGAATAAGAAACCCGGCCTTCTTGGCAGTGGCCCCTTGACTATGGAACAGCCTTCCAACAGAGATCTGCCTGGCACCCTCGCTGGGTGTTTTTAAGAGCTATTTAAAGACTTGGCTGTTTAGACAGGCCTTTCCTTCTGTCAATTCTTGAATTCTATCTTATTTTTTCCTATCATTCCCTATCTTGAATACACTATATTATTGATTCAATTGTTTAATGTTCATGATGTTTTATGATATTTTATGATATTTGAAAGCTGTCCCGAGTAGACGCTGTCTAGGGGGGGCAGGGTAGAAATTAAATTTAAATAAATAAATAAATAAATAAATAAATAAATAAATAAATAAATACCAAAGAGTCTCCTTCCCCACACCTTTCTGACCATGAAAGGGTAAAATCCAGTTTAAAAAAAAAACAGGACTTGGGAAGTTATTTTTTTGGACTGTAGTCCCCATCATGCTCATCACCATGTCCAGTGGCCATATTGACTTGGAAATTGTTGGAATTGTACTCCAAAAAGTAACTGTTCAAAGCACTGTCAAAAACCTACAACAAATCTCTCTAACAGCTGCCTGATCTATCTATCTATCTATCTATCTATCTATCTATCTATCTATCTATCTATCTATCTATCTATCTATCTATCTATCTATCTATCTATCTATCTATCTATCTATCTATCCTATCTAATCTGTTACATTTGTTTGTCATCTTTTTGCCTAGCAAGTTTCCCAAAGCAATTTATATTACAGTTAACAAAACTGTTTTTTTAAAAGAACAATAATGTTAAAACATACACTAAAAATAGCTCCAGACATTCTATAACAATTCATTCCAAAGGAACCGACACAATCTTAGAAACCTTAGAACCACATAGTTCTGGCTGCATTGCCCCAACTAAGATAGTCAATTGGAACCCAGTTCAAGTGCAGTTGATCTGACTGGTGTCATACAATCTGTAAAGTGAATATCCCACAACAGTCTGACTGTTGCATTTTGCACTAACTGTAGGCACAGCTTTGAGTCTATCCAGATTAGAGCAAAGTGCAGCAGTTGTGTTTCAACAGCCTACAATGAATGAGTCTGCATTACGTTCATTGTTGTTGTTTGGTCATTAAGTCATGTCCAACTCTTCATGACGCCATGGACCAGAGCACACCAGGCCCTCCTGTCTTCCACTTCTTCCCGGAGTTTGATCAAATACATGTTGGTAGCTTCGATGACACTGTCCAACCATCTCGTTCATTACTTCACATTCATTGCTTTCATTAATTTCCCCAGGAGAAATAACTCACTTTTAAAACAATGGTTTAAAAGTAACATTAACACGTTCTGTGCATTAAAAGCATTGCTAGTGCTATCCCTGTGTGTCCACCTTCCTGCTCCTTAGAGAGAAGGCACCTGTACACCTCCCCATGAGAACTATATGCAAGTGCTTCCTAACACTAGCATTTCAGATGTTTCTGGACTAAAACTCCTGGAATCCCTAACCAGCAGAGCCAATAGGAAGAGTTTCTAGAAGCTAGGGCCCAGCAGTATCTGGAATCACATAGTTGGGAGCTGCTGATTTACCATTGATTCTTTGCCTCCTTGCTAATACACTTCTTTAGTGAAAACCAGAGAAGTTTTATCGAATGTTGTGGATATTTCCAGCAAATGAGGAATATGCTAGGAATTGCTTGCTGTCACTTGCCTGTATGCACCATTTGGTATGAGGCTCATGTTGTACTGCTGAAAGGGAAGAATGGGCTAAATAGGGTCGCTCTGAGAATTCAGTGTGGCTTCCTGTACTGAAACCACTTGATCCTTGCATGTAAATCACACACACCCCCAATGGCCTACAACCCTTGGAAGCAATTCTGTTTAACTCAAACCAGCTCGGGCTATCTTGACTATCTAGTCACACCCTTACTTGCTATTTTAAAAATACTGATTAAATTAACAAATTCATAACCCTAATTCAACAAATTAAACTTCAGTTTGAAACACTTATGGCAACAAATAAAATTTCCCATTTCTACTATATAATGACATGGGATTTTCAAACTTAAATTTCTAAACAGAGACCAACTAGATGCACTGGTCAGTTCAGAGCAGGGGATGAAGATGAGATATTTTTTATTATTGTTTGTCCTTAGAATCTAAGCAGACGTTGTCTAGAGGGGCGGGGTAAAAATCAAATAAATAAATAAATAAATAAATAAATAAATAAATAAATAAATAAGCAAGCAAGCAAGCAAGCAAGCAAGCAAGCAAGCAAGCAAGCAAGCAAGCATCTAAGATTGTGAAGTATGCTCATCCTGCATAAGGAACTTCTATTCAACAGTTTTGACTTGATAGACTGTTCCTCCATGAATTGATATAATTCTTTCTCTCTTTTTTAGATGCTGTTCAAGCTTAAAACTCATCAGCACATCCTGATTCATTCCTTTAGTGGCCAAAATCCTGTTCTATAAATGACATCTGCATAAAGATGATGATGTTGTTACATACAGCACTGATGTTACCTGTCTGTCATGGGTTTGGAGGGAAAGTTCCATCCTATGGGGAGTGGAAGGCGGGACATCAGGAGGAGGGGCTGTACTGTATAAATATGAGATGCCTGTGTGGTGAAAGAGAGACACTGGGAGACACTGGGTTGTGACGAAGCAGCAGCTGGGAAGAAGAAGCTGTTGTGGGAGTCTGTGTGTCAGACAGGGTACTACTGTGTGTCAGAGTACCAACCTGATAGGTTCAGGTGTCTGTTGGTTAGCCAGAACTGATACGTTCAGGGTCTGTGCTTCAAGTTAAGGGTTCTGGGTGAACCAAACTGTATGCTTGTATGAGTGAGGATAAGCCACGTTACTTTATCCTATTCACCTGATTGTTTATTTTTCCCTGTGTGTATTTAAAATAAACCTTATTCTTTTTATTGTTTAAAAATCCATCCCTGGTCTGTGTGACTTCTTACAGGGAATGGTTGGTGGCAGCTTAGTGTAACGGTGTGACATATCCCAGTAGGTCTGGGTTTGTCACATTGATTGGTGGCAGCGGTGGGATACGACTGGTCCAGTTGTCCAGTGGTCCAGCAAAGCCTTGGCAAGTGTGCCCAGAGCAAGGGGGGTCTAGTCAGGGACAGTCTGAGGCGCGTAGGTAATCTTCTAGGTGTACCTCACGGGGAGGTGCGCTAGTAGAAGAACGTGCCAACTGGGGAGACTTAGATTAAGGTGCTCTGAGGCAGCCTAGTTTTGGCGGGAAAAAGCTGAGGCAAAACTGCGTAGTAACAGTGAGCTAGCTTGCCAGCTGAGAGGCCCAGCAGAGGGGGGTAGGCTCTGACTCGATACTGTTGCAAGTGGAGTGCTGAAGAACAGCAGCAATCTCTAGGGAGAGCTGGTTCTGAGGCAAGAAGGAAAAAAGTGGTCGTTTTATTTTGAGGCTTGACTTTTAAAGCAGCCTGTTCTGAGGGGGGGTTATGCCCTTGACTCGAAGCCAAGTAGCAGACATGAGTGAAGTGAAAGACCCCCAGATTGACCAAGGTTCTGAGGATGAATTTGGCTCAGTGCAAGGTGACAGCACAGGAGAGCAAGACCCAGAACTCAGAAAAATACTCATAGCCCAACAGCATGAACTGAGGGTGAGGGAAATGGAGGAAAGATTAGAGAGAGAAAGAAGGGAGGAAAGGGAAAGGCAATTTGAAATGGAGCAAAGGGAAAGAGAGAAACAAAGGCAATTTGAATTGGCATTGGAGAGAGAGAAAATGGCGTTTGAATTAAGAAAACTGGAACTGATGAACCAGAACAATAATAACAATAGGGATTCTGAGGGAGGCCAATTGTCTAAGGCTGACCTGAAGAAATTCCCTGTGTACCACAAGGGAGATTGTCCTGAGGTGTTCTTTTCCTTAGTGGAAAGGGCGTTTGTGGACTTCTCAGTGAGGGAAACTGAGAAGATGACCATCATGCGGTCTTTAATCAGTGGTAGCCTGGCTGAGGTTTATGCCGAGATGCCTGAGGAACTGATGAAAGATTTTGCAGAGTTTAAAAAACTGGTGTTTGCCAGACATGGGATAAATGCGGAGCAGCTGAGACAAAGATTCAGGTCCCTCACCAAAAAGCCAGAACAGACTTTTACCCAAGTGGGGGCCCAATTGGTGAGGCTGCTCGAGAAATGGCTATCGCAGGAAGGGACAGAGACCTATGAGCAGCTTAAAGACTTGATAGCGCTGGAACAGTTCTATTCAGTCCTGCATGGGGAATTGAAATTCCAGGTGAGGGAAAGGAAACCGAAATCTGTGGCAGCAGCTGCAGAGATTGCAGATTTTATTTCCCAAATAAGAAAGCCCTTGGGTGAGGGGAAATCTGTAGGTAAACCCAAAGAAACCTACAGCAAGTACTCTCAGGGACCAGGGAAAAGCCAGCAAGGGGGAGGGGCCCATGGTGAAGGGAAGCCCTCAGACATGAAACAAAGACCTCAGATTTTGGAGGGAAAACCAAAACAAGATGAGAGAGAATCAAAATACACCAGAAAATGTTATTTCTGTCAGGGAAAGGGTCATCTAATCTCAGAGTGTCAGAAATTAAAGCAGCTAAAAGGAATGGTGCCTCAGGAGTCTAGTGGAACCAAGCCAAAAGCTGTGTTCTGTGTCCAGAAAGAGCAAGGCTCAGTGTCACTGAGGGAGCCTGTTGCCATGGCTACTCAGTCTGGAACAGCTACCTCTGCTGATCAGGCTGAGGAAAATGGTCCTCTTGTGGAGGTAAAGCGCTGCTTGCTGATAAAAACAGATTCTCAGTTGTTTGAGACAGCTGGGGTGGACGTAGGAATACTTGACCGTCAGTATAGGGGGCTGCGGGACACTTGTTCCCAGGTAACCCTGTGCCATCCAGATATTATTCCTAGGGAGTTTATAATCCCAAATGAGAGCATGAAGGTGGCAGGGATTGAGGGGCAGGTAATCTCTCTGCCAGTAGCAGAGGTACCTGTCAACTTTCAAGGCTGGAGGGGAGATTGGCGGCTAGCGATTTCATCGACTCTGCCAGCAGCCGTGCTCGTGGGAAATGACCTGGCTGAACATGTGAAACGGGTGCTAGTGATTACACGCTCACAAGCCACCACAGGGACAGTTCAGGGGGGTAATGATGAGCCAGAGACGGAAGCAGAGGGGAGTTCAGAAGCTGTGGTGGAAACCTTAACCACAGACAGCAGATTTGGACAGGAGCAAAAGGCAGACGCCACTCTCCAAAAGTGTTTTGAACAGGTGACTGACGCCCAGCTAACACCTGAAACCCCAGTGAGATTTCTGGAGAAAAAGGGAGTTTTATATAGAGAGACCCTGAGGAATATCTCAAAAGGGGGAGATGGGATCAGAAGTCAGCTGGTGGTACCTGAAAAGTATCGCCCCATGATCTTACAAAGGGGGCACTCTGACATGTTTGCTGCACACTTAGGGGTGAACAAAACACAGCAGAGAATCACACAGAATTTTTACTGGCCTGACATAGGGAAGCAGATCAGGGAGTTCTGTAAACAATGTGATGTGTGTCAAAGGCAGGGGAATAACCGCGACAGGACCAAAGCAAAGTTGTGCCCTTTGCCTGTGATTGACACTCCGTTCAAATGCATAGGGGTGGATATTGTGGGACCTTTGCCCAAGGCCACAAAGAGGGGGAACAGGTTCATTCTAACAATTGTGGACCATGCCACAAGGTATCCTGAAGCCATACCCTTGACTAACATTGAAACTAACACAGTGGCCGATGCTTTGGTGGGGTATATGTCCAGGATGGGATTTGCCTCAGAGATAATCACAGATTTGGGCGCATCGTTCACATCAAAGCTCATGAAACGCTTATGGCAAATCTGTGGAATAAAGCACAAGGAAACCACTGCTTATCATCCGGAAAGTAATGGGTTAACTGAGAAGTTCAATGGGACTCTAATGCGCATGATTAGGGCTTACTTGGCAGAGAATCCAAACAATTGGGACCAGAAGCTGCAATCCCTTTTGTTTGCTTATCGATCAGTGCCACAAGCCAGTACCGGGTTCAGTCCATTTGAACTTTTATTTGGGAGAAGGGTGAAAGGGCCCCTTGATTTGATCAAACAAAATTGGGAGCAGATCACCCAGGATGACCCACAAGACGTTGTGACTTACATAGACACCTTGATGAATGACCTAAGGAGAAATCTAGAGCTGGCAGCAGAAAACCTGCAAGCTCAGAAGGTCAGACAGAAAACATGGTATGACCACAAAGCTAGAGAGAGGCACTTTGACCCAGGGGAGGAAGTGCTTTGGCTTAGGCCCTGCAGAGAGAACAAACTGCAGCTCAAATGGGCAGGACCATATAGGGTCATTTCCAAGATGTCAGACCTGAACTACCTAATAGAGCAGGAGGAGAACCAAGCAAGGAGGGTGGTTCATGTGAATGCCCTAAAACCCTACTACAGAGGGGAACAGAGGGTTTTATTCGCGATAAAAGCAGCTGAGAGTGAGGAAGCGGAATTACCCTTCTGGGAGGGTAGAGGGGAAGTAAAATACAACCCAGAGGAGGTAAAGATCAGTCCTGCACTCACCCAAGACCAGCAGCAAGAACTAAAAATGCTGCTTAGTAAATATCAACAGGTGTTTTCCAACAAGCCGGGGATAGTGAAGGGAGTGATGCATCGGATCCACACAGGGGATGCACCCCCGCAGGCAGTATCCCCATATCGAGTAACGGGACCCTATAGGGACAAGGTGCGGAAGGAGCTGGACGAGATGCTGAGGGAGAACATAATCGTCCCCTCTTCTAGTCCTTGGTCCTCTCCGATAGTCCTTGTGGACAAGCCTGATGGGAGCATTAGGTTTTGTGTCGATTACAGGAAACTAAACCGTGTAACCACTCCTGATGCCTACCCAATGCCCAGGCTAGACAACCTGATTGAAACCATAGGGGGTTGTCGGTTCATCTCATCATTGGACCTGGTAAAGGGATATTGGCAATTAAGAATTGATCCCAGGGATCAAGAAAAGACTGCCTTTTGCAGCCCTTTTGGTCTCTATGAGTTTCGAGTCCTGAGCTTTGGTCTCAGAAATGCACCAGCCACATTCCAAAGGCTGATGGACCAGACCTTGGCAGGGCTCAGTGACTTTACAGTGGCCTACATTGACGACATAGGGATCTTCAGTAATACCTGGGAAGATCACCTGATACACCTGGAGTTAGTGCTGCAGAGGTTAAGTGCAGCAGGGCTAACAGTAAAGGCCAGCAAGTGTCAGCTGGGTAGCCCAGAAATAAAATACTTGGGTCACATGGTAGGGGGAGGAATGATAAAACCCCTGGAGGCCAAAATAGAAGCTGTTCGTGATTGGCCTAGACCCAACACCAAGAAAAAAGTCAAATCATTTCTTGGGTTGGTGGGCTACTACAGAAAGTTCATCCCGAGGTTTAGCGAGATTGCGGCTCCGCTGACCGATCTGACGAAGAAGAAGGCTGATGACCGCATCCCGTGGACCAGCGACTGTGAGGCGGCGTTCCAGAGGTTGAAGGAGGCGTTAATCAACTATCCTGTCCTGCGTGCTCCAGACTTCGACCGGGAGTTCATCATCTACACCGATGCGTCTAACAGCGGGGTAGGAGCAGTTCTGTGCCAGGAGGATGAGAATGGTGACCAGCATCCAGTGTCCTACCTGAGTAGGAAACTTCAAAAAGGTGAGAGACATTTGGCAACCGTGGAGAAGGAGTGTTTGGCCATAGTCTACGCGATCCAGAAGGCCAAGCCTTACATCTGGGGAAGACATTTTATTCTGTGTACTGACCATTCACCATTACAATGGTTAAAGACAATGAAAACCCACAATAGCAAACTTATGAGGTGGGCTTTAAACCTACAGGACTATGACTTTGAAGTGAAGGTGGTCAGAGGGTCAGTGAACTGTGTTGCTGACGCCTTATCAAGAAGACCTGAAGAATGAAGACGGCGAAAGAACATGGACTATGTGTATATAATGATGACAAAAAGTTAAATGTACCTATTTTTTGAATTTGGTTTGTATGAATAAAGGTAAATTGATGTAAGGTATATGGTAAATGTTTAAATGCCTATTTGCTATGGTTAACTTAGAATGTAAGTATAAGTAAGTATAATATGGTATGTATAAATGTTGTTGTGTGTTTTATCAAGGTTGTTTTTTGGTGAAAAGCACGTTAGCTTTCCCCCTACAAAACAACTTATAAAGAGGGGAGGTGTTACATACAGCACTGATGTTACCTGTCTGTCATGGGTTTGGAGGGAAAGTTCCATCCTATGGGGAGTGGAAGGCGGGACATCAGGAGGAGGGGCTGTACTGTATAAATATGAGATGCCTGTGTGGTGAAAGAGAGACACTGGGAGACACTGGGTTGTGACGAAGCAGCAGCTGGGAAGAAGAAGCTGTTGTGGGAGTCTGTGTGTCAGACAGGGTACTACTGTGTGTCAGAGTACCAACCTGATAGGTTCAGGTGTCTGTTGGTTAGCCAGAACTGATAGGTTCAGGGTCTGTGCTTCAAGTTAAGGGTTCTGGGTGAACCAAACTGTATGCTTGTATGAGTGAGGATAAGCCACGTTACTTTATCCTATTCACCTGATTGTTTATTTTTCCCTGTGTGTATTTAAAATAAACCTTATTCTTTTTATTGTTTAAAAATCCATCCCTGGTCTGTGTGACTTCTTACAGGGAATGGTTGGTGGCAGCTTAGTGTAACGGTGTGACATATCCCAGTAGGTCTGGGTTTGTCACAGATGTCACCTGCAAGGAGAGATTTTGAGTAATTAAAGAGTTCCTGCTTCTGTCCCTCACCTCATCCAATTCATGTGTAATCATTCTCACTCCATATTAGTTGGTGAGCCCTGAAATGGAAGCAAAAACTATAATTACCAACAATTCCTCCCGGCTGGATGACACTAACAATGAAACACAAAATATATACGTTAGAAAGCCACTGAAAACTAAATTAAACAAAATAGGCAACAGTCTTCACTGTTCATCTGAAAGTACATTAAAATGAGGAGCAAGTCCAACTTTCCTTGAGGGAGTTACACAACCAGGGAGGAACATCCATAAGAATATTGTGTTTCAAGTATTCACCAGTCTGGCCTCTCTAGCTAGTGGGACATATAAAATACCTCCAGTGCTATTTGGGTAAGCAGTTTCTTATAGAAGGATGTACTGGTTTCCTTATATTCATTCATTCATTCATTTTCCATACTGTCCAATTAGTGAAAAACACTGCTTCGGGCAGTATACATAATAAGGCAGCAGAATCCCCTCCTCCCCTCCCTTGATATCAATTTCAATTGTCCATAATATTAAAAGATAACCACAATAATAAGAAAACCCCACATGGCAATGACCCCCCCCCAGAAAGAACGAAAGAACGAAAGAACGAAAGATCGAAAGAGATTAAAGTGCAAAGTATTACAGGGTTACAGAATTCCTGCCTATGGAATTACATGCTTAAAGGCCATCTTGCTGTTACTAATTTTCTGAAAACTCAGAGGGATGGGACCTGGTGTACCCCCAATGGAATTAGATTCCATAGGTGTGGGGCCACTTAGGGATATATTTAAGAGTCAGTGCCTTGGATTATGTTTGGAAATAAACTGAGACCAGTGGAATTGGTCAATGTAAGTGTTACATGATCCATGAAAACCACCTTGACAGCTGTCTGCTGCATTTTGTGGTAACTTTAGTTTTTGAACAGTTTTCAAAGGCAGTCCTATGCAGAGTGTGTTATAGCGCTTCAGATCAAAGGTGATTAAGATATCTATCCCGGGGTCAGGTTATCTTTTCTTCAATTATTGAAGTAGTGATCTCAGTACTTTTAAAAATCTAGCTTCATTTTAAATATTGTGCAATATCTAGACCGAGGGTGGACACCTTAGGACTGCAAAGCAATTAATATAGCTAATTAATTAAGGGTGCGATCCTATGCATACTTAACCTACGAGTAAGTACCTTTGAACTCCATAGGGCTTATGCTACAAATAGAACTGCACTGTAAGTAATTAATTGAATGTTGTGTCATGCAGTCTAAAGTCTGGTGGATGGTGAAATGTCAAGGTAAGTTCTGGCATGTAAGTTGAAATTGTGGCATCTTTATAGAATTTTTTAAAAGGAAGAGCAGATGTAAAATGGTTTACAGCAGAAACTTTAGCAACGCTTCCAAAGAGCTGCAGCTCAGGAAACAAGCACTGGAATGTCAATATGGTGGCATTTTAACAGCTTTTATTAATGTTTCAAAGCAAACAGCAGGTGTGGAATGGGCCAGGAACAGAAATTGTATCAACAGAATCATATAGCTTGTCATCTGCATACCTATAACCCACTGACCTTTGGGGTTTCTTTGTGCATTCAGGAGTTATGTTCTCATTTATTTGTTCCATTCTGCATTCAAAACATGGTCTTAAAAGGAAAAAGAGAATCCAAATGCATAAAAAGTTGGGGAGGGGAGCAGAGCCCTGCTGGATTTCAGAGTGAAGACTTGTTAAATACTGCTTCTAGCACCAGGTTTTTCAGAGGGAAAAAGGCAAATGCAAAAAGGGACCATCTGGGGGAATGAAAACACATTTGAATCAATAGGATAACGTTAACAAAATAGAAAAATAGAATAGAATGAACCAAATGGGATAAAAATTCCTGTGGATATATTGACGCTCAATACCAGTTTAACAACAGCTGTGGAATCCTACCACTGCCCAAAACCTATTCTGGTGTAATTCAGAATAGCTTTCATCATTGATGTCTTCTAAATGCATGGATTATCTCAACTATGTGAGCCCTCAAGCTAACCAAATCTTTTTCCAGGTCTAGACAACGGGGCAAGGAAATAAATCCAGCCACTGGCTCTTCTAAAGGGGGAATCTGGCTTTTCCTCCACTAGTGGCCCTGGCCTGAACAAGCTAGCACAAATTGCATCACAAATCAGCCATCCTAAAACTCAAAAAGGTTGGAAGAGGGAATACAGATTTTTTTAAAAAATAAGCAAACAGAGAATTCTTAGCACTGGAATCCTCACCTTTTCCGTAAGTGATGTGTTTTAGAAGGTCAATCCACATTTTTTTTTCTCAGTGTACCAAAATCAGGAACAGTTCTGACCTGTATATTAGGACTCGTGTCATTTTACACATACTTGGTTTGTTTAGGCCATGTAAAGTTTGCTCATTGAGGTCTATGGCAGAAAGGCAATTCTTTGTAGTAAAGTAGAATAAAGGGAAAGGGTTAACCTACCACTTCACAGTCTCCATACAGAATGTCCTTGTGAAGAAGAGGAGGTGTGGCAACAAGCAGCAGGGCCTTCCTAGTCCTGGCACCCTGTCTCTGAGATACTCTGTTTTCTCAGTTTCATCTCTGAAGATCATTTGAAAGAAGTTTTAAGAAGCTCTTCTCTTAAAACCTCATTTTGTCACAGTTCTCTTGTTTTTGCTGTCTGTTATTTGTTCTGTTACCTTTGTTCTGCTGATCTATTGTAGCCTCATATTGTTATCTGCCCTGTAAATGAATCAAAAGTGAAAGTTAGAATCAAAAGTGAAAGTTAGAAAGTTCAAAATCATAGCCTTTTACCCTGAAGCAAAGCCGTCTTCCAGGTACTGCTGAGAAGGCATCTTTAAGATTGGGAGGTAGTTACAGCAGTGACTAATTTACCAGTCCTGATTCAGCTGCCCTCCGGGAAATTCATACCTTAATCCTGACCTTACAACATTGCTACTCAGATTAGGATACCTGTGTAGAGGAAAGGCTGCCAGCCATCAGCTAAAATACTTACTTGTCAGCATCTCCTTTGTCCAGAAAGTACTTTGACATACTCCTCTCCTGCAGCTTCAATGGGGATAGTTTCACACAGGGATCACAGCCTTCCTGTGTCATCCATCCTTTTGTCTCCCTGCATCTGTTTCCCTCGAACAATGGCTAGAGCCTTTGCTAGTTAATCAATGTGATTAAGTAATGGACTTGTTTATCACAAACATTTAAATATTAATATCTGCATTTTTAAGTAGGGCTTCAGCTTTTTTTCTCTCATGAGACTATGTTTATTGTGGATAGCATTTTGCTGTAAACAAGTGATGTACATCTATTGAATCAGATAATAATTTGTTGTATAATAGCTTATCTTTGAAACCATTTTCTTTAAAAGAACTTGAGACTATATCACGTGTCCCTGAGAGAAAGTAGTGTTTTTCTGAGCCAGTTAATTAATCAATTAAAGGGAATGTTGAGTGCTGAAACATATAGTTTGGTTCACATCCCTAGTATTCTGTCCCTGTTTTCTGTACATTTCTGCATATTTTCCCTGATCCAAAGGTGATATCAATCTCCAGAAATAGTAACCATGTAATACAAATTTCCTCATTCTTCTGTGATGAACAGTTGAAATGCTACTGTTTTCCAAAAATACTTGAAAGGGACAGAGTAGTCATGAAGACAGTATGGATTTACCATGCTTTCTCAAGATGATGGACTGTGCTGGGTATGAGAAGCACTGAGATTCTGTAATCAGGTTTCATTTGGAGTTACATGGGAAGATGCCCAGTTTCATTTGGAAATTATCAATTAATGTGGAAATAGATTACATGCTTAGAAGCAATGTGTGCAAGCTTTGAATGAGTAGTCATCTACAGGTATCTCTATCCACACAAGAATTTACATTTGTGTTATAATAACTGTTGTTGGTCTTCCTTTTTGATTCACTGGAATTCTAGATGTTGCTATAGATGTCAAATATTCCATCTAGCAGTTCTCTAGCAGCTTTATGGAGCTACAGAATCCAAGACTTCTCAGAGAAGAGGAATTACTACAAACTTTGCGTATGCCTTACCACAGGGGTCTCCAAACTTTTCAGCATGAGGGCCACATCATATATTTTACACATATTTGAGGGTCGAAGGAACACACGCGTGCATGCACAGACTGAAGGGAATGGACCTAAGTCTGTGGCATTTACCAAGCTAGATAAAAAGGCAAGATGAGCCGGATGTGGCCTGCTGGCCCTAGTTTGGAAACCTCTGCCTTATTACATCAGGGCTGGCCCTAGCATTAAACAAAGTGAGGGAGTGGTCAGATGGCAGGAAAGGTGCATGTCCAATAGCACTGGAAAGGGTTGCTTTGCAGGGAACAATCTCCCTTGAAGTGACCCTTCAGTCTATTTGGAAATCACTCCAGCCCGCCCCAAAAATGTCCAGCTAAGGCATGGATCAAGGTCAGGTTGGAGTGCAATTTCCCATATGTTGTGTGATTACCGGAAACAGAATACACCTGACTGCTCCACAGGTGGTCCAAAACACAATCTGTTTTTCTGTGTGACTACATTCTGAATCCATTGTCTCAAGTCGCAGATACTAGGAGGTGGCAACAAAGTGTGAGAAGATACAACTGTGGGACACATAGCTTGCTCTGTGCCCAGTAAGGTAGTTGGGTGCCTTCAGGTATGAAGGAGGATTGCTTGTCATTGTCTATGTTGCATAAAAATTCAAGTATTATTCCCGTTTCTTTTTGTACAAGGAATGTGAAGGTGTGTCGTCTTGTTCTTTGCCTCACATCAGCCAAATGTGTTGGGCCAGCCTTGTGTAATATAGAAGATATGCTCTTTGTTTTGTGTTTGCTTGTTCTTTGCTCACTGGTTCAACAGCTAGGACTTTTCCTTTGTTTCCAGTCTTAAAGGAAAGCAAGACTTGTTTTGAGGCAGAGAGATTGCCACACTTGAACAGAGTTCACTCAGCATCTATCTGGGTTGATGTTTCCCAACCTATTCTGAAAGCTTCCTTCCTTGGGAAGATGTAGCCACCAGCAGGTGCACATCCTTCTCTCATATCCCAGGTTTCATGTTTGCTCTTATGTGGCCTGGGGGTAGGATGTTGGCTGGTTCATCCTCTGAGTAACTCAATCAGTGCAACACAAATAGTTGTTAGCCATAATAGCTGGGAATTAGAAGATATGTTGCCTAAGGTCAAACAGGCACGTTTGCCAGGCGGTTTTTGGCATACCGGCCAGCAACACATTGCATGTGATTACGGTGTGGATGTGTTCTCACAAAATATATCTCATGCCCTTCAAAATACAAGGAGGAGAGTTGTGGGCCTTTTAAGATAGATATACCGTGTTTCTCCAAAAATAAGACAGTCTAATATTAATTTTTGCTCCAGAAAGACATTAGGGCTGATTTTCAGGGGATTTTTTAATTTTTTTCATGTATAACAATCTGCATTTATTCAAATAAAGTGGTGCCTCACAAGATTAATTTAATTCGTTCCGCAGTTAATGTCTTATGAAAAATTTGTCTTGTAAAATGCGTTTTCCCATAGGAATGCATTGAAATCTAATTAATGCAATCCTACGGGCAAAAACCCTTTATAAACCAAAGATTTGGTTTATAAAGGGTTTATTAAATGCTCTTTAAAGCCATACATATTGTGCAGATGATTTTAAAAATTTCAATTAAAAACATTTGAAACATCATAGAAAAACATTTAAAAATCAGCAAACATGAGGCAGGAACAAAAAAACGGAAAACATTCGTCTTGCGAAGCACGGCCATAGGAACATTCGTCTTGTGAGTCATCAACCCCATCGTCAAAACCATTTGTCTTGTGACTCTTTCATCCCGCGAGGAATTCGTCTTGCGAGGGACCACTGTACGGTCATGTCATCTTCTTCTGGTTGCTGCACATTGGTGGATGTCAGGGTTTTGTTTAACTGGGGCTTAATTTTCAGGTAGGGCTTATATTACGAGCATCCTGAAAAATCATACTAGGGCTTATTTTCAGGTTAGATCTTATCTTTGGGGAAACAGGGTATATATATATTAAAGCAAAAATAGCTGCATGCACAACAAGGAATGCAAAATATAAAATCTCTCTTTGTATAATATTGCTACCAAGTCAACCCAAAGGACACAAATGTGTGTAAAGTTTCCATATCTCCAGATCTTTTCACCAGGAAAAGAAAATCAAGTGACAGGAGGTAAGGGGAAAGTTGAAGTCATGGTGTCAGCATGATGTCCACACATTAAACAAAAGAGAACTGGCCTGCAAAAATTAAAATGAGGCTCTAGCACTGTGATGGCTTTCATTTTTGCTGGGAGTCTTCTTTTAGTAACACTGCAGTCAAGAGAGGCAGAAAAAAATTATTCTCTTCTTGAAATTATAAAACACAGTTGTTGTCTCAAAGCTGTACTGTTTGATTTCATCAGAAGCGTTAACTCCATTTCATAGGGATAGATGTGTGCATGTGTTTATATGTGCATTGTGTATGCGTACAGAATATGTATGGACCTGTGAATACACACACAGTTGCTGGCAGCATGATTCTGCCCCAGGATACAAAACTGGCCTCTCTATCCATCATGCCACTCTTGTTTATCCGTACTGCATAGTCACCACTACACATGTACCTTGCCTAATTTTTCATGGTGAAAGCACAATATTTGGGCAGACTTCACCCTGACTGAGCTCTGAAACAATGAGACAATGCTGTTCCCAGCTTTCCACTGGGGTTGCCAAGTCTCAAGGCACAAGTTCCCAGGAAACAGTGGCACAGTGCCTGCACATACACACATCATCTCCCCCTCCCAATGCTGGCCTTGCCCTGCATCTGTGCCCTTCTTTGTCCTAGGTTTTGGCCTTGAAATCTCAGGGAATAGGATTCTTCTCCACAAAAGTAGCTGCAAATTTCCTGTTTGAATGACAATCATGTTGAATTTGGGAGCAATCTGCAGAGAAGCTTGGAAATTAGTGGGCAGGCTTCTCAAATGTCCCTCACTGAATGAGATGTCATGTGCTTGGGCTCCATTGCTTTCATGGCAGTTTCCCTTGCCTATTTAATAATGTCATCAAAACTTTTTGCAGCTAATTTTGTGTTTGAAAATCAAGCATAATGGCAGTGAGGTGATTAAAAGTAGTAAGAAAAAGAGATACATATGTGTAAGTTCATTATTATGTACAACAGTACAAATCAGCATGTTGGCCCTTAGAGGTTGTTATGTGGCCAATTCTTCACCTTTCTCCACTCCTAAGAAGTTATACACCAGTTTTCAATCAAATAGAAGGGGTTTTATTAAACAGCATCTTGCTCCAAACACCATTGTTCTATCTAAATCAGGGATTCTACCATTTTTTAAATAATTTTTTAAAAAATGAAATGAGGATATATACTAACACATGACCCAGATCATACTGCCTGTGCTTCTGACTTTCAAATACAGTGGTACCTCGCAAGACGATGACCCCGCTAAACAACGAATCTGCATAACAATGACTTTTTGTGATCACTATAGTGATTCGCAAAACAGTCATTCCAGTGGGGGATTTTTGTTGGACGTTGATTAGGTCTGTGCTTCGCGAACCGTTTGTTCGCAAGATGACAGTTTTACAGCTGATCGTCGGCTTCACAAAATGGCTACTCTGTGTTTTCCGGACTCATGCTTCTCAGGGCAAACAGGGTCTTGGACATAGAAGGACAAACGCTGTTTAGCGCGGCCCTGAAAGTCTGCTCTCCGCTGTACTTCCAGCTACCTCTCACCCTCGGACGCAGACCCAACTACCTTCATCTTCTAGAACAGCCACAAGACCGCTGGGCATTCACCCTCGCTAGATGTAACATATTACCATCAAGTCTAGCGCAGGGCAGGTATAGGGGCTTACCAACAGAATTGAGAATCTGCCCATGTGGGCAGGGAAAGACTGAATCCCTGCAGCACATGCTATTTTATTGTACACTCTACAAGGATATCCGCCTGTCACATCAGATGGTCTTTCTCCCCCTTCATTCTGGATGGGCAGACCTGAGGAAAATACAATACCTTCTAGGTGACCTTAGCAAGGAAGTCACTCTATCAACCGCCAGATACGTCCAGGCCATTATCCAGAGACGCCGCAACATGTTCCCCCAAAACGAGGGGCTCCAACTTTGATGTTCTGGTTCCTCCTCCCCCCAGTAATGAATCTTTCCCCGGTATTTTATTGTTTTATCGTTTTATTTATGCAGCATGCCAATAAAGGTTTCTGTACAACAGCTTCTCAGGGCAGCCATTTGTACAGCTGACTGGCGCTCGCAAAATGGCCTCCCTATGGGCAATCTTCGCTGAACGACAAGGTATTTTCCCCATTGGAACACATTAAATGGTTTTCAATGCATTCCAATGGGGAAATGGATTTCGTATGATGACGATTTTGCTAAACAGCAATTTCAATGGGACGGATTATCATCGTCATGCGGGGCACCACTGTAGGAGTTTTTCATAAACCAGAGGAGACTTTCTCAAGCAGATGCATGCCCAATGCTTTGGAGTGCAACCCAAAGCATATCCTGTAGTCTAACACATCCAAAGGCTTGCCCAGTTGAGCAAAATTGAACTGAGACTTTGATCCCATTGCTTCCATCCTCTGACTTTATAGAAGTAATATACTTAGACCAAGTAATTCCCAGACTTGGTCTCCAGGCATTGTTGGACATCAACACTCAAAGTCCAAGGCCACTTGGAGTTTTAATCCAATAACACATAAGGGTCCAAATTTCTGAACCACTAATCTGAACATTGTCTCAGAAGATGAAGAAGAGTTTATGCTGGACTTTAAGGAACTGAAATCAAGAAGGTTCTGTGGCCCAAATAAAATTCCATCAATGTTTGGCTTTTTTTCCTCTTTTCTACCCTCATGCCTTATCCCTCTGTGTGTGCAGGAGATGGACACCAGCAGGCTGTGATCATTGCCAAAAATGTCAGCAAGTCCCTGTCCTTCCAGTTAGAGGTGAATTGTTACTCCGAAAATATTTCATCCTTAATGCCAGCTGCATGAGCCGGAGCATGCATCTCCATGAGGTTATGCTCTTTCTAATTTATCTGATGCCCCAGAGTCCAGGTCAGATGTCTCCATTGCTCTCCACCCCTCCCACCCTCCTCTCAGTTTTCAGAGACACTCCGTCTCCACTTACGCCCTCTCTCTTTCTTTTCTCTCCTATCAGCAAAGCATTATTCAGCTGGCTGATAAATGAGGTCAGGAATGGCCTGACAGCCATGTTGAATTTGGGAGCAATCTGGGGGAAGCTTAGAAATTAGGGGACATGCTTCTCAAATGTCCCACACTCAATAGGATGCCATGCACTCAGGCTCCATTGCTTTTGCGGCAGTTTTGCTAACCTATTTAATAATGTCACCATTGCTTTATTCAGTTAAATTTTTTAGAAAATCAAGCATCATGGAAGTGAGGTGATTAAAAGTATCAATGTCAAGAGACATTTAAATGTGTAAGTTCAATATTATTTACAACAGTGTGAATCAGCATGTAGATCTTATAGGCTGTTATGTGGACATACATTTTTGATTAAATGTTGCCCTTACCAAGTACTTAGTGTGGTGCATTTTAAGACAATAGACAGGTAATATTGAGACTATTGCGGAAAGGGGACCTGGTGCCTTTGAGGAAATTGGGGGGGGGGGGGGGAGAAATCCCACTGATAAGATGTAGCCATATAAAAATCAGGCAAAACCAAAAGAAAATTTAAAAGTACAAAAACATTGTGGCACCTAATCACTATATTTTAATATTTTAATTTTAATGTTCACCTTAAAATATAGTAGTTAGTCTTTAAGGTGCCACAAAGTTTTTGTCTTCTTTATTTTTATTTTCCTTTTAATTTTGGCTGATATGCTAGCACAGACTAACATGACTACCCCTTCTAAAACTACTAAGTACTGTATAAAAATATCATAAAAACATATACATACATGGTCATAATCCCATTATATAAAGATATGTCATGTCTGCGCCCCTGATCTTATTACACTATAAGGAGAATATAATGAAATGGGGTGGGTGGTGGATTGTAAACAGAAAGAAACAAGTAGCAACTTCGAAAAGGATCCATGTGATGACAGATTTAAATGGGTTTTAACCAGTGACATAATGGTAAATTTTAGTACCAAAGCTCATGATGAGTGTGTGTACATGAGCTTGTGTGCCACATGTTGCCTCCTGCAGGCCATTTGTGTAAACCATGTAAGTAGGGGCTCTTATTGAAGCTGTGGTACAGGTCTCCTGTTAAACTAGAATATGCAGACAGTAAACAACTACACTTTGAGTTCTGTTCATTTTGAACAGAGAGATGGCTAAAGTTTCCTATTTCCCTGTGCTGTCAAGTCAGAACCCACTTTGGGAAGCAACATGGACTGCCACCAGGTAGATGTGGCAAACATAGCACCACTCCCACAGATCAACGCCTAAGTAAAGCAGGGGAAGGGAGTGGGTGCCTTCTGCTTGTTGATGAGAACACGGCTGTCATGTTGTCCATTGCAACCTGGACTACTTGCCCAACTAGAAGTTGCTCGAACATCCAAAGAGCCTTGATTATTGCCAGGAGTTCAAGGTGATTGATGTGTAGTCTCACCTCAGTTGAAGACTAGAGCCCGTGAGTCATCAGAAAACCTAGATATGTGCCCCAGCCAGTTGGGACTGGCATCCGTGGTCAGCTGGATGAGTACAATGGGCCAAAGGAACTCTCCACCATCAAGTTGGATGGTTGGTCCCACCAGGACAACTGGGAGGCTAGTTTGGCCATGACCTCCAGGAGCTTGGATGGAGGATCAAGCATTACACTGAACAGGGAGAGGTATCATGCCTGAAGCAACCTCATTTTCAAACAGGTATGCCGGACTACGCCCGTGGTGGATGACATGAGGCCGAGCAGTCACTGAGCTTGAAGAGCTGGTACCAAGGCACCTTGGTGAAAAGATCTTTGCAAGGTAGAGGAACACTGTGACACCTTGGAGACGGAGATGTGCCACCACAGGGGCTAAGCACTTCATGAACACCCATGGGGCAGTTGAGAACCTGAAGGGGAGGGCTTTGAATTCACATGTCACTCCCTTAACTGAAAATGGAAGAAAACGGCGGTGATCCAAATGGATGCTGATATGAAAATAGGTGTTGTTGAGATCTATGACTATAAACCAGTCACTGTACCTGAGCATTTGGATGGTGGAGTTCAAAGAGATCATACGGAACCACCAAGGAGTGATATATGAGTTCAAATGGCAGAGGTTGAGGATAGGACGAATTCCTCTGTCCTTCTTCGGAACTGTAAAATATCAGGAATAAAACCTGAGTGAGAAATCTGGATGGTGCAGGCAGACAGTGACATCCATCTGGAGCAAGGCCCATATCTCATGTTCCAAAGGATGAGAGGGGGTGGTGATTTTAAGGAAACCCGTGATGGGGAGTGTGTCAAATTCAATAGCGTAGCCTGTGGTTATGATGGAAAGGACCCAGGAGTCCAAGGTGATTGTGTGCCAAGAAAGAAGGAGAAGAGCAAGGTGAACAGAGGGGTCTGCAGCGGCTGGTGCAAGAGGGGCATCAAAGAGTTTTCCTGGCTTTCTGAAAGGATGAAGATGGAAGCCCTGAAGCCTGAGGGCTCTGGCGGTCCTGGAAGGCCCTAGATGAAAATGGCCGGCTCCGGGAACCCCCTAGGGCAGTACTGCTGGCTAGAATAAGACCTAGCCATCTTCCTAAGTTTCAAGAGGTTGTCAAGGATCTTGTCTGTCTTTTCATTGAAAAGGCCCACCTCATCAAAGGGCAGGTCCTCGATCCTTGACCTTGCATTCTCTGAAATGCCCAGCGACCAGAGCCAGGCATGGTGGCACAGGGAGACCACCGTGGCCAGTTGTTTGGAGGCTGCATCTAAAATGTGCCGAGCAGCAACATGCTCTTGATGAGCCAGGCCTATCACTTCACGATGACAGGACAAGCCCTGGATCCAGACAATCCTCAGCGGCAGCTTCAAGAATGGGTAGGGCCGAATTCCATAGGTGGCAGTGATAGGCCACCATGGCGGCTGAATAGTTGGCCACTCTCAAAACGAAGGAGGCCAGAGAATACATATGATGGCAGATGACATCTAGTTTGTGCCCTCCTTGTTACTTGGCATTGACATCGATCAATTTTTAGCCTGTTTTGTGTGGCATCAATCACAAAAGAGTTTGGCAGAGGATACATTAGAAGAAAATCCATGTTTTCTCCACGTGTCTTGTAAAGATTTTCGAACCGTCTGGGGATTTGATAAGATGAAGAGGGTTTGGCCCAAGATTCTCTCATAAGATCTGATAAAGACGGGATGAAGCCAAGCTGGAGGGGCAGGGTCTGGTCATGTGTTATATCTTCATACACTTTGTCCACTTTCTTTGCTGCCAGTTGCTCCACGGCCAAATCCAGCACCTTTGCAATGCAAAGAATCAGCTTGGAGTACAAGGGGTTGTCCTCAGATAGAGAAGGAAGATGATTTTCTGCAACATCGGAGCCTGGTGTAGGGACATTCGGGGGCATCATCCCCTCTCCATCAGACTCCAGCGAATCTGAGTCCAGGGGTACATTGTCAAGGGAGGGAGAATAATCTCTCAACTGGGCAGTAGACGATAGGCATCATCGTTGGCACGGGCTACCAGACTATTCATCTCTCCTCTAGACTGAGGTTGGGCTGGAGATCAAAGATGCTTCCGAGCCACCTGTAACCTGGGAAAGCCTTCCGGACTCAATACCAGGTGGCAAACCTGCTTCGCCTGAACAGGGGCATATCCTGGGGGCAAATGACTTTTACAGGGCTGTGGTGGGGGAAGAGGGTAGAAGTCACCCCCAGGCTCTGCAAGGCAATCTTTGAAATGCTGGTATTGGGGGGGGGCAGAGGGCGATGGGGAGGCGAATACCAAGAATAGTAGCGATGCCAATAATAGGGGTTGAATCTGCAGAATCCCAGGTAGGAGCGTGGGTCAGGCTTGAAGTCCTCGGGGTTGAAGTACGCAGAGTGGTCATCATATTGTAATCTCCAGTAATCCTGATAGTTGTGTCTGGAAGCAAGCCGGTGCCAGGGAGTTTCAGGCTTGGCAGGTAGCTCCAAATGCTGAGACTTATGCGTTCTTTTCCTAGGCATCTCTGCAGATGGACACCTGCTCAGCAATAGAGCCTGGGGGAGACCGCAGGCTAGCCTGTGCCAACTGAACAACCTCAACCGAGGTGCTCCCTCAGTCAGGAGAATAGCTGACACACGGGGATGGCAAAGCCTCCGGCATTGCCGGCAGACCTTCTTTGACCCCGATGGTATGCTCAGGCATACAGATTGTCGCCGGGATGCATCCGGTACCGACTGCATGGTTTCCTCAGCTGGGTGCCCAGGCTTTTGAGTCTTCTTCTTCTTCGGGACCGATACTGAAGGAGGCTTTGGGGTCAATATTGTGGCCATCGACCTCTAGCCCGAAGAGGATGCCTGGGGCTTGGGTGCCATTTTAGGCCCTTTCGGGGCTTTAGAAGGTGGTGAAGACCCCAAGGCCGTGGAATGCCGCTCCACATGGGGCAAGTGTATTGGAGTCCCCTGGATTGGAGAT
This sequence comes from Pogona vitticeps, assembly GCF_051106095.1. Taxonomy (NCBI): domain Eukaryota; kingdom Metazoa; phylum Chordata; class Lepidosauria; order Squamata; family Agamidae; genus Pogona; species Pogona vitticeps. The sequence goes on from NC_135785.1 coordinate 54,223,947, forward strand.
AAGGAATTTTCCCACAAAAAGGAGCAGAGGCATTGAAGCCTTAACTTGAGAGAAAGTTTAGTAAAGTTTTTACAAACTCTGCACAGAGATGGCTGATGCTCCTCTCCCAGACAAAACAAACAACTTGAGTGTCCATCGGAGAAAGCAATTTTGTTGGAACAGATCTCACACTTCTTGAAGAGGCCTGGAGCAGCCATAGATACCATAAACACACGAAAAAATGACAGTCCAGTTATATTCTTTTTCTTTAACTCACAGAGAAGAAGATATGCTGAGCGGTCTGAATCAGAAGCTAGGGAGGTCCAATGAAATAAGGTAAGGTAAATAATTGAAAGAAGTACGGAAGTTCCTAACGTGGTGCTGGAGCAGCGGTGGTTAAAAAGGAACTGAGGCACTCGGTGCTGGGGGTGGGGTTAAGGGCAGCATGTGGGAGGTCCAGGCACCCTGTGCTTGAACACTGGAATGTTCCAAGGCTGTTCTGTGCAGGTGCATATTAACCCATTAGTGTGCATTCACAGAGACCACACAAAAAAGACAAGGATTTGAATTGTACTGTATTGCAAATGGAGCAGATTGAGAAATGGGACACTATAAGAAACCCTGCGGCTTCACCATGCAGGATGAAGTCTTGTGACTGGTGAGAATTGTCTAAGCAAGAGGAATGAAGTCTTGATTGATGCATACCTCTGAAGAATAACAGGTACCTAAAATAATTGTTTATGAATGAAAGGCATACATTTATCATTAAAACTCAGAGGAAAGGTGACCTCACAGGGCCCCATAAGTGACTGATTTCAAAGCATTTGCATGCACTTGTGAAATTGAGGAGCTGTGTCAAATTGCCTCTGAGAGATTGCATAGCATGTGGCACAAACTCCAACACCATCAAATTTAGAGTCAGATTACAGAGCTGAGACAAAATTTAATAAACAACCAAAAAGACAAAAATGTGGCACCTTAATAACTGTTATATTTTAATGTGAGCTTTCATTGATCAAGCCCACTTCCTCAGACGTTGGAGTGAGACTAAATGACTAGCATGTTTATACACAGTCCCATGGCCAGGATTTACTCTCTAATCTCACCAGGTGTCTGTAATAGCAGTGGCTCATTTACTTGTTCCTTTGCTAATATAATCTATGCCATCCTTTGCCAACAGTGTTCATCTGCACTATGCATATGGCAGACAGAACAATTTTTACATAAGAGAATTAATGGACAAAAATCAGCCTCCAGAAATGGCAAGACACACAGAGCTGTTTCACAAAATTTCAGTCTGCTGGGACCTTCTTTGAATGAACTGAAAGTGATTGGGGGGGGGGAATGGCTCCACAGCCAGACATGAAGTAGAAACATCCACAATAAGATACATACACAAGCTACATGCCATGGCCAAAGCATTAAACATTGACTAAGGATTCCTAGCTCCTTACCAACTGTGAGACCTTACACTGATTCCTGCAGTTTACCAGTTGTGTCAGTAATGGCATTGTTACCTTGCAGAATCATAGCCAGTACCTGCAGTTATTTACAACTTGATAGTCCTCTTCCTGTACTAACAAATAATTGTCATTTTGTCCATTATCTCTATACTCAATAGGTCATGGTGTTATGTACAAATATGCCAGTCATAGTCTCACACTCGAAGAGATCAAGACATTTTGAAGCCCCAAAATGGACTGTATTATGCTTGTGGGCGAGAACCTGCAAGGCTGTAGAAAAGACAAGCCTTAGTTTCTTCTGTTGTTACTGGCCTTCCTTCACTGTTACCCTTGGGAACCGTGATGATTCAGTCCTCCCTGAATGTTTCAAGCACCACCAAAGTCATAATACAAACAGATGAAAGCATTTCATTGCTACAATACTGTTTCAAAAGCTTTCTCAGAATGACGAGGGGCGGAGGGCTCCTCTCCATTGATGTTCGAGGCATCTGCTGAAATATTTGAATGAATTTGATCGGGGCTCCAATAACTTATTATAGTGCAGACAGGCAGACAAAGAAATGCGAAGGGTAGAGCTCAGCACTGCCAATTCACTGGGAAGGCTGGCTCCGACAGCACTGTGCAGATGCTTAAACGTTTAAAAGGCCAGGACAACCTGCTACAGCCATTTTGTGCAACATCAAATTTTTACTCCTCTGTTGGCAGTTTCTCTTCTCATAAAAGAGTTAATTTCCCCTTTCCCCTTATGCCTGCCAGTTTAAAATGATCGGGTGTTAATGGTTCAGGCCAACACAGATTTTTTTTTTAATTTTCCAAACAGTGGCTGCTCTCCCCCACCTCACCCAGCCATTATTCCTGACCAAAGCCCAGCATGAGGTTGTTTGCCTTGATGTATTTTTAATCCCATCCTCCTCGTTTCCCCTGTTTTCACATGGCAGCCGACCACATTAGCCTGGTGTAAAAGCTCCTTTTCCTCTGGATTGCTGGCAGCCAGGCTTCCAAGCCCAGCTTGCCGTTTTCCCCCAGAGTGGCGGGATTGATTGGCTACAGGCAGAATGGGCACGCTTCTCCACTGCTTGGACTGAAACGGAACCATCTGTTACACCTCTAGTTAAAAGTACATAAAGTTGAGCATTTGCGTGTAGACAATACCACCCCTGATACACTCCCCACCGCACATCTCACTCGCACTTTGGCAGAATCTCACACCATGATGGGGCCCAGTACAGGAAAACCGGCACTTCAGCTCTGCTGGAATCAGGCAGAACAACAACTCCAGCACATAAATCAACCATTGCTTGTTTCACTCCGATCTGTGCCACTGACAGGCCCAAGCAATGGGGAATGAATAGGGTGAAGCCAGTTATCACTTGAGTGAGGTCTGTCGTTTGGGAGTCCTCTGCAGCTTGGGATTTAGCCAAGCGCTACTGTATTCCCTGCCTTCTTTTTGACGCATAAACAAAAGCACTGCAAACCATTGCTTAAGGTTGCTTAGGCTGACCCTAAGTATATATATATATTTAATATTTATATTTATATATGCTTGCTTGCTTGTTTGTTCAGTACCAGTTATGTATCTGCATAACTGGTACTGAACAAACTTTCTGCATCTGCATTTCCCACATTCTGCAACAGGGAAAGTTCAGTTGCAACCAGTATAATGTATAATGAATTGCATCATTTAATTAGACATGTCATTATGAAAATGTGCATCTGTATGTTCAAATGTACATCTATATTTATCCCATTTCTGTTGTTCACTGAGAGAATGCAAAAAGCTATCCAGAGCATGAGCGTTCCACTTCTGAGCTCCAGAAATATTACAGAAATCACTGTTACTTTAGAGAGATTGCCCAGATCTACTGAAGTTTACCTTTGCCAATTGTCACCATAAAAGCTGGAGACTTGTAGGATAATCAATCTGAAATGTTAAGATTAAAAATGGTCTTCGACTGGATAAATGTGAAGTTCTTAAATTTGTGGGACTTTGGCATTCTTCATTTCAAAATGATCATGACACCCTTTCTATTTTAATAAAATGAAAATTGTGATTCTCAGGATGTTACTCTGTGTTTATTATTAAATTCTGCATAGTTTCTGCTTGGAACACACACAATGTTAATTACACTTTGTTGATGATCTACAAAAAAGGTGATTGATCCTTCTATTAATGCTCTTGTCTTTTATATATCTATTTCTGGTCTATGAAGAACTGGAAGTTTAACTGCTGACTACTGAAACAAATTAGGCAGGGGAGCAGCTGATGAGGAATAGTCAGGATTGATATTAGCATTGGAAAGTTGCCAAGCAATCAGGTCTATGGGCTTTATTCCTTCCCATTAGCGCTATAGCTGTTCACTACAGTATACGTGGCTAAAATATTTCCTGTTTTAGCGATGAAGTGAACTGTCACTTATATGTCCAATTCTACTAAATTTCTCATGTTTAAGATTGTGGGCTAAATCAAATTCCAAGTGCCAACTATAGTAAAACCATGGCACTTCTACGCCAATAGTTATACAAGTCCCATTGATTCAATAGGTCTACTTTAGTTGGTTGCAATGCTGCATTTAGCCCTGTGGAATTCAGATTGAAATTTCGGGGGGGGGGGGAGTCTTTAGTTTCTTCAAATATTGAATATGTTTACCAGATAGTAAGAAATCAAAAAGTATATCTATTTCTTGTTCTGTTCACTCCCTTGGTCCTGTACTCCTGCTGAATGTGTTGTAACAAATTTTGATTTCTCATATGAAGACATTAGAAATCTTTGATGTTCCAGAGGTTTATTACTGCCAAATAGAAAAAAAACTAAAAAGTTTTTAGTTCTCCTGCACATCCGCTCATGGCCAAATTGGACAAGACAGTAAAGACGTCATTAAAATCAGAACTCCTTTAAGAGAAACATGAGAATGCCCCAATCTGTATTTGGCAAATTAGCATGCTTTTATTTTGTAATTATCAACCAAGAGATAGCAGAGCTTCATTTGCATGTCTCAGGCATGTAGTACTGAAATATTTGCATGCCAGGAGAGATAACATTGAAAGAAAAAGTAAACCTGTCACATCCACTCAGTGTCCCTTGTTTGCTCTCCCCAAACTCTCAGGTCCACCCTCGGATTCATTTACCCTTTTTACACTGCCACCAGTGGATCTTGTCCACACTATACCAAATATATGTAACTCAGACACGTGCTGCCAATACAACAGATTTATTGATCTCTTAGTTGGTAAATCACAGATGTAAATCACAGATGTTCGTTTATTACTTTTAAGATCTCTCATTAAAGTATTTGCGTTTGATTACACATTTGCTTGCATATACTTATTTACAATAACCACTTCAACAATACACTTTGACTATCTATCCATTCACTGTTCCTTCTGACTCTTTCCTATTCTCTTAACATCCCAACTTTCCAAGGTCTATCTTAACTCTCTCAATTCAAGATTCTCCCTCTCTCCCTCCTCTCTAGCTGTCTAACTGTCACTCTAACTCCACCCCTCCTGTCATCTCATAGGCTCCAACACATGAGCTCCATATGATGGACAGGAGTAATGTGGGCATTCTGCCACAAAACCAAAGCATGCTCCTTATATACTGCCCCATAGCACTTCAAACACTCTCTGGGTGGTTTACAATCTAATTACACAGGCTATAACTAGGTACTCTGTTTACTGACCTCAGAAAGATGGAAGGCTGAGTGAACCTTCAGTCAGCTAGTCAAGATTGAACCAGGGTCATGAGCAGAGTTTTCGTTGCGGTGTAGCAGTATAACCACTGCACCAAGAGACTCTTGAAGGAGATTTGCACTTGCCTTAATGTAGGATCTGACCCTCAATCTACTTGCTTAGGTGGCAACTGTTGACACGCACCTTCAAGGCCCTTGTTCTCCCTTCTTATGGTGTTTATCTTTAAATTTGATTTGAACTGGACAGCTTTCCATGTAAAGGGACTTCAAAGAGATGTCTTTGTAAATTAGAACACATGCTGATGAGCCAGTAAGGAAGTCCCATTTGTGAAATTCAGAGAAAGGGAGAGAACGTCTGTGCCCTGCAAAAACGTTGTCATTGGTACATTATAACCTATGACATTTAGTTCCAAAAATCTAGTTGAATTGTTTTGTTTGAAAATTCAAGTTGTTGGTTGGGTGTTCATTACCTGGAATGGATGAATTCCTGTTAATAGTGATGGTTTTGAAATATATAATGATTGCTGGACAGATATATTGGGAGATATTTTCATTGCTAAATATTCCAATATCCAACCATTGATTATTAATTTTATACCACATAATTTTCACTTGAACAATAAACCGTGTTTCTAGATCACTACAGAAATGTATATAGAATTGATGCCTTACAGAATTGCTCACTCAACAGCACCAAAAGCAATGGCAAGTGTTACCACCTTTGTAAATGTCAGAACAGATATTGCAAGTGTCTTCTTCAGGTTGGGCATTGTGGATCTTGGGCTGGATGAGGGAAATAAGAAACAGAAAAGTCCAAAAATCATGTTGGCTGGCTGTTGAAGCTTCAAGGCATGTTGTGATTTTTCAGTCCTGTAGACCAGTGGTCCCCAACTTTGGGCCTCTATAGATTCTTGGATTTCATCTCCCAGAAATCCTAGCCAGCAGAGGTGGTGGTGAAGGCTTCTGGGAGTTGTAGTCCAAGAACATCTGGAGGCTCAAGGTTGGGGACCACTGCTGTAGACAAAGGGATGTCATTCACCCAGTGGATGATTCCTTACCTTTTGTCAAAGCACATGGCCTCTGCCAACAGTGGGACCCATAAATCAGGTTGCTTTGCTTCACCTTTCAGCCCAAGAGGAAGTCCCATGGCAGCATCATGGAGCCTTCAGTTTTTTCTTTCCTCTAGAATATTGATCCTTCTGTGATCTAATAACAAGATCCATTCCACAGCTTCCCAGGCTAATACTTTCCAGCATCTGGAATAACCAGAACTTTTCTGTTTGCATGGTTGCTGTCAAAGTCTTCCAGTCTTAAAAAGAATGGGTGCATAAAAGATGTCCAAGTTATTTCTATGGTGACTCCAGCCCCAAATTTCCTCCTTAAATACAAGCTTTTGTCTCCAAGTTCTGTACAATATATAGCAACTGCACAACTAGGTCATGAACTCAAGCAATATATATATGTCCAAGGCTAATTGCTTTCGGGTGGATGTTCACACATATGTTTCTTTCTTTCTGTGATTTCTTGACTATTGTATTTGAATGACAGCTACACAGACTGGCCCAGGCATCTGCAGTAGGATTTCAATCTCACCTTTTTGCTTCCCGTGTGTCGCATTTTCTTTGAGCTACTTTACTTCTGTTTCACGTGTGCTGCTATAGGTCATGGGGGGGGGGGAAGGCCATTGGTCTAAATTCTAGTAAGCAACAATAGCACTTGCTTATCTTATTCTCTCTCTCGTCCTAGGCAGCTCGCCCCTTTCTCTTGAATAAAGCCACTATTCAAGCATTACACACACACTTCCCATTTCTTCCCTGCACATTTTTCAAAGGAGATAGACTTTTATTACTGCTTCTGCAATTTTTGTCTGGCCATTTCTTGTTCTTATGCCAACCGCGATGCCAGTGGGCTCTCATCTCTGTTTGGGCCTCTTTGTCTTTTGCTGCTTACAGCTCCTCCATTTTTCCTAGCATGTTTAGTGCCTTTTGTTATTTAATCTGTGCTCTTGCTTGCAGCATGCCTGTATATCTAACTGTGTTAGTGGCTTGGTTCTGTTCCAGGAATTTTGAATGACATATTCAGATTGTACAGAATACACACTTACAGTGTGGTCCTCTTGTAGACAGATGACACTATTTTGGATGTGGACCCAGAGAACCTGGACTCAAACCCTAGCTAAGCTGGCAAGCCTTGAGTAAGTCATTATTGTTACATCTCATTTCTACGTTGGTAAAATGATGGTCCACACCACAACATTCCGGTGGGCCTGCAACCCAGAATTGTCATGATGAATAATATGATTGCCCAATTTTTAAAAGATGTGACACTTCCCTTTAAAAATGAAGAAAAATCTTTTTCCACTTCCAATCATTTGGAAGAAAAGCTTGTCGCTTTGAATCATGCATTTTAACAATCTGGTGTCTCTGCTCCTATGGATTTGAACACAGATCCAGCACTCACTGAACTTGTTTGATTTGCATTGTGCGGCACAATGGCAAGATTATGTTGTTTCATCCGCACTGTGATGAGCACCCAGGAACACAGATCATCTAGAGGGGATGATCACCAGCTACAATGTTCCTGCTTAACTAGCACTACTTCACAGATAGTGGCATATACTGTAATACTTTTTCTGGATTTAGTTCCAGTGGGAATGTAACAAGAGTACACAACAAATAACGCCAGTCTTTTCAGAATGCTTCAAGAAACTGCAAGGGCCATGTCTCCATACATTTTCTCTCTCCCCATGACATACACACATGTATGCACGCTTAAACGCCATTTAGCAAATATCAAAAGGACAGATTATGAGAGGGTTGCGAAGGAGAGCTTGGCATGAAAATGAACTGTATTCTCAGAGGCATCCAATAGTAAAAATATCCCAATAAGACCACAAAGCTGCTACTTAGATAATTCAACTTAATGATGTAACATGTATGTTATAGAGTCCTTAAAAGACATGTACTTAATATATTTTTTGTTGTTGCTGTTATGTATCATCAAGTCATCTCCGACTTATGGCAACCTTCTGAATGAGCAATCTCCAAAATGTCCTGCCCTTAAGAGTCCTGCTCAGCTCTTGGAAGTTCAAGGCTTTGGGTTTCTTTAAAGAGTCAATTCATCTCATATTTGGACTTCCTCTTTTCCTGTTTTAATTTGTACCTCCTGGTTTTTCCAAGGAGCTCACAGCAGAGGTTTACCTTCCCAGTTCTGACAGACAGTAACTTATCCAAGGCCACATAATGGGTTTTCAATATTCCTGCTCATTTTTAACTCTAGAATCCCCAACATGGTTTTGATAAGATACCACTGTGCCTGCAGTGCCCTGTCCCTCTTAAATTTTTGTCCATGCAGATTTTTTTAAAAAAACCATCTGAGAGACTGGTGTACTGTAATGTGAAGTGCCAGCCTCCAGGACCAACTTTATCTTCAAGAATACCTCATGGCCGTCAGAGGCACTCTTAATTTTAAAAAAAATGGCAGAAAGCTGCAGCCATTCATTTCATTTTAAAGCACATTGAGGGGAAGATAGGTAGGGTGCTGATATAGCTGAGTGTCTGGTAGAGGGTCCCTCAACAATGCAAGGAGAGTGGGCTGTGCTTATTTGTACGTTGCCTGTTTAAAAAGATTGTTAGGGTGTTTGTTAGCTGGGTTTTGTTTGAGCATCACCAGTGTGCCCTCTTTGAAATTGCAGTCTGTGTTTTGCAGGACAAAGTATACAAGCTGCTGCCTAAGCTCAGGTTCCATCTCTGCCTTTTCTTTGGCTGGGCTGTCTGGCTGAGCCTTATCAGTTTGCTTTCTGGGAGATTGTGTTAGAGGAGAACACTGTGGGCTCAGAAGAGTTGTCCTATTTTCTGTCTTTCGAAGCTCCTGACTCGGGCTTTACTTACATTTTGGGGAAATTTGGCTTTTAGACTTACGAATTTTCCTTCTAGCAAATGGGTGTTCTGGGACAGTTAACTCCCACCATGGTAGCCATAAAAAAAAAAAGCAACTACAAACCTCACACAAAATTCCAACGGTGTCTGCTAGCACAGAAAGGTTGTAAACTCCTGTCTTGTAGTCAGTGCACAACATTTACTCTAGTATAGTCTGTCAAAAATGAGAAGGAGAAAAGGGAACACAACCCTGACAATAGAGCATTTGTCCAGGCTGATGGTTTTTATCAGAAGGTCTCAGGAAAGCTATAGTCTGTGAAATGGTGCACTTGGATTTATTTAACGTTGTGTCTTTCCTTGGCCCATGTTAGCTCTGGCCGGCGCAGCCACCATTAGCCATTTTCAGTAGCAATATTAACTTAAGAATAGTGAACTGTACTATTCCAGGCTGCGAAGGAGCAGCATTTTATTATATGCTTCAAGGGGAAAAAAACCTTTGCATAATAAAGATGAATATATTATATCCACCTTCTCTCCCAGAGTGAAACAATAATAAGAATATAAAAAAGCACAAACAATAAAGTGAAACATAAATAGAACATAATGGCTGCAGTGGTAAACTGAGCTGACTATATAACATCTGCCTTGTGAACGTAAACATGAGTTTCTGCAAAGAAGAATGTTTAGTAGCTCGACTTTTCTCCCCCAAACTCCACTGAAAGCAATCAGTATTGTGAGCACAAGGGGTGACTTGCAAAATATTCCTGAAGAGCACATTCCTTTCCTTCTGCTGAGTCATTGTCACAAAAAGCAATCGCTAGCTATGATTTGCCTGTTTCCCTGAGGCTCTGGGCCTCTAGCCCACACAGAGAATTATGAATATGGTCTCAGGTGCAGTGAACAACCCACAATGCATTTATGACTGTTGAACTGGAAGGCTCCATGTAGCAAAAATTGACCATGATGATATTAGAAGAAATGGTAGATGCACGGTGGATAACAGATCCCATGTTCCAGTGATGGCCCGTTGTCCAAATAGAGTGCTGAGGTGAGGCACTTCTTCTATGTGAAACACAAATTCTGGTACCAGTTGGCCATGAAGCTTAGTGACTTATAGCTAGTGAAGTATCTTAGCCTAACAGTGGTTAGGGAACAGTGAAAGCAGTTAATGTGTCTGAATTCTTTTGTAATACAAGTAGAATAAAATGACATTCAAAACTAAATGTCCGCTTGGGCAGGGGATCCCATAAATTTCAATGGGTTGTATCAAACACTTAGCACCTTTCTGAAGGGTCTGACATTTGCCTTGGATAAAGCTATGTGCCCCCAACATAGGGCTTGGATAGGATGAATTGGTACATGATATTTTGACTGTTGAACTACAGTTAGACCAAGCTGGGAAAAGTTCCTTTTATCGGACTACAACTCCTAGAGTCTCCCAGCCAACAGAGCCATTGGCTATTCTGCTTATATGATTCTGATATATGTAGCCTGAAAAAATAAGCTTCCTCAGTTCGGTGTTAGAGCCAGCTCTCATGCGATTCCCAGTGATCTCTTATTGCACACATCAGCATTGTAGCATCAGAGTCCTCCTCTGCTATAGTTGTTGTTGTTTAGTCGTTTAGTCGTGTCCGACTCTTCTGCTATAGTAGTGTGTAATAAATATTTCTTTAACAAGGCATTTCAGGAAACTGCCATCCATTCTATAGTATTCCATCAAGGTGCCCTCACTTTTTTTTGACTTCATGTCAGCTTTTCTAGTTTGCCTTGTTGCAAACAGCATCTCTAGTACTGATGGTGGTGGAGAGAGAATGCATTTGCAAACGCAGGAACTTCATTTAGAAGAAAGCAAATATAACCATAGCTTGGTTTCAACACGAAGACTGAAAGTGCTAAAAATGCCTTCATCTTGGGAACGTGACAACTGTTTACACTTTCACCTCTCCCATTTGTCATTTCCCTCAACAACTCTTGAACTCTGTAGTTTATTTGTACAGTAAATTGTCCATATTGCTAATTAGACTAGTGTGACGTCCCAAGGGGCTTGTGGCCATGGGGTGTCTTGTATTTATTATTCATTATTTCTCCTTATTAATTATTATTTATGATCATGATTAGTTTTGCAAACAGCCCTTGTTCCTGGAGAGATAGGGATGCCATTTGAAGAAGTACGGTCTCTATCCATCCATGGCTTCAAGAAAAGGTTCCTAGAGAAATGAATAGGATGTGTTCACTTCCTTTTTGAGTGACTAGAAATTAAAGATTGAACTGTGTGTGGGCTTGAAAAAGCATTGATGAGAACTCTCGTATGTAGTATCTCATGATTTGTTGTTGTGTGAAGATTCAAAAAAGGAGAAGGGAACCACATATAAGAATCCTGAGATGTAGAGCAGCTGGAGGATCGGGTGGGAGGAGCACCTCACCACCAAAATTTGAGTGAAATCCCCTCCACTGGCTTGGGAACAATTGTTTCAAAGCACAAAGCTTCCCACAGAGTCAAATGTAGAGAAATTGCGGAAAGCCATTTGCTGGGGCTTTCTTACTTAGCATCCATACCTGAAGGGCCTAGAACATGATTTCAAAGAAAGAAACATCACAACTGGAAGTGGATTCCCCACCACATCTTGTTTTGTGGCCATTTATGAACGAAGTGTACCTTGTGACTAGTACTACGAATGAAAATGGGGCCACAGCTTCAACAAAGTTGCCTATCCCTCATCTGAAGCAACCAAGTTGGCATCACACAGTGAAAGCTGTGGATGCAATGGGGAAACAGGTTGGCAGGCATACCATGGAAGCTAGTAATGCTACTCAATGTGGAAGATATTATCCTACCTATATAGAATGGCTTTTATGGGAATGCAGCACTGCATACAGGACCTTCCATTGCTTAATCCTTGGGTGCATCTGAGGCCTTCCATAATGGAAGCTGCTTTTCAGGGTTCTCTTACTGAACTAAGCCCTTACTCTGGGTACTTCATTCCATCCCCCAAATGTTCCATGCAGATGAGGGATAGACAACTTTGTTGAAGCTCTGGCCCCATTTTCATTCCTAGTACTAGTCACAAGGTACACTTCGTTCATAAATGGCCACAAAACAAGATGTGGTGGGGAATCCACTTCCAATTGTGATGTTTCTTTCTTTGAAATCATGTTCTAGGCCTCTCACTCAACAGCACTGACCATTGGTCCATTATCCAAGCATGGTCATTCAATGTTGAGCTCCGCTCACTCCCATTCCCTGCCCTCCCCTTAACTTCTGTATATGAGGTTTCTGTGAGCCTGCTGTTACCTGCCTGTAATGTTGTGGAATCATTTTGTTGATATAAGGGCCACACTCAGAGAATGAAGTCATTGTTATAGTGCAGGATTCAAATCAAAGACTCTCAAGGACAAACTGATCTGTCACCTGTAATGTTGCTGAAACAATGCATGCTGCTCCCAAGAGCACAGACTTCAGAGAAGATGTTGAGCTACCAAGCAAAAACCACTGCAAACAAAGTTGTATACAGACTAGAAGAGTACTAATTATCTTTCATTTTTCCAGCCACATGCTTTAATCACTTTCCACATCTGCAGATGACTGATCAAGGTATCATTTGAATGCCTGTGTCATAAATGCAGTGTATGTGCTGTTTAATTAATTACAATGATGTGTCTGAAGAAGGAGATTGTGTCCATAAAAGCTTTCACTGAAATACGTTTGTTATCCATAAAGGTGCTGCAAGAATAATTGATTAATGAACATCATAATTCAGATTCTAAAGTCTTCCATTAAGAAGTCAGTGATCTGTCATAGACTTCTGCAACAAAATTGTAGAAAAACCACTTGTTCTACTTCACCAAAAAAACAACATGTATTTGAAAAGCTGTTGGAGAACTTCTTAAAAAGGTTCCATTGATGTCCCTAATTACCGGGAGAGCATGGTGGAGGGAGGAGCTGAGAAAGTAACCTCCTACTGCTGTAATTATCTGGGTTAGAAGTCACTGCAATTAGACCTTTTCTTCCACTGATATTAATGGAATATCTAAAAAAACCCTAAGCACAATATGACGGGGGTATTTTCAGAGGGCAATGGCTATGGCATGTTTGAAAGGATGTTCAATTAAGAACTGTAAGAAGGAACCACAAGAAGGGAGGCCAGAATCTTAATGTTACCCAAAAAGAGTTAATGTCCATGTGCTTGCAGAGTGAGGAACTAGACCAGTCATTTGGTTACAGTGATCTCTGTTTTGTGTTTCTGTTTAAATTATTGTCATGATTTATAAATTTGCATCTGCATCCACCAATATGCAAATTTTACACAAATCTGTATCTTCTTTCATCATGTTGTTGATGGTGCAATTCTAGGACTTCTCCTGTTACAAAGGAGAACACAATGCCAGTACCTCTCAAAGGTGATTAGACCAACAGGGCACATATCTACATGCAGATGGACCTGTTCCTTTTTGGTTCCCAGAAGCAGGATCAAAGTGATTGCTGCCAAATAAGCTCTCCATCTTTAATTGGCCTTTGTTATCTCTTGGGAGGCTTGGATAGATTTTATAAAACTTGAAATAGAGCTCTCACTATCACAAAACAAGAGAACTCCTTCAGTATATCTTCTTCCCTGCCATTAAACCAGAAAGTATGAGGGTTCAACTCAAATGCCTGTGGGAGAGCAAAACTGTGCAAATTAAGGTCAAAGCTAAATCCTGCAGGTAATTAGATGTCAATATAAGGAGGACAAGCAGCAGAGGGATGCCGGGCAGACTCATTATTGGACTGCTTTAAAAGGAATGAATAATAAGCTAGATGGTCACAAAAGAGAGTAACCACAAAGGCCTACATTTAACTGCAAAGTTATGGTGCCTTTTCATCCATCTAATGGAGGAAAGGAAAGGAAAGGAAAGGAAAGGAAAGGAAAGGAAAGGAAAGGAAAGGAAAGGAAAGGAAAGGAAAGGAAAGGAAAGAGAGATTGAACATGCTGCTTGGTGGTGTCTGGAATGGGTATACAGTAATTGCACTATGCATCTGCTTATCTCTTGAATTTTGTACTGCTTTTTAAAAAACATTAAAATGAATTTACAGTATTAAAACCTTTTTCAGCAGAAGGCAAATTCAAAAACATTATTACTTTTGCTTATAGCGGTATGCTTTCTCAGACATAAAGCACATTGGATTCAATTGACTTATTTCCTAGTAAGTGCACTTTGATTGTAGTCCCAATTCCAAATATGCATCATCATCATCATCAATGCACGCATGCATGCATGCGTGCGTACGTACGTACGTACGTACATACATACATACATACATACATACATACATACATACATACGTACGTACGTACGTACGTACGTACGTACGTACGTACGTACGTACATACATACATACATACATACATACATACATACATACATACGTATTGTGCCAATATTTAACAGATATTTAGGTTTTTGGTTAAAACTTGTATCTGTTATATAATACCAGTCAATGTTTTTATAGTTTTGATTGACTGTGACTGGTGTTTTTGAATAACGACAATAACAACAACAATCCCAGAGATTTAGACAGATTTAAGCCAATTTATTTCAATAAGTGTATGTTCCAGTAATCTTGTGTGGAATTGTGGCTTCTCAATTTTTAAAAAATGCATTGATGTTTCAATAGAAAGTAATCACACCAGTGATTAGAAAGTTACTTTTCAGTGGTAACAGTTCTAAGACCCCCAGAATAGCTAGCTGCCATTATAGCAACGTTTTAAGAAAAAGCTCCCTACTATCATGCTGCTCAAAAGTAATTAAATGGATACATTTAGTGACTTTTTAAAGAATAATAATAATTGCTGGCTGTGGTACAAAGCACTCTCTCCTCTCATATACAGTACCTTATCATTCCCTGAACATTCACAACAGACCACAAGACACAAACACAAAGTGAAGTGTGAGCCAGTCTTTGAACCATGTGATAATTCTCCTCCACCATTTAACTGTGTGCTGTCAAGTCAATTCGGATTTATGGCTATTCCAGCAGGATTTTCTGGGCAGAAAGCATTCAGCAGTGGTTTACCATTTCCTTCTTCTGGGACTGCTGTGGGACTGTGCAGCTTGCCCAAGGCCACACAGGCTGGCTTTTCTGGGATGCACTTTGGGGGATCAAATTCCTCTCTTTAAATTAATTGTTTTAAATTGAAATTGTAGTTGTAATTTTATGATTTTATATATTTTTATATACTGTTCTGTTTTATTTTGTAAGCCGCCCTGAGTAGACTTGGTCTAGAGGGGCGGGGTAAAAATCAAATAAATAAATAAATAAATAAATAAATAAATAAATAAATAAATAAATAAATAAATAAATAAATAAATAAATAAATTCCCAACCTCTGGCTCCACAGCCAGATTCCTAGCTCACTTAGTGAGTTTATTATAATGCTAACTTTTAAATGTTGGTTATAACACAAGAGGGTGATCTAGCAGCAGTAACAATTGTTACCCTTGCTAAGGTAACAATTGTGCTTCGAAGTAATATATATCTCCTTTATTAGAAAAGGAATTAGTTTAAAGTAAATGTGTTGTTTTTAACATTACTTCCAAGCTTTAAGTAGCATCTACACCTCACTTTGCCAAAAGGCAAGGAGAAAAGTTGGAGTACCTATCCTTTGAAACACTTCTGAAATTGCAGACTTTATTGGGAAAAAATCTTTGAAAGAACTGGGCCTCATATCCCAGCCTTCCTCAGTGTGGTGTCTTCCACATATTTTGAACTGGTAACAGACCAAACCAGCACAAATGGTGGTGAGTGATAGTAGAAGTAGCAGTTCCAAACATATAAAAGGCTTTAGATGGGGGAAAGCTATACTATTCCTACCCTAACCCCTCTCCAGACTGAGGGGAAACATGATAGCAGTATTCCAATATTTGAAGGGTTGCCACAGGGAAGAGGACATCGATTTATTCTCCATTGCACCTGAGGGTAGGACAAGAGTGGGTGGAAAGTCATCAGAGGGAGATCAAACCTGGAAATAAGGAGGAATTTCCTGACGGTGAGAACCATTAAGCAGTGGAATAACTTGCCTCCAGATGTTGTGGGTGCCCCATTGCTGGAGGTCTTCAAGAAAAGATTGGTCAGCCATCTGTCCGGGATGGTATGAGGTCTCCTGCCTTGGGCAGGGGGTTGGACTAGAAGACCTCCAAGGTCCCTTCCAACTCTATGATGATTCTATGATATGATTCCAACAGAAAATAATGGAGCACGTTTCTCCACTGATCTCACAACATGTATCACAGCTCACATAAAAGAACTGTATGTATGAGCAGGAAGCCAGAACCTCATTTCACTTGGAAGCTGGTCATGACATAGTCTTTTAAGTTGATATCACTTGGACTGTACCCCTGGATCAATTAAAAATATGCAGTATGATTCTATGAATATTAGTTCAAAAGTGGCAGTGCAATCCTATCTGCCTGACTTACTGGCTGTTGGAGGCTTGAAATGAACAAAAGCCTCTTGCCTGGTACAACTGTGCTTGGCCCAGTAGATCCTGCTTGTGCTGACTAATTCTCAGAGGTCTGCCAACATAAGGATCTGCCAGCATAACTGCTGTGGTAGCTGTTCACAACCAGCAGAAGAACTGGAGAAAGCATGAAGAAGGAGCAGAGCAAGGGAGTGTTTGAAGAATCAAAATATTGACAACATCATAGGTTTTGAGCAGGATATTTAGTTTTACATCCTTCTGGATTGAGGTCCTTAGAGAAAAGTTAGGTTAAAAATTACTTTATTGCAGTAAACTGGAAGGCAATGCAGGCTGGATCTACCTGCAAGAGGCACAGTTTTCTTGGCCAGACCTGTCATTTCTGAGATCCAGCTGTCACAGAAGCATACTCAGGCAACACATTTGTGAAACAGCATCCTTCTTCTCTGAAATGGATGGTAGCTCACAGAGTGTAGAAAATCTTATTTTTTTGGACAATACCTCCAGAGTCCTTCAGCAGAGGCCATAGCAGCTAAGGATTTGTTGGAGACATAGTCCCAAAAAGTTCCATAGTTTCCACGTTCTAGATAGCAGGAAAATGAAACAGTCTAGAATGAAATGATCTTCCTAGCATGAAAAGAAAATGGTGTTAAGAATGATCTACCACCAGATTCTAAAAGCACAGCTAGAATCCACATACGTTCTTTCAACAGGTTGGGCACTTCAAAACTAGAAGTTTAGAAACAGTTTAGGGAACAAGCAATCTTCTAAATTAGAGGTTTTGCAGGCACACTGAAAATCACTTTAATTTCCTTCCAGCATTGGATCTGTGAAGAATTATCAAAGTGGACCCACTCTGAGCTCTCCTGAGATGGCCCCATTTGTGGGAGTTGGGGGAGAGGGACTTGTTTGCATGCATTCTTGGTCTGTCTGCCCTTCTTAACTCCAAATCTCTGTCAACATTAACTGTGTCTAAAGTAAATAATAGTGGGCACATTGGTTCAAGAGGAGATTAGCAACAGCTGGATTTCCCTTTAAAGGAGTAACTTTATCAAAGGAAAGAGAAGAGGTAATCTTTCCACTAACATTTTTAAGGGGCAAAACTAGACCCCTCTCTGAACCTCTGTAATCAGAAATGTGGCCTCATTTCTCTTCCTTATTACAAAAAAATCCAGGATTATTTTGTTTTCCCCTTAAAGTTAGGATAGAGTCAGAAAGACATATAAATTCTTATCTGTTGGATTGGCTATTCCTGTATTCCCATGCTCACATTTTGAGGTGTCAAAAATGGCTTTTGAGCATAGAATTAAACATTCTTCTGGTTTTGAATACCCTGTTTTTAAAATATTAATTAAAAGGGTAGCCAACTTTTTGAAATAGTGAAACTATAGATTCTAAGAAATCATTTTAAAACATTAGGGTCCCCCCCCCCATTTTGAATGTGATAAATAGATTGCATTTGTGCTAGATAAGAATTTCTCTCCGAGACTGATAAAATGCTTTCACTTATGCTCTGTAAGAACTATTTGTCTTTTCTTTCCACATTTTAAAAAGACAAATTGTTTGGACTCTAGAACCAAGGACTCACTGTATCTGATATGTATCAGGTACTTGTGTAATCTTATTGTGTATCATTGTTATGAAAATGGTCTCCATAGACCTCCCTTTGCTTTTCCACGAACTGTGTGAGGCAGACATAACAATGAGTGCAGGTCTAGAGTGGGGAGACCTATTTGATTTTCACTAGGACCCCAAGATCCTTTAGCCAGAATCAAAGGCAAAAAAACATACATTTAGAATTAAAGTATCCTGAGCCCAGGAATGTAATTTGAGTCTAGAACTGAATAGAGCCCACTGTACCCATACCCACCAGTGATTACCCAGAGCCCCAAGATTTATCCATCTCAGCAGCATAATCGGGAAGGGTGGGTCACTTGTGTTTCTTGCTAGAATTGTTCAAATAAATAGGCTCAGAAATCCTTGCTCATCTCCTACAAATCACCCAGGGAACTATCAGGACATTCCTAACTACTTTCTGTGAAAACTGTCAGGCAACTGCAGCCTTTGAGGTTTATCCTTGTCCTGAACATTCAGTCTTCTATATTTTCAGGTGAAAGCTGCCCAAAACTGATTGTATTGCATCCTTTGATTCCTGTAACTAGAGTCATACACTAAAAAGGATATAATAGGTTTGAAGAATAACATGGGATGACAATTGGAAAAATAGCCTCTGTCCCTCCACACCCCATACACCTTTTTGTTTCAATGTCAACATTTCCCCTGAAAGTAGTGAAAGCTCTGATGCCTGCCACTCACGGATGTTTTGGGTTTATCAGAACAGAGACAATACACCGGTTCTGTCTTCCGAGGAATTAACTTTCTCGCCCAAAGGGAATACTCCTGAAGGGTAAATAGTAATAGTGTTCCATTTTTTTTATTTGTGTGCTAATTACTTATCACATGGCTTTTAATTATATGCACACACCCAAGGGCCTTTAACCTTAAGGGACATTTTTTACAAGGAAATCAGCAATGCACTTAATTCAGCAACAAGTCAATACAGCTTGACCAACTTAGCCTGGATTCAAAAAACCCCTTTTTTCTTTTCTTTTCTCTTTTCTTTTCTTTTGTTTGGTTGCAGCCAGTGCCCCTCCCCTAAATACTTCACAAGTAAAAGACAATATGTGTATTTTCAAGTTATTATTTTACTGGTGAAAATTGGTAATATAGATAAATTGATAATATAGATAAATCCTCATTTCCATTGGCTTCAAAAATGTGTTATTGAAGAAAGGAGAAACAGGCTGAAAAGGAGGCAAGAAGAGGAAAGGACCAAAGTTAAGCTTTTCCTGGCTTAGAATCAACGAAGTTTTCATTGTTTTTATTAATGTTATTATTAAATCTGGAGCAAATGTTGACAGTTAATTCTATTTCTACCATCTCTTTTTTTATTTCAGCCCATGAGGGGAAATATTGCTTTTTAATTAATTTCATCATTGCAATTTTTAGAACCACAGAAAGAAAATTAATGCGGTGGGGGAGGGAGACAGCTCCTCGCCTGAAAAGTGAGAAATCCAAGTGAGAACTTTTGCTGGGATAATTTATTGGAAGGTGAAATAAAATATTATTGCCCTGTCTGTCCAGATTGCCACTGAAATGCATCAATTCTCATATTGCGATATAATGCAATGATTTGTTTATTTGGGAGTTCTGAATTATTAACGCCTTCTGTTTTATTATAAGAAGGCTTGGCGGGATTATTTCTTTGATTTCCCACCCCCCTCTTCTGTTTATTAAGTTTCCATTGATTTCAAACACATCTTCCTTCCCTCTAAAATGCAAGAAAATGAATAAAAACTAGAGCATTCCGTCCACCAAACTCCTTAATTTCTTCAAGAAATGCTAGTTGCATGTGGCACCCGGAATAAATTATTCACGCCCGTTCTCAGCCGCCGAAGGAAGGAGATATTAAAGGTCTCAGCAATGAAATGCTCATTGTACATTTCGATCTGTATTTGAATAACTATGCCGAAGGCGCGGCGGCAGCATCCCTTCCCCTCGACAGAATTTTTTAAAAGCCAGGATGGCACCCCCCGCCCCCCCCCGCCGCTCCGTAAAATCAAGAAATAAACTCACCCAACTAAAGGTGACATTTCTATCTGGTTTCATTTGGGTCCGGCCACTGCTTTAATTTCCATAGAAATTTATGAGTGGCCACCCGAAGTCTATTTTCATGCGGGTAAAAGAGTTTGTGCTGTTAGGAAAATATTAAAGAACATTATTTCCAGAATCTATAGCCAGCACTCCGCAAGACACACGCTGCCTAGCGCCTCGGCTGGAGAATCGTCGTCCTTAAAAAGTTCATACCGTTAGTGGTTTTATGTTTCATGATCTAAAATAAGGTATGAGCATTGCTTTAAAAAAAAAAAAGGATTTTGAAACCAGAAAGGACCAGAATCTTTGTCTGACTCGAGGACTGTTGAGAGAAAGACAGGGAACGTCCTCAGCTCCTTCGCAGGTCTCCCGCATTTGCGTGGCGGTAAGATGGCTGCTTGCAAAGGCACTGGACGCGACTCTATCAGAAGCTCTTACTCTCCCGCAAGATCTCTATCGAAGTTTTAAGACAGGAGTTTGGAGCAGGGTCCTACTCAGAACGGCCCCCGAACGCACTGGGCCTGGTTGGCTCAGTGTGTTTAAGAATATTAAACCTGGCGTCTAAAATTACCTAACTGTACCACAAACGCCTTCCTTGGGTGTGTATATTCCTTCAGGGGTGGAGGGAATGGTGTCCTCTCTTTGAACCCAGTTAGAAGTAGAAATACCAGTTACTTCAAAAGCCGAGACTGAGCAGAATAAAGTGCTGGAGGAGAGTATCTATCCTTCGGTATCCTTTCATACTGCATCCTTCGACCCAACGATCACCTTTAAAAAGAATAAAATAAAATCAAAACGTTACTGAAAGGTCCAAACGGGCCAGATTTAAGAGGATTCAGCCCAGACTTAAAGAAGACCCATTGAAAATAAATGCACCTAAGTTGCTCATGACCACCTCAAATGCCATTGATTTCAATAGGTATCTCCTAACTATGTCTGAGTCAAACATTGTATAGATAAAGCATTATATAGGACATCCAATGCCTATTTGCCTATTATTAGGAAGGAAGGAATGTTCAAACTAAGATTCAGGTCTTCAGCTTATGAATGCAACTTTTAAACAATTTATGCTTAAGCGCATTGATGGGGGACTTTTTTGTTCTTCTGGAATTAATTTAAGCATGTTAGGATCTAGTCCCAAGCACTATACGAGCATTTTTGTAATTGAGTTGTATTGAAATAATAGAGACATTTTTTTCTAATAAAGATAAAGTTGTAAATATTATGAAGTATGTTAAAGTACAAAAGTGGGAGAGCCCCCAAAATGTAAACAACACTCAAAACAATCCCACACATTATTCGCTTGCAGCTGTTGTTCTAAAGAGTGATGGAGCGTCATCTGTGGGATCAGGATATCAGTGGCACAATCTTAAAATACAGATGCTGAAACCATGTCCTAGGCAGATGTATTCCAATGAGTAAAAGTACTTTGATTCTTTCAAACTAATTCTAAAAACAAAACAAAACCCTCTGGGCTGCCACGTCATTTGCCATGAAAAATCCATAGATCCGAGGCTGGACCTGCTTCTGAGTAGACGTGTATGGAATTGCACTGTTCGTTGCTGCTCAAAAAGACCTTCAGTGGAAGAGTTTACCATTCCTGGTTTTGGAAATGTTACACTGCGTTAGGGGACAGAAACTGATGTGTCTGTGTGTTCGCTTCCTAAAAATACTTCATTTACAATTTAGGAGCTATGGGGAATTATAAAGAAGTCATCAGATTTCTAAACAATGAAACCTACTATTTAAACAAAACACAAAAACATTTTAAGATCTCATGATCTGTTAAGAGCACAATTCCATCCAAGTAAGAATAGATTTAAGTCCCTCTGATCTCAAAGCCAATACCTATGCTGTACTTGGAACTGCTCAACACTATGTTGGATTGTAGAAACCCTGATCATTCATATTGCAGAAGGTCATTTTCTGTAACGAAATTTTATATGGAAAGCACCTGGTCTGAACTCCATAAAAGTTTGTGCCACAGAAAATTTCTTAGTTTTTTAACGTGTCAGAGCAAGACACTCCGGTAGTTTTGCTGCCACAGAGTACACAGATGATTTCATCTGTTCCTCTGAAATACTGCAAATAAATACTGTTTTAGGACTGACTCAAGTCTTTTTAACCAATTAGATGTCTTGTGCTTGACTAGCTGATCAAAGGATTAGTACTGTATTTCTTTTCAGAATTCAATGTATTTCAAAATGTTTGATAAACACAGCATCAATTTAGATTATAATATGCTTAAAGGTGGTGGTTGTCCCTACCTCTGCCTTCCTCTTTGTTTATCAAATCTCCGAAGTGCCACACGAGGTATACAACAGTATTCCAAAATGTATCATTACTGTAATTTGAACCAAGCAGCTCACACATCCTTTGTAGTTGGGACAAAAAAGTTTAATTCTTTGCCTCAATTAAGAGATAGAGGCCAGCTGCTTACATCTATACCACCGCAACTAACTTCAGTGAGGATATCTAGCCTTGTTCAGTTTTTAGGGATATCACCCTATTAATTATTTCAACATATGCAACAAATCCAAAACAAACCAACAGCATTGTGACACCTTAAATACCAGTGTATATTTTAGTGTGAGTTTTTTTAGATTACAAGCCACTTCTTGTCACACACGCAGTGCAATATTTAGCAAGGATAGGCTATGGAGTCTATATGGTGGGGGTTGGGACTGAGTGAAATGGGATGCAGAAGATGGCAACTGCATTATAAACACTGGTAATGAACTTTTACAGCAGGAATGGCATTATTAAAACAGGTAATGAACTTTTAAAGTGTTGTAGTGGTGTATTCACATCACTTGATAGAGTAAGGCTCCACTTGCAATTATTTCAAGAGAACACACAGGGAAGGACTTCTCTGTAGGTCGTGTTGGTCATACTAGTTGGGAATGATAGGCACTGTAGTCAAATACATCTGGGTGGGTGGCACCAGGTTTGGGAAAGTCTAAGCTTTCAGCTTTACACAGCTGGTATAAACGCCAGGCAAATTCTGGCCACTATTGACCCAGAGTTGTAGTTACAAATAGGATCCAGAACAAAAAATCTGGCTTATGACATGAATTCACTGGTCACGAGGATTTAGGCGAGCTATTCTCTGTCAGCTGCAGTCCCTCAAAACTGCAATATGGGCAATGGAGATAGTAATGCTGGCTTACCTTAGGCGGTTAGTGTAAGGCAGCCTTCCCTGAATTGGGTCCCCCTCAAATGCTTTGCATGATAACTTCGATCATCTACAAGGATTGGCCCTGCTGGGCAGCCCAACTGGGAGCTGTAGCACAACATTCTGGAGGGGAACTCTAAGGAAGAGTACAGCAAGGCACAAGGAGCATTCCGAGTGCTTGAAAAGTGGCAGGCAGATGAGAAAGATGCATATCAATGGGTGGGATATTAAGGATAGCCTTACCAACCTGTTTAAGCAAAGGCAATGACAATCACTTGACACCTCCAAGTCTAACAACATTTACTGGGGGTTGAATTTTGGCAAACTGAAGCCTGTTTCATCAGATGCTACTGACAAAGTCATTAGTACCATTGGTTTAGCTTTCAGCTCCCTGGGCTTCCACTCCTAAACTTAAACATATTTAGCTGTGTGTAAACTCCACTGATACAAAAGTGTAGTTTCAGTACTGATTAACTTTCAAGTCACTTCAAATTTGCTTCTTCAGAAGGACAAGGGTTTCTCTATCTGTCATCTGGAGTGGAGAAGAAACCCTTTTTGATAGAGCAAAATCCAAAACGCTATTGGACAGCCCAGGGGGATTTACTTTCAGACTTTATAATTATTGGAGAGTAAATGTGACTAAATTTCCTAGACTGACATTTGAGTAAAAATGCATAGAATAGGGCCACCTACTAATGCTATAGTGTTAGCTTTTTTAAAAAAATATGTTGTGTGAGGGAAGGAAGAATGAATAAAATTCATAAAAATTAAGTGCCTGCAGAATGTCCACCAGTCACTCTAAGAGCTGAATCAGGTGAGACAAAACTATCTGAAAAGACAAAAGGAAGGGAGGAAGGAGGAAGAAAAAGTCTTCTCTCTGGTCAGGCAAAAGGAAAATATGTGGGGGGGACGCCATTCCAGGATTTCTTTGTCAATGGTTGGCATAGGTTGTGAAAAAATTCTAAATTTATTTGGGACAAAAATTGGATTTTCTTTAAAAAGGATTTTAAACAGAGAGAGAGAGAGAGAGAGAGAGAGAGAGAGAGAGATTGGTCCCGAAGTTTGGAAGCTAAAAAGATTCATCCACTCCTGGTCTCTGTATCTTGAGTAACTTTCTTCTTTATGCTTCTTTGGCAACAATCTACAGATGCGCTTCTGTGAAGCTTGAGTGCGGATCATGGGAACAAAGCAAAGGAGCGAAGTCCTCAGAGGTAAGAGGTCAGAACTCAGAGAGGCCCTCTCTACCCCAAGATGAAACCAGACATTTCCTCCCCATTGGCAATAAGTCAGTCCAGGTACACACATGATGTGTCTAGTCCCCGCTTTTCTTGGGCTCTGTTGAGCCGAACTCCCAACATTCATAATGAGCCACATTCTGAAAAGCTGTCCTTCACTTGAAATCAAAGACTCCGCCTCCCCAGAGTGATCCAGCCTGGTGCTGATATCTGGATTCGATGCAGCGACCGGGAGCACTGGAAACGCTCACGACGTGATGCGAGGCCGCTTCCAGTCCGATCGAGAGTTTTCCTCGGTCCTTCCTTCTTCCCTGAAGTCGGCAGGTCTCCTAAACGAGTTTCTTGGAACCCGAACAAATCGGCTCATTGAAAGCAGCCGCTCCGGTCCCACGTCGTCCGGCCCACGCGTCGCCTCTTCGGCCGCGAGACGGGTCCGCTTGGAGAGAGAAACTGCGAAGCGCCCGCGGTCTGAAAGAGAAAGCGGAAACGGGTCACCTGGCGGGTCCTTGTGAACACAAACCGGCCCTTTCCCCTAGAAGTGGAAAACCTTTCAGCCTTACTTAATTGTCCCGCTTGCGCGCTCGCGCACACATACAATAAATAAATAAATAAATAAATCCAGTTATCTCTCCCCCACCCACACCCGCCACCTTCCCATGGACGCTGGGTCCTGGGAGAAGCCGCTGAAACGGGTGTGCAAACTTCCCTTGGGAGTATTCCTGGCTCCTTCGACTGCGGGGAACTAAAGTCTGGGAAGAGTCCTTACATCAGAAGCCTTGCTGATTCTTATCGGTATTGGTATTGTCGCTGCCGCTATTATTGCCTCCATGTTTCAGCGACACGAATGCGTGGCCCTGTTAATACAGATCAGATTTCCTATGAAGAAACCTTCAGTACACGCATCCTTGACTAAAGAGAACACTTTGCAGACCTGACCCGCTTAATAAGCTTGGTCTAACAAACAGTGGGGAGCAATCCACCCGTGACCTTCCGTTTCTCTCTCCTACCCACAAATTATATAGGGGTGCGGCAGCGAAAGAGGCCTCCTTTCCCCATTTAGAAACATGAGTGTCCACGATGCCTTACTGTGTTTGATGGGATTTGTTTTTCAGACTAGTGATAAGTGCCTATCCTTCACTGGTGAAAATGGCAGCATGAGCAGGCCAGAAAAGATTGAACCACTTCTGTGAACGAGGTTTCTCCTCTCTTGGCCTGAAAATCAGCAGATCCCTGGATGTTAACATTCCAAAGAGATGTTGGTTCTGGTGGATTTGCCATTAACTGCTGCTCCCACCCCACCATCTGGAAGGCCAAGCTAGAGGAGAAGGGGGGGTCTGTGTGACTTTTGAGGCCCCTCCTTTTAAAGTATGTGCTAGACTCACAGCACAGAGGCCTCACAGAAGAGAACCCCTTCCCCTCCCAAGAAGGATATGTTCAGAGACCAGACCCTTTCCACCAAAAAAATTATGTAATGTAAAAGTGAAACAACAAAATCCCACATGAACCAAATGCATTCTCATGCTTGGTGACACAGAAGTAGGGAAACATTCCTCTTAGTTCAGTAGAGCTTACTCAGGGAGTGACGGGAGGTGCCTCAGAAGTTCTGTCAAACAAGTATCCCACACTAGGAGTTACTTCTGGGTAACTGGAAATAAGATGGCAGTTTTAGACACATCTGTATTTTATATCCATTTAAAACATGGCTCCCTTTATGCAATAACATTTATCACAAATATTTGAAAATTCAGAAAACCATTGCAAACATGCAAGATTAACAGAGGGCACATGGGTGATGACTGATTCTAACTCTCCTTTTCTCTTCTGATGGGGTATTAGTCATTAGCAGCTTGGCCAATGTTCCCATTCTCCCACCCTCTTGTGTACCTCCTTTTAGATTGCTAAGCATGTATGCTGATACACAAGTCACCACAAAGTAACCTTTTCTACAAGAGAAATTAGATGGGTTACAGGTTTTATAGCAAACAGTGCTGTGACAGAATTCAGATGTGAACTTCTAGCCAAACAATTGACTTCCTTTGGCATTTTGTAGGATCTGTGTTCCTGCTAGAATGAAGGAGGAGATGACACCTTTGGAGTAGACCTATATGTTTATTTTAAAAATAAGATCACCATGATGGCGATAGGAAGAACAGGGCAACCACTTTTTTTGTTGTTTGGGTTTATATCAGGCCTAGCTATAAGGTGATCCTGTGCATTTGAAAAAGTTGTGATGCGAAAACATTTCCTCCCAGTTTGCTTTTATATTCAGCAGCACAGAAATGGTTTCCTACAAAAGTTTTTGACTTACAACAAAACCCCAAAGCAATGCCTGGGAGCCCCCATTTCCATCTGTTCTTAATTCATACTGAAGATGCTTTGGACAGGAACCACAGGTAACTTCTGGTGCACAGATCCTCTTGCAATGAAAGAGTAACCAGATGCTTTTGTGTAGTTCTTATTCAGTTCAGCAAAGCCTGGGCCAGCAAGTTTATGGGCTGGGCTTCTTCCCACCTGTACTTCCTCAAGTACTGTGGCATTATTGCATCTAAACAACATACTCATTGCAAAAGAACCTGCATAAGGTTTTCATCTCTTTCATGGGATGATTAACATGTGTATATGTGGAAAAAAATATTCAAATTCAAACACAACCAGTGAACTGCTTCAATTAAAAACACAGCAAAAACAAAAAAGAAAAAAAACTGTGTATGTGTAAAAGATTTCTCCTTTTTCATAACTTACTAACATTGGGGTCAGGGCAGGGGGAGGAGTATCATAAGAGTGATTTTTTCAAAAGGAGGCTCTTCCTCCCAGGCTCAAAGCAGAAGACAACTGTTGTCCTATGTCGCTCCAATTTTCTAATCCCAGGTACACTTACAAGAGTTTTAAATAAATTTACTCAAGCAGGAATCCCAAGAAAACAGATACAAGACTGTATATTATATCGGAGTATGCACTACAGTACTGAACACAATGGGGTTTACTTCTGAATAATCATCCATAGGATTGGGATGTGCTGGTGTAAACCTATGCATATGAATTTGTAAAGAAGTTCCATTGAAAATAATGGGGCTTATTCCTGAGTCAATCTGGATTTGATTTCCCTTTAATATTCCCCATGAAATCACCCTGCATCACCTAATTCAATCCACAGCTAACTACAGTTTCTTTAGCTAGACATTCTCCTTTTGATTATAGGGATCAAACCAATGTATTGGTTATAATTCCATGAGGTTAAATTGTATTGCTGTGGTTTGTCCATTATTGTAAACTGCCTTGTATTACATTGATTGCAAAACTGGGTATTACAGCAACAACAACTCACCCTACATATCAGAGGGGAATGGAGAAATTAGGATGCATGGGTATCTCCTAAAATGGATCAGTAGAATAAAGGGATTTTTCAAAAATGACAACTTATTAATAAACAGCCACATGTCTTATATAAATCATGCTTCATTTGCAGGATAAGAATGTGAGAATTTGAACCTGGCTGTATTCCAAACTATCTAGTCTGGAAATGATTATACAGTATTTTGAGCAAGTATTGACTGCCAACATGAGCAGAAACACTTTGTTCATGGTCAAGAACACCTTCTTCTTTACTAGATGATGTACTTCAAGCTGAGCCTCACACTAGAATTAAGGCCAGAAAGAGAATATTGCATCTCTGGGGTGGTGTGTTTGTTACCTGTGCCTACAGGTGCATGTCTTGAAAAGACAAAAGCTAGAACTGAGGGCAGCAGCCCTTGATCTAACAAGGTCTTACTTCCTGCTCAGAAATGTGATTTGCATTTATTTGTGTAGTTCTAAATATTCAAAATTGTGACCACTAGTCTTCATGGATGTCAATGGATTATGCAGTGGAACTGACTGCTTGATTTAGACTGAAATGTATTGCAACCTAAAAGGTATATAGGAATATTTGATCCACACCATTTTCAGCCCCAGGCAAGTGTGCAATACTAACAATAGACTACACTGCAGCGCTGCTGTACAATGTCTTGCCTCTTTCTTCTAGCACACCTTTCCAATTTGCAAAAGGGGAACAACTGCACAGTGTTCTCCAGGATTTTATATGCTACTCTTTCAACCCAACATGAAGTGTGAGAATAAAATCAGTAGAGAACACTGCAGAGTCACTAAGCATTCTCAGCTTCCATTCAATAAAACAGAGATCTAAATATTATTCCCCACCCCTGCAGGATTGTTGTGGAGGCTTTCAGCATCTGGCCTGTAATATTTAATGTGAAGTACACTGCAGGGCTGTCATAAACCATACTCTTGTAGCCCCAAAGCCCCATCCAAACTGCAACATGGAGAATGATCCATTGCTTGGACTACAGTTCCCATAATCCACATTCAAAGGGTAAAATTTCCAAGCTTTGGAAAACTGCACTGGCAGGTTTTTTTTAAAAAAAGTTGTATATTAAATAAATATCTTGGAAATGACCTGAGTATACTCGTTGTCTCTACTTCCTTGCCGAGCATCCTGTTGCCATGTATTCTTTCTGCCCTTCTCATGGCGCTCAAATGCTGATCTTTAGTGCTTCTGGAATGGGCTGCCTTTTAGTGAGGCAGGGGCAGGGACAGGGGTGATCAGTGTATTCCAAGCTCCTGGCTCTTTTCCCTTGGCTCTCCCTTGTCAACTTGGCCTTGGAGTTGCACTGCAGTGCATTGTGGAGAGTTTCTTGTTTAGCCCCTGAGCAGAGACCAGTGTGTTTATGTCTCTTGTCCTGAGGGGAGAAGTCAGAACGTGTTTGGGTGGCTCAACTAGGCAGATCTAACTAACTGAGAGACAGACAGCAAGGGATCAGCTGGGCTGGGAACGGAGGTGTCACTTGTACACAGTCACTTTGGTGATCAACACTTGAATGATTTATGCCTTCAACTTTAATTATATTTCTGTGACAGGTGGCACTCCTCTGGACAAAAGTTAGCAGAGGTCAGCCAAGATGAAATGTCCGTTTATCAATCCTGAAATACATCAGGCACTTGCTGCAAGGTCCAGCCTGCACACAACATTCATTTCCCTTTACATCTCCATCCCAGCCCCCATTACTTATAGTGACCCAGGACTCAGGATGGACAAAAACAAGCCCAAATGGAACATCTCTTCTCAAACTCAAAGGAGCCCCTCTGAAGACTTATCACATCCCTTCACTGTCCTTGCAGAATTAATAGGAGGCAAAATTACAGTTGCAAAGAACGATTTGGAAAGCAAATCTTTAGGTAATGAAAGAAAACTTACTTGGGGCCTTTAATGTTTGTTAACTTGAGTTCAAAAGAAAGGATATATTTTCTGGAAGAAAAGGTCTGCTCTCCATACTTCTTAAACCAAGGATGGGTAACTTGTGGTCTTCCAGATGTTGCTGGACTGCAACTCCCATGACCTTTCCCTAATGACTATGTTGGGGTAGAAGTGTTTCAGCTGCAGTTGTAGCCAGGAATAGTGACCAGTGAGACGGTTCCATTCAATAGGTCAGGACGTTCTTCTAAACAAACATACATATAATTAATACATTTGTCAGAGTAAGGCCCATGGAAATCAATGGGGGTAGGAATTAGCTTTGGATCCAGTAGAGCTGTCCCTATTAGATCGTTCTGGACATTCTCCAGAACTCCTAAGGACTGCAAGGCATAAATGGGAAATGTTTCTTTTATTGGCCTCCACTTCCCAGAATACCCAGCTGGTGTAACTAGTGGCCTTGCTCGCTGGTGGAGGATCCTGAGAACTGTAGTGCAAAACAAGAAACCTCTCTCATTTCTGTCATGCTTGTCTCCTACCCATCCAATATCACTTCCCATCAATGCCTTACTCCTCTTACAAAGGTGTCAAGTTAGGCTTCTGACACTTTTCTCACATCTTGGTTCAGCATTTGTATCACCATCTGAAAATCAAGCTGAATAAATCTAGACCAGGACGGCTGGGCTTTGGAAGCAGCTGCTTTGCTGAAAAGTAAGTGGGGCAGGGAATGGGGGCTTTAAGCGTCTTGCCTTTCATGCTTCTTATCAAAACGCTGGTGATTAGATTTCTTGGTGATTCTTAAACTCAAGAGAGATGCCACTGAAGCTCTGCACCAAAGTCAGCAGGATCATTTCAGAGCACATGCCTTGGCAATTAATGCCATTGCTCCAGCAAACTGGGAAAGCTTTTTGGAGCAGAGGGGAACACCCACGATGCTCCTAAGAATACAATGCCCAGACATCTGGAGGTCCACACTTGGATTCCTAACTCCCAGCTCTCTGATTGGGCCACGTGGTTTGTCATTCTCTCCTACACAGGCTTTGCCCTCTGGTTTCTCCTCTGCTTGCCACCTATTTTAATTCCTGCAAACAAAAGAAATCTTTATCATTGTGTGATAAGGAGTGATCACAACACTGAAGTTATAGATCAGAAGAAAGTCTTTCAGAGTCTTTCATGCACAGAGACATCCTGGTTTTCAGGACTTCATCCACAAGCAGTCTGGTTGTTGGGTTGTTTCTTACATCCACTGCTTTTAGAATCTCACTTCTTTCACCACATTGGGGAAGATGACACAACTTGAGGGGGGCACCAGAACCATACCTGTCAAGACGTTCCAGATGGGAGAGACTAAACTCAATATCTCAACACCTAGTTGATGGTGCACGGGGAATAGCTGAAGGGTGGACCTGTCTCCCTCACCAGCCAAATAAGAGAAGCACAGCACTACATTACTATTGGAAGAACTGAAAGGAGAAGCATAATGCCATCAATTCCAAAGCAGCCCAAGCATCACATGGCAGACCAATGGTGGTGGAAAAGACAAAGTCATAGCAAGTTTATTCTAATGCATTGCAGTAACTCGAGTATCTCTAAGATTTTTTGTGAGGACAGAGAACGGCTATGTAATTCACATGTATAGCACACTCCAAGTACAACCCAGTGCAACTGTCTCAGAGTACCAAAATAATAAATTTTGGATTGCAAAGAGAGGGGAATAAGTGCCCCCTTGCACACACACCCCAGACAAACACCCATTGGAACAGTAAAAATGCAGTTCCAGTTAACTTAAGTAAGGTTGATGGAGCTTAACAATACTTACATACTCTTCAAAGTAAGCATATGCTTGGAACATGAGTACAAAATATCCAAGCTTCTTTCTTTCATTCCCCAAAAATAAATGTGTCAAGATAAAGAGTACTGTATATGTTTCAAACACTTTGAAATTCCTGATCTTTGAACACATTCTACCTGGCACCCATTGATTTCGTTCTTCTTGATTCCTTCTGGTAGGATACCCTTCTTCTGCCTTATTATACATGAAACAACTCACGATTACCATTCTGACCCATGCCCAATCGACTTTCACTGTTGGCTTCAGTAGGAAAGAAGACAGTGGGTAACATCAAATGTAGTATTTTTACTTTGAAATCCTATTGATTTGACCAGAATTATTCTTGGAACCATAATCCTGCAGCACAATCTCAAGTATGGTTGCACAGAATTGTAGTCTTTGTTGCTTTCACAAGCCACTTACTGAAATCCAAGCCACTAAAATCAATTTTTAAAAAATCAATTTTACCATTGCTTTCAATTGGGTGCAACTGTATATCTATAGGCATTTGAATCTCCCTAGTGGAAATCCAACATCACATTGTCACTGGTTTAGAATTGATAGTTTCAAGATAAATAGTTGATAATAGATCCCAATTCACATATAATTACTTTTGAACCCCCTTCACGGCTGATTCCCATTCCAAGGTGGCTTCAATGCAATCTACCTCACTTCTGCTATATAAGCCTTTTAAACTCCAATTATCCCCCCTTTTTTGAGCAACATACAGTGGAAAATGACAATGTTGAGGCCATCCCATAATCCCTTACAAACCCAGAGATATCAGTCCCAGCAAAGGTCTTGGTTTAAACAGACACACACCTTTCTGATTTTCAAGAGTTAAAATCAAAGAAACTCCCTATATTAATTTAAACTTGGTAATAGAAATGGAGGAACTTTTCATCCCCCAAATCTTCTTTTTCCTCTTGTTTCCCCAGGGTGGGACCTTAGCTCACACTTCCACCTGAACGCAGCTATGCAGAAACAGATGATGATGGTGAATATGGCTTCCAAAATTCAGGGGCTTTCCAATCATTGGGGGAGGAGGAGTGGAATCTGGCTTGTTTGGTAAGTTAATTACAGTAATATCAGGCAAAATCCGAAGAAACAAGACAAGGCAAAAACACATAGTACCTTAAAGACAAACGATTATATTTTAATGTGAGCTTTTGTGGACATGCCCACTTCATCAGACATATGGAAACAGAATGAAATGTTGAATGAAATATCAGTTATTACAATGTCAGTCTTGCTTGTACAATTAACAGTGTGTCTATAGGAAAGAACCACCCAGAGCAGATTATCTGGATCTACTTTATATCTGATCTGCAATACAATATTCTGATAGTACTTAGTGTCCATATCCTCAACGAGGACTGGCAAGAATGAAATTTGAATATTCAGTATTTAAACCATATTCATTTATTTTAATCTCTCTGAGTTATTTTTAAAAGTGTGGAAGCATTTTCCATCAGTTTGTGGGCCATGGCCGGAAAAGTTGATCTCTTCCTTTCAAACGTACAGACGATCGGGCACTCTCATCCTAAGCATACTTAAGTGGGAGAGAATTCCTCAGAGACCTTCAGGATTGGACTGTCAAGCATCGATCCCCAGCCTCTTTCCATCGCGCTTAGGCTGGTAGGATTCAGAAGACACACTTGGTCTTGTCGCTTGGGGCACAGAGAGAGCCGATCCCCGTCCTCCTGCAAGAACAGGGCCTCGGTTCTTGCTATATTTCCAATGTATGGCCCCAGCCCAGCTCGCAGGCCCATCAAACCGCGACAGATGATCTTTCAGTCGGCGACACCCGGCCCAGTGAGCCGCGGTGTCAACGTGCGGTTGCTTTTAAGACGGTTGCGTCTGGAGGAGGGGAAATCCATCTGCCAGAACAGCGGGCTCTGCTCCGGCTGCGCGTGTGGGGTGCGCGCCCGCGCGCCCGCGTTTTGATCGAGGGTCCAATCATTTATCAAAGCAGTGGAAAACGAAAAGAAAGGAAACAACCCCTATCGGCAAAGCCAAGAAAGGAGCCTAACGATTTAGATTCAGGGTAATTTCTCCCCTCCCCCCCCTAATCTCCTCGCAGTATTTGGGATGATGAATAACCCAATATAGGCCTTTAAAAATAGGTCACGGCATAAAGAGACTCCCAGAGAGCCATAAAAAAGGTGGGCGAGAGGGTTTAAGGAGAGAAAGCCTTGGACTTTCTGGAGGTTTCTTCTTTGACAGAGAGCATAATCAGGACCGGACAGACACACGGCAGCCCTCGAATGAGCCGGACAGAATAGGCCAAACGGGAGAAGGGAGTAAAGAACCGGGGTCCCCCAATACCGCCTTTACATGAGTAACGGGGTATGATGATTAGTCTTCACTGCGGCGATCTCCACGGACCAGCTTTAATCCGCACTACTTAATCTGTAGTAACTAAAACAGGGGTACGAATCTAAATCCTAGTCCCAGCTAAAGAAGACCCACTGAACCTGTTCAGGAATTGATTCAGTAGGTCTGCTCTAGTTGAGGCTAGTGGTAATCACCACACGCCATCAAGTTGGTTCCCATTTATGG
The DNA here is from genome assembly GCF_051106095.1 of Pogona vitticeps. Taxonomy (NCBI): domain Eukaryota; kingdom Metazoa; phylum Chordata; class Lepidosauria; order Squamata; family Agamidae; genus Pogona; species Pogona vitticeps. Next base: position 54,258,115 of record NC_135785.1, read on the forward strand.
CGACTCTTTCCAGGGTTTTCTAGTTACAGTCTACTCAGAAGGGCTTTGCCCTCCCTTCCTTCATCTAGGAGATGATGGCACCGCTTGTCCCAAGGCCACAGGCACGATGGGAAACCGAACTCTAGACCTCTTAGGCCCACGTATTTTGTAGACACAATCCCCGACACAATCCGCATCTCATCCTCAAAAAAAAAGAACAGCCGGTGTGGAAAATCCTTCTGTTTTACTACTTTGGGATTCTCCGGAGTTGAACTGGGTTAACCCGTGTTGCGGAGTAAGTAATCCGGGGTTAGGCGTTATCAACATAGGGCCGGCTTGAATTTCACAGCAACGGGGCCTTCCTTTTCTTTCCCCCCCTTTTTTCGTTCGCTTCTTTGTTCCCTCTGGAACGATGCCATGTTTTATAGAAGCAGTTAAATATTTGCTGTGGATGTCCAATGCACAGAGAGTTCAGAGACACCCCCCGATTCCGAAGAGCGGCGTTAAAATATTGCGCTTCCACTTTTGCTCCTGTTTGCGAGAGGAGGTCTTGGCGAGATTTATGGAATTTTAGTCTTACAGACATGAAGTTTCAGGGACAGACAATAAATAAAAGGCGAGGCGAAGGGGGGGGGGAGAAATCGAGGAATTGTATATTTCCACTCACTCCAGCCTAGAAGTGGGGAGGCTGAAGGGAAGGTAGGGGAGGTCTGATCCCGGCCACCATTTTTGGAAGTGCTCCCAAGAGCTACGAACGCTGAGACAGGTAAGTAGAATAATTTCATTCCCAAACGGTTCGTCTTGGGAGGGCACCTGCCCGTCCCCTCAGTATATATCACCACCACCACCCGACTTTACTGAAGCGGAATTCATCCTGGCTCCGAATTTCAAAGGAGCGATCGGAAGGTCGCTATCGGTCGGCAAGGATACAACAGGGTTTCATTGAAATTACTGCAGGCGGTGCTTATAATTATAAACAAAGAGCCTTGGAAAGGAGGCCGATCTCCTGTCTCCCCCGCAACATCCCTATCTTAAAAGCAATTGTTCTCCTTGCAGATTTAATAAGAAAGGGACATAAATTTAGGAGGAAGGTCCTGCAACAGCAGCGCTTGCAATTTGGAACTTGATTTTGCCATTTCCCCCCTTCCAAAACATGTATCAACGAAGGGGAAGGGTTTCTTTCTTTCTGCCCTCCTTTTTAAAAAAGCTTTCAAAATAGTGCCCCTCATCCTACTGGATTTTTGGCGACCTTCTATCTAGTCTACTCCAGTCATTCAGGGAGCTTTAAAGAAAACAAGGAATGTCTCAGCCTTGCTGGTCTCCGAATCTTCCCCTCCAAAGAGCAATATTTCTATTTAAGCTTTCCAGCAAAGCCATAGGAAGAAAAGAAGAAGAAGAAGGTGGGGGACAGAGAAGGAAGGAGGGAGGGAGAAAGAAGGCGGAGGGACTTCCTTGTCAGGATCATCTGGAGTTTTTAAGGGAAATGAAATATGTCCCTTCCGTTCTTCGGTGGCCTTTTGCTCTTGAATTATAGCAAAGAAGGATTTAGCTAGAGCTGTAGGGGGACTGTGCCTTGTCGTTCGTTCTCCCTCTGCTGTCCTCTAGGTATTACCAGCGATGATATATTTTTCTAAAGCTCGTGCCCAGCTCTCTGAAAGAACTCTCTTGTATGACATGCAAAGAAATTAGCAACAACAACAACAACAACAATCTGACCACACATGCTACAAATACCAGAGATGAACAGTAGGCACCAGAAACAGCTACCCAAGATAGCAATTTAAGAAGCAGAAATTTGCCATGCCGTTTAGATCAGGGTACAAATATGTCAGTTAAAAAAAGGCATAAAAGATATCAATTCAAAAAAGTTTTAGAAATATATAAACTAAGACCTGATGTCAGTTTGTTATAGAAACAGCCCAGGAGCTGATACAAACAAGCTCACAAGCTACCTCTCCCCTATCCCTGTGGATAAATACACACAATAATGTTCTTTTAAAGAGTATTTTTTTAAAAAAAAAATCACAATGCACTACGAAATTGTGCAGTATTTCTTTTGCTTTTTTGTTATTGTTTGCAGTCTTCTAATGTTAAAAACCATACTTGTTCTATTTATCTTCTAATCTGTTTATCTATTTCTCATCTATTTTTAAAAAAGCAAGTGCCGAATAAGGAGTACAGTATGAGAACTTTGGGGGGAAAAATCATTCTGGAGGAAAAGAAATGAAATCACACACCCACAAAACTGAAATAACCTTTTCAACGAATAATTCCCCTTACCTGGTGATATGTTCATTCCTTCTGCTTCTAGCTGGAAATAATAAAAAATTAAAAAGACTAATAATAATCATAATCAAAGACGGGGCGGGGGAGAATTGGGAAAGGAAATATTGATGAGGTTTTGGAGAGTTATTTAATTTTTCCTCCAACCACACTGTATTATCCTGATGCAATAAAGCCGGGCTGTAATGTAATTTTAAAATATATACGTCCAAGCAAATCGAGGGGACAGAATATGACAAGTGTATTTCGACATTATAATTCAAGTGGGCTCCACCTACCATCCGCCTCCCAATTAATGGCCTAACCAAGTTGCAAGAGCCTGCATTGGCCAGAGTTGAGAGGGAGCGAGAAAGAGACAGGCAGAGGGAGAGGGGGCGAAAAAGTGTCATTGAGGCGAAGGGATCGCCTCCCAATCAACAATAACTTGTTAGCAAGAGTCAATTACCTCGCCTCTGCCTCTCGCCCTCTTTTTTTTTCCTCCCCCCAAGCCGGAGGAAGAGGCTCCGGCGCCTCTCTCGGCTCTTTTCCTCACTCAGGAAGAACCCCCTTGGACTTTGCACTGGGGGAAGCGAGAAACAGAGAGGGGGGGTGCGGTGGGGGTGTGAAGGACAGATCTGGGACAATTTGGGGGTGTATCCTAAAATAGCCGCTGGGAAGAGCAGCCAGCCGGCCAGCCAGCCAGCTAGCGAGAAATAAAGTGGGACAGGAGAGCCTCGGTCACCTCTCCGCCGGGCCAGCTTGCAGAGCCTTTGCCGCCCAAGGACGGCTTTCCCCGGCACTTTTTGGCCCCGCCGCCGCTGCCGCCGGCGCCGCCGCTGGTTCTTCTTTCTCCGCGTCCAGCAGCCCTGCCTTCCGGTGGACTTGGGGAGGCTGGAAGTTGTTGGGGTGAAGTTGGGGCTTTTTTTTCTCCCCTCTTCCCCCTGGTTTTCTTTTCTCTCCTCTTTTTCCCCTCCCGCCTCCCCCCCTTTTTTTTCTGCGTTGCTGGTTGCAGAAAGGAGAGGGGGGGTCACGCGAGGCAAAGGGAGTGAGCGAGCACCAGAGAGAGAGAGAGGGAGAGAGGGAGAGCGCGCGCAGGGGAGCGAGCGAGCGAGCGAGCGAGCAAGGGGGTGCTGCGGTGGTGGGGAAGGCGAAGGAATCCCCAACGCCCGCCAAGCATGACTTCCAAAGACGACGGCAAAGCGGCCTCGGTGGAGGAGCGGCGGCGAAGCCCCCTGGACCACTTGCCTCCGCCGGCCAACTCCAACAAGCCCTTGACGCCCTTCAGCATCGAGGACATCCTCAACAAGCCCTCGGTGAGGAGAAGTTACACCATCTGCGGGACTGCCCACCTGCTTTCGGCCGCCGCCGAGAAGCACCCGCCGGCAGCCTTGCCCCTCTCCAGCCGGGCGCTCCTCTCCCAGACCTCCCCGCTCTGCGCCCTCGAGGAGCTGGCCAGCAAAACCTTCAAGGGACTCGAAGTCAGCGTCTTGCAGGCGGCCGAAGGTAAGACCCTACTCTGGCCGGCTCCGGCTCCTCTTTTCGCTCGCTCGCTGGCTGGCTGGCTGGCTGGCTTGCTTGATGGTTGGCTTCCCCTTCCTTCCCTCTGGCTGCTGGTGAGTGCGGTGGTGGGGGAGGTAGTGATGGGGGTGTAGAGAGAGGTGGTTGTGCAGAGCGTCAGTTGAGAACTTCACCTGGCCGCGGTAAGCAGTAAGATCCAGGGGCGGCGGCTGGCTTAGGACAGACCTGCCAACGGGGTTCTAACTAAAGACTTAGCAGGTCCATCTTAGCCAAGACTCCACCTTGGGGGAATTACGTTTTAGAGGAATGTGGGATGAGGCCACCCACAATTTCTCTCCCAATTTCCGCCAACACCCCAACTGCCTCCCAAACCCCGTGTATTTGCCGGGTAAGCCTCCACGCGTGAAATCTGGGTGACTTTCGCTGCCTCGTGGACGTACCCAGCCGACTTCTCCTACCCTCCTGCCCTCAATGAATCTCTGCCTCCCCCATCCCCGCAACACATAGACAATGTATCAAACTCCCCGCTGACCGCCAAGACACTGGGCAGATGTGAGGCCTGTTTTCTGAGTCCGAGAGTACTTGAGGAATTTGAAAAGGCCTTCCAGTATCCCTAGTTTGTTTTTGTTTGGGGAAAGCACCATTCAAATCTCCCTGAAGCGTGCTTACTGGAATCCGAGGGGTGGAGGAAGGGGTGGAGGTGGGGTCTCAAATGTTGGTTTCGGGAGTCTGATGTTGCTGGGGGGGGGGCAGAGATGCCTAGTGGTTTAAGACAAATCTGAGACTGGTTTTGCTCTCATCTTGACATACCGAGAGAGCGGTAGCGTTGGCTACGCGGAGGCTCAGTGTAAGTTAGTGGGTGATTGGGTGGTTAGTTGGGGGTGTGTATGAGAAAACAGGGAGGAAGGAAGAGAGACTGAAAAGAATTATTCTGCCTATTTTCAGGAAGGGATGGGATGACTATATTTGGCCAGAGACAGACTCCCAAGAAAAGGAGAAAGTCTAGAACAGCCTTTACAAACCACCAGATCTACGAACTGGAAAAGCGTTTTTTGTATCAGAAATACTTGTCCCCCGCTGACCGAGACCAGATCGCCCAGCAGCTGGGCCTGACCAATGCCCAGGTCATAACGTGGTTTCAGAATCGCAGGGCCAAGCTCAAGAGGGACCTAGAAGAGATGAAAGCAGACGTGGAGTCTGCCAAGAAACTGGGACCCAACAGCCAGGTGGATCTGGTAGCCATTGCTGACCTGGAGGCAGCCCCCGAAGGGAGAGCGAAGTCGCGCTCCCTTTCACCCACCGCCCACCACCACCACCACCCCAAACATGGACTGGAAGGCAGCGGCCACCTCCAGCTCTCCCCGGCCTCTCCTCTCACGGACCAGCCGGGCAGCAGCAAGGACTGCTCGGAAGACGAAGACGTGGAAATTGACGTGGACGACTGAGCGGAGGAGGTGGCGGTGGTTGCTTCCTCCTCCTCCTCCTCTTCCTCTTCCTCTCCTTCCTCCTCCCCCTCCCCCCCGCCCTTCTTCTGCCCCGCAAACAAAAACAAAAGAAGTAATTGACGAATCTCCCGCATCTCTCTCTCTCTCTCTCTCTCTCTCTCTCTCACACACACACACACACACACACACCTTTTGCCTCCCACGCCTTTCCACGCGTTCAGCAGGAGAGAACTGTCCCTCCTCCACCCGCCACATCAACACCCGAAAAGACGCCGGACTTTAGGGAGAACTGAAGCTCGGCTTCCCTGGCATCTTTATACAGGCAGTGTGTTGTTGGTTGTTTCTTTTTTTTCCGTTTTAACAAAAGCAATAAGCAATATAAAATAATCACAGTGATAATTATTATTATTATGATTAGAATAAGAATCAATATCCCAACGGCTGCCAAAGCAGGTAGCGGTCATTTTCTTTTCGGAACGGTGCAATTATGAATAGCTTCTGTATAAATATTTAAACATATCTAATGGGGACATCCATTTGTTGAGGGTTTTTAAAAAAAATGATATAGTTTTTTTGTTCATAAAATAACTCATGACCTTGGAATAAATGCCACATCTTCACGTCTTTGTTAGTCATACTGAGAATACCTTTCTTTCTTTTTTTCTAAAAAAATATACCTCTTCATGTGAGATTTAAGTTAGATTGTGAGTAGCAGTTGGTTTCCTTTTCTTGCATGTTGCCTAAATGCACGATCTTTGTTATTCTATTCTATTCTATTCTATTTTGTTGGTTTGGTTGTTTAATTCCTTATTATTCCACTTCATTTTTCTCGGATACTGTGGGAGGGGATGAGTTCTAATGCAAGTTTAAATATATACTTTCTTTTTCCACCCTCAGCGCCTAGGACTTTGTCTCCAAGGGGATTCTGCCTCGTTTTACCAATTAAAAGCTATTTTTACCATTTACTGCTATTGTTGTGATTTTATTAAACAAAGCTGCCTTTCGTATTTTTATATGAAGGTGGTTTTAAGAAAAGAATCTAGACTTATTTTTTACTCTTTTTTAGAATTGTTTTGCATGCTAGGGAAATAACAAGACTAATACTACTGATGATAAATAATAATAAAGAACAAATTCAGCCGTCCGCAGATGGACTATTAACGCTATGAATACATATGTACAGAAGTAAATATGTTTTTTCTTTGATGTGTAAAAAATTTAAAGGCCTGCTTATTTAAGTGCGTATAGGGACAATGTTCCTTTATAACCTGTCTCTTAGAGTTGTACAGACAAGACTTTTTCCAATACAATAAAACCTTTACAGTTTTAATACGTACTTTTTAAGGTTTTCTTTGGGAATGACAGTCCTCAGGTCGCCTGCTTGTCCGTGGCTACGGAATAAGTTGCTTTCATCACCTTATGCTCGCGCCTACGAGGGAGGGGAGGAGGTCTTAGCAGGTTAGTTGCATTTGCCGGGTGTCACCTACCAGCAAGGCGCCTGAATTTCGTACCGAACTGAATGTAGAATTCCACCGTAGCCAACGCTGTTTCCTTTAGGGTGCCTCCTAAAGTAAGATTGCCCCAGGACTGGTGAGGGTAGCGGTGCGTGTGCTACCGAACGCGGAAGCGTCTGTGGATACAAAAAGAGTGCTAAACGGAATGCGTGTGCATGGGAGTGTGCTCACATCTGTTTCAAATTACAGATTATAGACATGGTGTCCGCGCACCCGTGTTTTATAAAACAGCAGCATTTCTTCCGGGTTACCGCGTTTGCACACTTGTATCCCACTCCTAATTGGCATCTGACAACATATTATTTTTCAAACAGAGTTTTCGGTTCCGAAATTATGGCAGTGTTAGTAACAGAGATGAGAAAAATGCGAAAAAGTCTTGTTTTGGTAAGACGAAGGACGGTAGAGTTCAAGGAGAAATACAGAAAACACAAATCAATAATTAATTCCCCCCCCCCCCCGCAGGGCTATCAAACCAAATACAAACAAAACCATCAGGAATATATTGGGTTCCTCATGACCTCATATCTACCAATTAAATGTACACCCACTTTTAATGTTCTTCTAAACCTGTATCCCCCCCCCCCAATAATTGCGCCCTTTGCCTTTTTGACCTACCAACGTGTGTTTCCCTATTCTTGGTAAAATTTATGTGAGAAACGCAAATCTGGCGTTCGTAGTGAACGAGTTTTTTGTTGTTGTTTTTTAAGAAAGAAAGAAAGAAAGGGTAGGAAGAGCTGGGTGCCAAGTCGGGGGGGGGGAGGGAGACCGTGTGGCCTGGAGTTGTGGGGAGGGAGGAGGAGGGTTTTTGGGGGGCCAGTTTCTCTGAGGCGAAATCAATCTTTCTCCCCTTTGAAAATGGATGGGGTTGTAATTTTTAGCGTAAAGCATGAAAACTGGGGACAAATGAGGCCTCTTCTGCGAAGTGACAAGCGACAATGGAGCATGCTCGGCCTCCTGCGGCTCGCCGTGCTGAAGCAAGCGTGCGCCTCCGTCGCGAAAAGGACCAAACCGCTTGGAGACCATATGGTTTTTGAATTTTCCTCACAATTTCCAGACAATTTGATGGATTAGGTTAACCCTCCCTTCCACTGTTTAACTCCACAATAATGGGAGTGGAGCTGGCTCCCTCTCTCCCTCCGCCCGCCTCCACCTCCGTCTCTCTCTCTCTCTCTCTCTCTTCCCGCCCGCCGCACTGGGGCATCTGTGCCTTTAGATGGGGCTCCCATTCTTCTCCTTTTCTCTCTCTTGGCATTTGGAACAAGTATATGAATTACAATGAAAGGCACTTTCTTTAGCGATAGTTGGAGGCCACTTGTCTTTCTCGCCCGCCGCCCCCCCCCATTCCCTCCCTCCCCGCTTCCCTTTTAAGGGGAGGTGGGGGTCTGTTTCCAATGGATTTGTTTGACTTCTGTCCAGATATCACGCGAAGCCTTCAATCTTGTCCTTAAGTGTTTTTATGCTAAGCAGGCAAATCGTAAAGGCTGAGAAACTGTGACATTTATGTGAAGATCTAGTTAAAGGGCTTTATTTGTTTTCTTTATCTGTTCTTTCCCTCCCCTCCTCCCAGACTGTCTTTCTCTGCCATCCTTCACCCCCCCCCACGCCTCACCCCACCCCGGAAGCTTTTATCCTTTTGTCTTCCAATGGATTTAATGAGGCTACAAAAAAGCTACCATGCAAACCTGAGCAAGAGACGTGTTTTTGTTTTGTTTTTAAAGAAAAGAAAGCAAGGACGGAGAGGAAGGGAGGTGGGAGGCTGCGGCGGCGGGGGGGGGCGGGGGAGAACAGAGCCGGAGTTCATTTGGACTCCCGGGCTATTGACTTCGGTGTGCAAACAGAAGAGATGGATGGAGCCCGGAGCTCCACGCGCAAGTGAGCCACACGTGGCTAACCGGGGCGCCTTTTGTGGCTCACGTTCTCACTGTGTTCCTCTGGTTGGGCCTTCAAGACGTTGAGGACCGGGCCTCCGCGGATCACTCGCGCAGTTTGTCAACAAGATCTCAAAGAGCAGCCAGCACCGGCTCTTGGGAGGCCCCATGCCTTCCTTCCGTGGGGCACACAGTACTCTTACCCCAGACCTTCCAGATGTGGGGAAGGGAGTGCTCTCTCTCACTCCCCCCACACTTTCCGGCGGCGACGCTCAGCTTTTTTAGAGGGCTGTTCTACTCTGGAGGCAACGCTTGGATCAGGCAGGATTTAAAAGAGCCCGGCAATCTTTTTTTCCCCGTCAGTGCGAAAAGGACGGGTTTCCCACGCAGCAGTTCTGTCTGTTTGTCGAAGGCAGAGAAACGCAGAAAAGTGCGCGAGAGGGGACTGAGCACATCCAGACTTTGAATGAACGGTTTTTATTTTTCATTTTCGGGAGTAAATTCGAAACTGCTCCGCCTGCCTGGTCCTCTAGCATTTAGTTCCAGAGGCATCAAACGAACCAGGAACATTAGAAACAGAATTATGCCACCACCACCCTCCCCCGTCCAACTCCCACGACCATGCATCTTTCAAGCTCAGGGTATAGTCTCTCTCAGTCTCTCTCTCTCTCTCTCTCTCATTGTCTCTCTCTCTCTCGCAGCCCCAACTTGAAGCTGGCGGGTTATATATTTTCCGAGACAGACGGAGGTTTGTGAAAAGGGCCGTTTCAGGCGAAACAAGAGACATCTTGACACTCAGACGTGCCAAAGCGGAGTGGACATTTGATGAAATCACCACTCGACACAAAGCCCCGAGCAAGGGAGACTTTTATCTCTCGCCAAAAGAGGGACAGCGAGGAGGGCGGACGATCTGGCATTTTTTAAAACCCAGCCATATGATGCTGGATACGTGTTTCTCAAAGCAATTGCACGGGCCTCTCTGAATATGCATTTCTCTGATTGAGCAAGAGTGGGGAACCCGGAACCCTGATCAGAACGGAATGGAATTTCGCTCACTGCCGCTCACCTTTCTGGCACTAAGACAACCTTACACCACTGCATTCTTCAGTCTGTGCAAAGGAAAGGAAAGCGAGAGGGGAAAAAAACCATTATTTTAAATAGGTCTAGGGTCGCTGAAGGGTTTTTGCGCTGGCAGCGTAGGTACCCGTATGAGGCTGAATGTCCCAATACAATCATCCGAGTTTCCTTTTGATTAGTCATAGAGAGGCAGGACCACAGCTGCACACTTGAGCCCGGAAAACAGAGGCGTTGAGGCGACACCTTTCACTGGAGCAACTTCCAAACAATTCAGCAAGTTTCATGTCAGGATCTTAGACCTTAAATGGCAGGTTGATCTCTTAAAGATGCTTATTCCCAAATAAGGCTGTTCGGAAGGGCAGCCTGGCAGCCACATCTTCCGTAGGCCTGGTTAACACAGCAGTAAATCCTGCTGTATTCAAAGGGATAATCACTAGGGCCGAACGATTAAAGCTATATAGTAGGTTTTTTCATGTGAGGTGTTGCATGGCCTGAAATAACTCTGCGCCCAGTACTGGTGAGGAAGCCTTTTTAAAAGTACAGTAATTCCAAGGGGGGGGGGGACTTATTTTCCTTCCTTCTTCCACGTGAGCAAAGGATGATCTCAGGGTTGCTGTCCCTGTTGTATTGCGAAGTTTGTGGAACAGTACAGCTGAGTTTTGGTTGTCATTTGCGCTGTTGTCATTTTAGCACGACACACGCACCCTTTCCTCTCGCGATTTCCTCTTCGAGCGGACCTGGCCCGGCTCGAACCCCGGCTTCGGGAGGGAGCCCAGGGAGGCCTGTTTGACGAGGCGTCATCTGGCATTGCTGGTTTCCCCCACCCCACCCCCACTGCCTCTCGGCGCCCGGCGAAGCGGCAGGCGGGGATCATTTGCGCTTGTAGGACGCGCTAGATTAGCTTCCGATTCCGTGTTGGGAGCGCATGTTTAGCCAACGGAATCAGCGCTGGGTGTTGTTCGGCACCAGCAGGTGCGCTCCGAGCCGGCGCCGGCGCTGTGCTCTGGGCCTTTGGGGTGGTGGGTGCGAATCCGCTCAGCTTCGGGCGCATCCGGAGGTTCCGCGAAAGAGGGTCAAACAAAGCCTGCCTTCTCCTGCCGTCCTTTTGTTCTGATTCGGATAGCTAAGGGGGCCCGCGCGTGTTTTGCCAGAATCGCTCTAAATTTTTTCCTTCTGATTTCAACTGGGGGCGGGGGCGCGGGGGCGCCACAAAGGTTTGCCAAAAATCCCAGTGTGTTTCCTCACAGTGTCCAATCCTTTCTTGGCCCCCTGATGAGCGCAGGTCAGATCCCGGACGCGGCACTCCCTTCGGGATAAAAGGGCGGTGACTCGACTACTCTCTCTCTCCCCCCCCCCCAGCTTATACTTGGAGCTGCTCTTAGCCATTTCGCACCCCTTTCCCTCCTTCTACACGTTGGGGGAGGCGAGGGAAGACCGACTCTTTCCTCCTGCTCTCTCCCGAGCTGGCCTTTGTTGCCTGGCTTCCCTCCGGGCTCCCAAAGGTAACCACAGCAAGGGACCCCAGTCCCCCCCCCCTCCAGCCCCGCCTTTCCTGGAGGGTCTGACGGAGACGGTTGAGTCAGTGAAATTCAGTTCCTTATTTTATGAGGTGTCAGGGTTGATGTCAGACGTGGCAACGATAACTAATACTACCGTCTGAGAGACCAGAACGTGGTAATTAATCCCAAAGACTTAAGTGTATTTTAGTTCAGGAGGAAAAAAAATCACTAATTCAATCGTCCGGAAAATTGAAGTTTGATGCATGAGTCCCTGTTGAAAGGGAAGGCGCTCTCCCCACCCCCACCCGCCCTCCCTTCCCTCATTCGGATTCTGGGGTTGAGGCTGCAGTCGCATCTCTTTTCGTTCTTGCTCTGGTCGCATCAGTGTGCGTGCACACACACGCCCACTAAATCAAACACCGCTTAATTCACACGCAGGCAGCCGGATCACACGCTAGAACAGCGTAGTCCTAGACACGTCTACCGGGAAGAAAGCCTACTGGTATTAGGTAGGACTTACTCCTGCTAAGTGTCTATGGAATCCTAGTTTGGCGTTGCCATCCGTTGACCACTTTACGTGGGAGTTACTGTCCCCCATCCCGATTTCATTTCGGAATTAATGTATTTGGACTTCAGTTGCACGGCTGTACTACTACGTAGACGTACTTGGAAACAGCGCCAGTGCGCAACCCAGAGATGCTTGCTCCTGAATTAACTCGAATTGTGTGACCCAAATGTACCCGCATGCATATTATGTGTGGCTTAAATGTATGGATATACACATCCACTGGCACAAACGAACTGATATACACCGTTGCATAGCTAACCCGTAGAGCTTGCATAACCCTCCCCAACCACTTCAGTCCCTTTCTATTTCCTCTCTCTCACTGTCGCCACCATCATGCGCGCAGTGACAAAACAACGTCACCAGCTACCATTACCCATCTGCAATAAAGCACATTATTAGGACATTAGCTAGGGCAAACTGCCGTAGTATTTGGAAACCTCAGCCGTGTTCGTAGGGTATGCACGACACGCCCATACAGATACATGAATCCGCAACTCCAAGCTTGGCTCTCAATGGCCAATATCAGACACTTCCTTATGATAGTTACATAAGCCTGACCCCCGACCTTTCTACCCTATAGCTGATGCCTGCAAGCAGATGCACAGGTTCCGCGGCATAACCTTTTACATCTGCCCCAATACATCAAAGGTATCCTTTTATTGAGATGTAGATATTTGGCGTGCCTGCTGTTGCTATTTGGGCTGCAAGAACCAGAGTAGACCGCGCAGGAATCAAGTTACCCCCGGCTCCTTAATCCTTGCCTTCTCTCCTTTTTTTGATAGATGGGCTTGGTCGTTTGTGCTTTGGGCGCAGGGGGCGAGTGTGCGCCTATATAGGAATGCCTTTTGTGTCTGGAAGGGGAGTCGCCACGCACAGAAATTTACCAGGCAGGTAAAAGTCGTCCTGGATCAGCTTGGAGCAGCCCTTTTCCTCAGGGCGACTTCACTGTGGCTGGAGAAGCTGAAGGGTTTGGTCCCACTGATCGGGTTCAGCAGTTCAGGTTAGAGACAGAAGTTCGGATCTTACCTGTGCAAAGATTTGAGTGAGACATTTTCCCCGAGTTCAGTTTCACACTGCAAAACACGGCGGGGGCGGGAACACTTTGTAGATGCAGCACCAGTGATAATTAAGATTTGATAATTAAGATTTCCTGTAGCTCAGTGGGCTGTACCACTTGGTACATGGAGGTGAGCTTGTATACTTCCTAGCTGTCCTCCCCCATCTTCCAATATGTTTAAAAAAAAACAGGGGGAAATGAACTTCCCTGCCGTCTCATTGAAAGAAGTTCTGCCCAGCCTTTTCCCGGAGATTGTGCATGTTCTGTGTTTCTGGAAACGCAACCAGTGCACAGATTCTTGCCTCATAAATGCTTCTCCTTCAGTTATTAAACACTTGATCTGATAAATGTTTATATTGAACCTAGATTAGTGGAGAGGTTAGACATAATAAATACTGCAAAGTTTGTTTTGTTTTTGTGTGCTTGGTGCTAACAGTAGTTTATGTTGTGGAGGATGACGACGACGACGACGACGACGACGTTTTACACTGTCAGTCCCGGAATTCTTTAATAAGAACTCGTCTTCCTGTGGACGACTTCGCGTCGCTTTCCTGGGGGGGTGAGCCTGGAGAGCTTCCCTATTTGGAGTAGCCATTGTGCTCCCTCGGCTGCAGAATGTATATTCATCCAGCCCAGATTTATCTACCCTTGTGCAGTCCGTCCATATTGTGTGCATGTGTCGTCAGAAACATACACACAATATAGTCTTAGGGTCAAGACTGCAGCCTATGCATGTTTGCTTGGAGGTAATTTCCACTGCGCATGCTCCGCAATCAGGAAACCTGAATCTGGGCTGTTAACACTTCCGTTTGAGGAAGTGAGCTCTCATGCCAGGGGGAAAAAAGGCCAACAACGAAAATTCCATATGGGACAAAAATGGCAACAACAAAAATTCTTACACCCAGGGAATATGTCTCAGACTTGATTAAAACCACTCTTCCTGAAATTCAGTTCTTCTGCCTGGAGGAAATTCATTTCTCAGAGAAGCGCCCAGATCCGGGAGTGTCCCACCACCGACACCACCTCCCCAACAGAAGGTACAGCAGCGCAGGCACAAGTTCCCACAGCGGGCAGGATTCCTTCCTCGGGATGGGTAACATGTCCCCGCCCCCCGTGTGCTCTTCCTCTGTAATTCTCGCCGTCCCTGACTATGGGCCATGCTAGCTGGAGGAAGGGAAGTTGTACCGCCACCCGAAGGATGCCTTCCTTGGGGAAGGCTCGCCTAGCTGATCAGGGAAGGAGGCCAGGAGTGACTCTGGCCACTCCAGGTGTCTTCGGCTCCTCTCGCCTGCTGTCCTAAACGAGCTTCGAGGGATTTCACGGCTGGTTTTTCCCGTCTCAAAAGGTTGAGTCCCTCAACGCCTGGACGATCCCATCCTAAACAGATGCCTGGACCTAACAGGAAGCCCCACTGTTTGCGGAGGGGTCTGTTCCGAGAAAGTAAAAAAAAAAATGGTATGGTGCGAAGTATATTTGCCAGACACGCAAGGGTGGAAAAACTTGCGCAAATTTGCAAAAGAGAGATGCCAGTTTCTGTAGTGAACTGAAGAGGAGTTGTTGATAACACTGCACCGAGCAGGAGCAGAACGTGGTTCTGTCCTAGGGCAACATTTGAGATAGCCTAGCGAATTTTTGCGCATCTGCGTGAAAACAGCGAGCGATCATTTTTAGGATTAATTGGCTAATGATGATGATGATGATGGCAACAATCCTGAGATGTTAATCGTAGCTGTCTGGGTGCTATGAATATTTTTGGTGTGTCTAGAAACCCTTATAATCGGTTTAAATACCATCTTCCTGCAGAACACATAACACAACAGGAAAAGGTTATAGCAACCGTTATCTTTGCCATTAAGAAACCCCCGGGTTGTGATCATTAGCGGAAACCTCTATAAATGTTAGAGCTTTTGCTTTCTAAAAACAAAATATATCCGATATTTCTACAATTCATTGCATCATCCCCATCATGAGTTTACACACGTACGCATGCGCGCTCCCTCGTTTAACTCCTCTTTTTGGTGATTAGCGGATTTCCAAGAACAGTATTTCCAAAAATCCTCACAATCAAAGAATTTGGGTAAACGTTTTGTCCGGCAGAATGAATGAATGAATGAATGAATGAATGAATGAATGAATGAATGAATAAATGAATAAATAAATAAATAAATAAATAAATAAATAAATAAATAAATAAATAAATAAATAAATAAATAAATAAAATAAGTGGGGGGGGGGAGGGAAGGAATACCTTTGGAAAGGGCGGCTTCCAGAGTAGCACTGCGTACATTTTGGCGCTCATCCTGCGCCTTCAGCAGCAGCAGAATCACGATGTCAAATCAGCCGAGTTCTCCCAGGCAAATCAGCCGAGTTCTCGTGCCAGGCAACAGCTTCACTGACTCCATTTTTGACGGTCAGGAGTGCTTTTCAAGGCCCAGAAAGAGAGCCAGAAAAGAGATGACAACCAGGCTTCCAGATGGACCGCGGCAGCCAACTCCCCATCCAAATACGGCTCCTGTGACTCTGAGATTTCCATAGCCTCAAGAACAAACCCGGTAGATACGTCTTCTCCTAACTGTCAGGATGCATAAGAAACCGCACCGTCGAGTGCTTTGGAAGCTGGCAGTGTAGCGTGTGCAGCGTTTGAATTGGGACTTGGGAGATGCAGGTTCGAGCCTCCCCACACGTCGGGTGACTTTGAATCAGCTACATCCTCTCAGCCTGGCCTACCTTACAAGGAGGGGGAAGAAGGAAAACTACACTTTCGGCGCCCGGGGGGTGGGGGGAAGGTCGTTGAAACAGAACAGACGCCTGAAGTTACTAAGAGCCCAGGGCCCTTGATGGGTGGATGATTCTGCCCCTTACTTCCCTTTTGTTTGCTTGTTTATTGGATTGATATCCCTGCTTTCTCCGAGATTTTGGACTCAAGGCGTTTCACAATACATAATATTAAATAAAGAAGAACACAATTCAGCCACAATGTAACTTCAACTATTGAGACTTCTCGGACCAGTCAAAGAGCATTTACCCATGCTAATACTGTATGCCTGGGGAAGAAGATTTATTGGGCTAGACGAAATTATGGGCTTCTCAGCATCATATTCATAATCAAAACACATTCTAATCTTGAGCAGGACAGGATGTCATTCGAATTCACAGCATGCTGCGCATCAAATCTAGTCCACGGAACATTGCAAAAGAACCGAAGGAAGGTGCATGGGTCTGGCTTGGTATACTTTCCTTCACAGTAAAGCCGGTGACAAGTGTGGAAAGATTAGAACCGGGAATATTTGTAAAGTCCCTTTGTCTTTGCACCAAGACAAGAACGACCGTGTTCAAAGCAGGACAGACCTGCCAACATTTGTTTGGTCAGAGCTCCTGTGCTTGCAACAGCTTTGCCATGAGGGCGGTTACAGACACGGAGAAAATGCAACATTGAGAGGAACACCTTAAGTATTTCTGGTAAGTACAAAAAAGCCAAGTTGATCTGAGGGCATTTGGACGAATTTCTGGTGTGGTTATGCCCCTAGTGTACTACAGTAATGCTAAACAAGCTGGAAACAAGTTAATTACACTTGTTTCAATAGATTATCGGATTTTAGCCATCTGCTGATCTGGAGAAAAATTTTATAGGGATAAACCCGAAAGTTAAGGGATGAACTTCTTGATTCCAACCTACTAACTGTTAGATTAGGGTTCCCCCCCCCCAAATATAAACTACTATATTTATTTCGAAAATTCACATAGTCCAGGTCCTGCATAGCTCAGTGCTGGTGGGGGATGATTGGATGTGTAACTCAATGCACCTAAAAAGCATCAGATTGGGGAAGGTTGCACTTACTGGGAATGATGGGTGAAAATTCAGTGAGGGGACTGTTAATTTTTTTTAATGCCAGAAAACAGTCGTTGTAACAATACTTTTAGATTGGAACATTCCTTTCCCATGGACATTTGCGATGAAGAATTCTACATCTTAATTTGCTGTGAAAGATGCATCTTTGGTTTTGTTGATGGATGGAGTAAAAACCTCAATGTGCGCAGAAACTTCTCTTCCCTCTGCCCCTGAAGTCGGTAAGTTGCACGTTTCTTTAGCTACGACCTTCTGCACCTTGTCCAGCTTTCTAACTATGAATAATTAGTTAAGGCTTGCTCTTCACTTATCTGTCAGCCTCACTTACTTTTCAGATGTGTGCAAAGTCTCCTCCCCTCCTGCTGAGGACTGAAGAAATACCATCTGGTGTATTTTCAATGGTTCAACCTGCATTCAGCCTTCATCCCAGGCAAGATTCTTACTACAGAAGAAAGGGACACTTAGGGCAACTTTTTCTGGGGCGGGCGGGTGTTGCTTCACAGTTTTCTCCTTGTTCCCACAGGGACCTCAGATTGGTGAAGTGTCTTGCCCAAGGCCAAACAACTAGTCAGGAGCACAGGCTGTTATTAAACCTGGCTTTTAAAGGTCCATATTTGGTTTAATGGACTTACATGGGTTCTTTCCCACCCTGTAATTGTTTGATCTCTCTATTCTGTTTCCCTGTGGCTCTGTCTCCCTTGTGACTAGAGACATTCTTTCCCTTGTTAGCTCTTTGTTCAAACTGGTGAGAGCTCCTATTCCCTGTACATTACTTCGTTCACAGTGTTTGCATAGATCTCATCCTGTACTGACTTCTACTTTATTGTGGATGTCAGAAAACAAGAGATATGCCCACCCTGAATAATGGCAATACTAATGAGTTCTTGACTCTGAGCTAATGTACACTAAATTACAGTATCTCTAAAGTCAACTCCAGGATCCAAGGAAAAGTACTTTTGTTCCTTACAGTAAATAAGGTGTGCATATAGGTACAGAATGTATATAATAAAGAATAACTACAGTCAACTAATCTTCACTCCAAACATGCAGCTTTAAATACTCAGACTTTGTATAATGTGTGCCCTTCCCCAGCCAATACCTAATCTGGGTCTCTGGAAGTGTTAGCTGTAGAGGATGGGAGTTGTAGTCCAACACCCTTGGATCAGGGAAGTCTGAAAAATGAAAGGGAAGGCAGCTTACCTTAACCACAATGTGCTGAAAGAGAAGCAAATAGCTAAATATCTAGGAATACATTTAAACCAAATGCAACCGGATGGGTTATCCTTTAGAACAGTGGTGTCCAACCTTGGCCCTCCAGATGTTCTTGGACTTCAACTCCCAGAAGCCTTCACCACCACCTCTGCTGGCCAGGATTTCTGGGAGTTGAAGTCCAAGAACATCTGGAGGGCCAAGGTTGGACACCACTGCTTTAGAACATTCTCACTAATATCCTGTGATTATGTGGTCACTGTTTCCCTTGCAAAGCAAAGCAAAGCAAGCAAGCAAACAAACAAAAAACCCTTGCCCTAGTTTTGATGTCTTTCTGGGTTGTGTTTGATCAGATTCTTCAAGTGAAGAATTTCCAGCTAGAGTAACAACAGTAGATTGTAGACTGCACACAAAATGTAGGGATGAAGTGGTGGCATCCTTCAACTAGACTAAGTCCTGAAATGAGGATAAAATAGAAAGTCTTCTGTACTTTATGAAGTTTCAATTCAAGTTAAGAATGCAGAAAACAAGTGGATGAGTCAGAAGATAGTCTACTGAAACTTAGTGATCAGAGTATCTCCTGGGCTTTGGGAGATCCAGATTCAAATAATCGACCAGCTATTGAACATCATGGGTTGAGCCTGGCAAGTCACTACCTGTTATGACTGTTCTGAGGTTAGAATGGGAGTGGAAAGAAGAACCCCAGTATGCCAACTTGAGCTGCCAGATGGAAATGCGGACTTAATAATACAGACTTAAAATAAATCTGACTTGGCCTGGCATCCTATTTTTCTGAATATTAGAAAAGCCCTGGCATGTGTGAAGCAATAACAACACTTGTAAGCCTATATGAAGAGTATTACATGGCTAATCACAAATAACAGCACATATTTTTCAAATAGGATAAAGGACTTCCATGCTTGATTTCCCCTCAGCCCAGATATTTAAGAGGAGCTCTGAAGCCTGAGATAATCAGCCCACCTTGGTTTAATAAAGTGGCTTGCTTGATGTTTTCACCCCTGGATGGACTAACCAGGTGGCACCTAACCCCAAAATTTCAGGGTAACTTGCTCTGGTCCCAAACTGTCTACATGTGGGGCCTATTTCCAAAAAGGTCAGCCTTCTGGATTCTCCTGGAACCTCAGAAGAAGGGCAGGCTGCTAGTCCTGTCCCCGTATCATATGGGAATCAGCATCTCTCACTATCCTGGTTAACACACTGAAAGACTGAGTTTCAGTGAACTTGTCTGGTTTTCATTCCCAGGGAGTTGGAACCTGTGGAAACTGGACTAGGGGAGGAAAAGATCCATCTGGGCATCTGCATTCTGTGTGCCTAGTCCTGTGATAAACAGCTGAGAGGTTTAGAGATGAAAGTCAAGTCTTCCTATTAAGCTGCGGATTGTAGAATCCTCTCTTTTCATTTCAGTGTCTCTGAATGCATTCTTTCCCTTATGTATTAATATCCAGGAAAGAGTATCAGATAGTGGGTTGTAAGCAGCATTAGAAGCCAGTGCAATGAAGAGATCCAGAAAAGGCTCTTTAAG